>NC_141535.1:232308750-232652500 GCF_021556685.1 Rattus norvegicus | reverse complement strand
TGTAATTTGGAGGTTAGAGAGATGGCTCTGTGGTCAAGAGCACTAGATTCTCTTGCAGAGGACCCATGTATAGTTTTTGGCACCCACGTGGCAGCTCTCACCCATTTGTAACTCCAGTTCTAGAAAATCATATTCTTTCTTCTGGATCACGCAGGCACTACACACAGGCGAAGCCCATACATACACGTAGGTAGAATGCTCATACATGTAAAGACAAATAAATAAATATTTGGATGTAATTTTGAAGGTCTTCTAGGAATACATTACTGTGTCCCCAGATGAAGAATTTCCAAATACTGAAAACATGTACCATAGTTTGCCTTTCTTTAGACATGAGAAAGAAATGCCAGTTAGTTTAACTGATGAAAAGGCAAACAGTAAGTGTAGTGAGGACGTTAATCAATAGACTTCATTTTGACCAATTATATAATTTTGTTAAATGAGTGGAATAATCCTTTATTTCAATCCTTCACCTCAGAAGATGAGGGACTATACTCTCAGCATTTAGGAGGGACACTAGTTTTTTTTCCATTCAATTTGGTTTGAAACAGGGTCTGAATATATTGCCTAGGGTGACCTTGCACTCACTAGGTATCCTAGGCTTGCCTTGAACTGGTCACAATCCTCCTGCCTCAGCCTTCTGATGGCTGGAATTGTAGATGAAAGTCACTGGGTTAGAAATAAGTGAAAGAATTTTTAAGAGTTCTCCTCTTCAGAGTGCTTATTAATTTTTGATGTGAAACTGTCTTTGCTAGAGACGTTGTTAAATGCAATTAACTATTCTTAGTTGCAAGGAATGTGATTGTTACTGCATATGTTTGCATGTGTTGTTCTAAGAAAGATATAACTATAAAATAAATATGCTTGCAATGACTTTGGTCTGTCATTTAAGAAAAAAATTGTGAGTTTTTTAAAGACACCAAAAACGTATCTGTTTTGCTATGTATTTCAAGACTTAATATATTCCAATATTTCTTGCCTTAAATGAAACCACTAAGGTCTCCTCAGTATAATAAAATCAGAATGTTAAAGTATAGAGCTGAGAACCCAAGTTGCAGGTAAATCTAGTTTTATAAAAACATAAACAAAGAAAACCCACAAAGAATTCTATTCCCATTCCTTTCTTGCAGTGTTTGGTCTCAGAAGATGGCAAAGAAACTTTAAAATAGGAGACCAAGAAATTTCTACAAAGTTTGTCTTGATTGAGGATTTATGATAACTGGCAGAGAGCTGCAATAAAGTGGTGTAGGCTGTTCAGTAGGTTTCATTATTTAGGATGAAAGTAATATATTCAAAAGACTGAAAAATATCAAACAATGAAAGTCTTAACTCACCACCTTAGATCCTTAGCTGTCAACATCTTGTGTGTTTAGGCAGAAGGTTACAATTTCTGTACAAAAACACTTTCTTCTTTGCACAACAGCAAAATGCAGTGGGAATGCTGGGTTATGTATTTTGGATTTTGTGTTCAGTTTTATCCGACAGAATTTATACAGCTTCACAAGGGGAAAAACTTCACTTAAAAACACCACCACCATAGTAATCCATTCTAAGAAGGATCATATCAACAGGGCACAGTGGGCAACCTGCAATGGTAAGTCTTTGTGTGCATCCAGAATTTTACTTGTAGGATGTCCCTAGACTCCTTTGCAGGATGTCCCTAGACTCCTTTGCCTGGTAGAAATGGATATATGCATTTCAATATTGGTGCTAATTTCATACTGGCACTAAAACTTGTGCCCAGTAAAAAAGGTCCTTAATCCATGTTTTGAAGAAGGTAACATCTCCTTAGATGCTTATTTATAATTAGCATTCCATTGCCTAGAATTACATGTTCTAATGCTGGTTGATTTTCTTTTGGGTGCTGGTACATTTTCTGAAATGCAATTTAAAAATATTTGCATAGTAACTAAGTTATCTCTTTGACTCATGTTAATCAATGTTGATAAAAGTTTTTAAAAATATTCTCCTTGGCTCTGTTTGTGGTATTTTAAATTTCAATTACATGATGGCTTCCTGTAAAGCTTCTTCATTTTGTGTTTTAATTTAAAAGGCTTGGCTGTCCCATTACTGAAACTCAATAACCAACCAACAAATGGCCAAAATGATAATAGTGAAGATGGTGGTGATGATAATGATTATGAGGAGGATGGTGATGGTGATGATGGTGGTGGTCGTGGTGGTGGTGGTGGTGGTCGTGGTGATGATGAGGAGGATGATGATGGTGATGATGATGGTGGTGGTGGTAGTGATGGTGGTGGTGGTGTCTGTGGTATGGGTGATGACACTCTATAATATCTAGAACTTACTTTAAATAATGAAATATGATAACATGCTTTGTGTTTCTATTTCTTTCCCTTTTAACTTCCTATCGTGCTATCTCGAAACATGTACTAATCAACTATTTTTTAAACTGGTTATACAGTCATTATCATATCACATTCTGGAAGTTCTTAAGTATTTTAATGTTTTATCTAACCAAATTTTAACTGCAGATCTGTGTTTGGTCTTCTGAGAAGATCACATCTCTTTTAATGTCTTTTATTTTATCTTATGTTTATAAAGAGTCTTTGACTGTGCTTCTATTTCAGGTTGCACTAAGCTGTTCTTAGAAGTCACTCTATGTTGAAGTGTGGCAATCTTACAGACTCCCCTACAGATGGCATGCATCTCAAAAATATTTATCATTCATATTCAAGAACAATATATAAGTGTGTGCATGTGTATGTGTGTATTTGTGTGTGTTCTGTTCACACACAATTATTTTTATAACTAAGTAGACTTCAAAAGTATTCTTTCTGAAGCTGGGTGTGTATCTTAATGGTGGATCCGATGTCCAGCATCCCCAGTATCACAAAGAAAATCAATCTTTCAAATTTCTTAAAATCATAACCACATAATTTCATTTACATTAATATTCTAAATGACATGCCGCATTAATTTGAATTTGAATTGGCTATCTGTACCTAGAAAAAAATAATGAGTTACATTATTTTGAGCAGCTAATTTTCTGTTTTCCCAATATTTGTAATTTATTCTTCGAAGCTGCATAAAATTTCCGTGTATACAAAATTATGCCATATGTCGTAATGGTACTTTTTGTCTTTCTTTACAACTTTTACACATCTTAATGATGTATGCTCTCTAAAACACTTATTGTATTAATGGGTTAGAGTAATACTCTCAGCAGTGGTGTCTGTGGATTCCTTCTTATATGTGGCAAGTATGGCACCAAAGGATAATTGCTAACTTTTTTGGGAAGTTTTATTTAGAAATAAAAGCCATCAAAAATTATATAACATTTGATTCTCTCTCTGGACTCAGGTACTGGAACTTTCCCTTAACTCGCATGTATTCATCCTGAATTTGTGTGTGTGTGTGTGTGTGTGTGTGTGTGTGTGTTTTGTGTGCATGCACATGCTACTAATATATTGAAAAGTTTGCAGAGTGATGAATATCAGACATTTCATTTTTATTTATAATCTTCCCATATAGACATTTTCATAAATTATTAAGACAAACCTAAATACTTTGATTCTCATTTTCACATTTGTGATATTTTGCACTCATTGTTAAAAGACTTTGTAGTTGAAATCTTTAGAAATAAATGAGCTGAAATCAATAAAATTCAATTCTCTCGAGATTTTTGTCAACATCTGGTAGAGTTACTTTCTGAGTAATTAGATGAAGAGCTTAGGCATTTCCCTGATGTAAGCTTGCCCGTGATTGGATAATCATTTTTTTCTGTAGTCAGCAGCTTGCAGTCAGTGAACGTACTGACTAATAGATTAACAGCAAATATGCAGAACTACTATTTGATTTCCTGACACCACTTATACTATATCCCTATATGTTCCACATGTCCTTCCGAGATGCCTCTTCTCAGTCAGTAGCCTAGTCTATGCCTTTAATGGCCATATCTTCAATCGATGTTGTTGTTGGTGATGTGGAAGTAGGTCCCTGTCACGAGCTGTTCTGTCCTTGTTTCCGATTAAGCCAATAGATAGGCACAAATTGGCATTATTTACAATTTTAGTACCATGAATCTGCTTTCTGTATCGTAGAGATGTCTGTGAAAGATAAGATGTAAAAAAATTGTTTCCCATTTCTATCATTTTAGCTTAAAAATGTTGGTTAATAATGTCTTAACTCCTACTGTATGTCTTAGATTTAGATTTGAATGTTTTAAGTGCTATTCTCCCTCCTGGAGATGAAAACACTTAAGCCTCAGAAGAAAGTTTTCTGTCTGTCTAATTAAAGGAAATATAAGATATTACATAACTAACTTTCACTGGTAATTGGAGATAAGACATCACAGAAGTTTCATTGATAACTATCAAAGAATAGTTTAAATTATTGTATAAAATAATATCAGGGACGTATGCAGATCAGTGTTGGGCAGTGATGTTACCGAGCACAATGCGTTCCCATTTACACATGATGCCCAGATGCAGGAGATTTGTCTTCGACTTCCATACAAGTGAAATTCAAAGACATCCGTTGCCAGGATGTTTAACATTAATTCATTCAATTGATCCCATATTATGCATCTTATTGAATAGTCACATAGTTCATCAGCAATAAAGCATTCATCCTTCATGGCTTGCTTTGCATTGTATCAAACGAGATCATTAATTCTTAACCTAGCTGATTCAAAGTTTTTGCCAAAGGACAATGACTCTATATGAGCCTTTCTATAAGAAGTGTCATGAGAAGAGCACAGTGGGGTTAAGTGAGTCCTGAGCCCCAATCCCAAACTCACCGGAGGTTTCATCTACCCTCTCGTCTACTACGTGGTCCTTCTGATGAACCCATTCGCTGTTGCACTTGAAGTAGATCTGGGTGGCAGGGCTGGCTTTACAATACAGGTTCACAGGCTTGTTCTTCACAATGTAAGCTTCCTCGGGCTCAATGAGAAAGTGTGGTAATGGCTCAGGTGGGTCTGATGGAAAGGTTTCTGGGAGTTCATGGAAAAAGTCATCATCTGGTAAAGGAACAGAAAGTGGAAATTGGTCAGAATATGGTAATTTGTCTTCTAGATTATGTTTTTTTTTTTAGAAAAATGACTTTAACTGAAAAAAATAACTTCTTGAATGTGTGTTATTATATGCAAAGCAATAGTTGGAAATGTTGACTGGGTATTCAATATATGACAAAACTTAACCCAAGGAACTTAGCAAATAATCTGGATTGTTATTTTCTATATATGATAAAACTCTACTGGAGGAACTACTGAAAACACAGAGAGTGAACAGCAAACTGAGAAACGAAGTCCAAGTTCTTGTCACTAACAGAATCTATGATCTTCACAGCACATTATGTAATTCCCGGAGTGCAGGGTTGCTATGAAGAACTGAAACAAGGGACTAGAGAGATGTCTCAGTGGCTAAAGATAATTTTTTTTTTAATTCCAGAGGACCTGGGTTCAGTTCTCAGTACCTGCATGGTGACTCCAGTCATCCATGCATCTAGTTCCAGAGAGTCTGATGTCCTCTTTGCCTTGCATGGGCAGACCACACATTTGATGCACAGATACGTATGCAAGGACAACAGCCATAGTCAAAAATAAATATTCAAACAAACAAAAACAACATCTGTTAGACTCATAAGGCTCGTTTAAATCTTTTGCAAAGATCTGAGCAAAAACATTGAAAATGTGACTTAAAGTTCTTTAAGTCCAGTTGCAACTTGATCATTAGTTTCCAACAATCCATTTGATTCTTTTAATCAGCTGAAAATATTCACTGAGACTAAAATTGTCTAGGCACTGAAAATTAGTGGGAACATTAAGTTGGTCACTAGTGGAGCCACGGTAGAAATGCTATCTGGTCTAATCTTGAATTTTTACTTTGGATTTTATATAGTATTATGTGACTGTTAGAAAATTAGTTACCCTTGCTATATAAAGGTTTTCAGCTTTAGTGAGAAAATACCATGCATGCCCTTAGCTTTGAAAATTGTCAAAAGTGCTCACACATCTGACACTTCCATGTCACCGAATAAATCTAAGCTAAAATCACTGGCGAGATTAATACCTTTTAAAGTCCTTTTGTTTTTGTTAACTTGAATTCCACATGATTTCAATAGATTGAATAAAACCTAGTAATATCTTATAAAATGATTGAGCCCTTTCATTATGTTACACATTACACTTGGTAATTATATTTCTAGCAGGGACAGAGAAGAACAAACTATCATTAGTCCATAAAAATGCTAATACTGTGTGTTAAAACTTATGGGTTAAAAGTAAAAAAGAATGTACTTTATAAATTCTCCAAAAATACTTTTCTGTAGCAATAGACATGGCATGGCATTGGCATTTAGAGGCTGGCTGTGCAGATATCAACATGAAAATCATTACATTACGCATTCGATTTCTATCTCGTTTTTGGGGGGTAGCCATTGGTGAAGTAGACATCTGTCCACTAAGAAATTTGGCCCATGACTTTTATCATCTAGGTCATGGGATAGCTTTCAAATACTAATGACACCCGGTAGTTGCCAATCTGCTTTGGAATAAAAATTGGGTCTACTTGAATCACAGCCAAAACTAGTTTTTGAAGCCGCACCACCATAGTTCAATTCCTGACATCGTGGAGATAATGTCTGCTCTAACTAAGCTTTCTTTCCTACCCCATCTCCTTGATATACTTCTTTATGCTAAGGCTTTATTTCTAGTTTTTCCACCATTGATAAGCCAGGACACAAACTGTCAGCTTACTAAAGAATAACCTTGTTTACATCAGTTTCAGCTTCACTAGTCAATATGCAAGACCACTCAAGACTGCTCAAATAAACACCCTTAGGAAAGCAGAGGGAAGAGGAGCTGTACTATTGACAGATCCGTCTGCACAAATTTGATGTCTTGAATGCCTTACCCAATCTTTCTGTCATATTCAAGAGCACTCCCTTTACATGTGAGGATGTACTAGGCTGATAATCAATACAGCTATACAAAATGCCACACTCAAATTTTACCGAAGCATAGCTCTTGTTGTACTATTATTCATGAAAGCAAACAAGACAGTAACTCTAATATATTTCACTTTTCTTTTGGATTGTGTTTGCGTACATATAAACAAGGAAATGTAGTCAAAACTACACATTTACTCAAGCATGCACAAGATAAAATATGTTCCAGTTACTGTTTTAAGTGAAGCTTGTTCCTTTAAAAGAAATGGTTGCAAAGTACTTGGTAATTAAACACATCTATTTTATTCAGTAATGCAGCATATATATTTATAGGTTCATATCCCATAGAATGTATTTATGAACAGTAAAAACCAGTTGTGTCACCTAGCCAAAAACGTGCATCTCTCATAATTTTATTATCACTATTGAGAAGATGAATAATAATGGAAGATGAGAAAAATCACATGCACATTTTCAGGCTAAAAGAAGCTCAGTGAAATGCCAGCAGGAAAATTCATGATTTAATAAATATCTAAAACACCTATGAGCAAACTAATTGGGCATTTCCTTGATTTTGAGTTCTATCATAATATAATCATTACACGTGAAAGATATTAGCCTGTGTCTTGCTTTGAACTTTTATATCATGGATTTGTCAAATTTGCTTGTTAACTCTTAAAAAGGAAGTATAATAAAGAATCATTTCTATCATGAGAGAAAACATTTTCTTCGTGTGATGGAACTTGTATTTCTATTATATATAATTCTCATTTCCATAGAGCTCATCTCTTTGTGTTCCTCTACTGAGGTGCCTTAACAGACAATAGTCCATTATCTTAATATTTCTTATGGTATCCATATTGTAAATTCCAATTTACAGCCTCGGTGAAATCAGGTTATACATTATGTCTTGTTTCTAGTACTCAATTCAGCTGTAGGAAGGACAATGGGGCAAGATAATTCAAGACCCTGGGTTAGTGGATATGTGTAGTGGAATAAATAAAACAAAAGAAACATGGTGACTCTTAGTAGGCTCATAGATTCTGAAATTTCCATGTCTTCACTCTCATGAGATACAATCTGCACCATACCAAACCTCATGAGTACAGATAAACATCACCCCAATCATAGTAAGGTAAGAAAATGCTTTCTGATTTTTGCCAGATAAAAATTCTAAGAGGCAGTATTCATTTTCCTGTTATCATGTTGTTTATTTTTAAAAATAATAATACTGGTACAACCACTCTGTAAATCAGTCTGGAGGTTCCTCAGAAAATTGGACATTGCACTACCTGAAGACCCAGCTATACCTCTCTTGGGCATATACCCAAAAGATGCTCCAACAAATAACAAAGACACCTGCTCCACTATGTTCATAGCAGCCCTTACAACCAGAGCTTTCAGGGATGAAACCACTACCGAAAGACTATACATGGACAGACCAAGGGCTCCAACTGCATATGTAGCAGAGAATAGCCTTGTCGGGGCACCAATGGAAGGGGAAGCCCTTGGTCCTGCCAAGGTTGGACCCCCAGTGCAGGGGAATATGGGGGGCCAGTAAGGGGGATGGATGGGGGGGAATGCCCTTATGGGGGCGGGGAAGGGAATGGGGGCTTATGGACAGGAAACTGGGAAAGGGAATAACATTTGAAGTGTAAGTAAAGAAATCTATCTTATAAAAATAAATAATAAATTTCACTTTTTCTAGTGTGTTTTTAAATAAACAAATCAACCCCCCTTAACCAAAATGGTACAAATTAATGTGAAAAGTATATAACTATCTAGCATGGCTATGTTTATGTGTATTTAGTAAGGAGAACATAGGTGGCTTATAATGCCTCTCACTCTACACAAACACATAGCTGCTTTGTCCCATGTATTTGGCTCTCACGTGATTGCCTCTTACTTTGCCAACCTGTTTTAGGTAACTATCAATAATCTTCAAAAGATTAAAAATACTTAACAGAAGCTCATGATTATATTGCCTTCATATTCATTATCATAATTCAAAAGGTTTAAAAGATATTTGTAAGTGGATATTAGCCCAACTGTTCGAATTACCCTAAATGCACAGAACACACGAAACTCAAGAAGGATGACCAAAATGCGAATGCTTCACTCCTTCTTTAAAAGGGGAACAGGAATACCCTTGGGAGGGAATAGGGAGGCAAAGTTTAGAACAGAGGCTGAAGGAACACCCACTCAGAGCCTGCCTCACATGCGGCCCAAACATATACAGCCACCAAACTAGATAAAATGGATGAAGCAAAAAAGTGCAGGCTGACAGGAACCGGATGTAGATCTCTCCTGAGAGACACAGCAGGAATATGGCAAATACATAGGCAATGCCAGCAGCAAACCACTGAACTGAGAACGGGACCCCCATTGAAGGATTCAGAGAAAGGATTGAAAGATCTTGAAGGGGCTCGAGACCCCGTATGAACAACAATGCCAACCAACCAGAGCTTCCAGGGACTAAGCCACTACCCAAAGACTATACACTGACTCTCACCCTGGGCTCCAACCTCATAGGTAACAATGAATATCCTAGTAAGAGCACCAGTGGAAGGGGAAGCCCTTGGTCTTGCCAAGACTGAACCCCCAGTGAAAGTGATTGTTGGGAGGTGGGTAATGGGGGGAGGATGGGGAGGGGAACACCCATAGAGACGGGAAGGGGGAGGGGCTAGGGGGATGTTGGCCTGGAAACTGGGAAAGGGAATAACAATTGAAATGTAAATAAGAAATACCCAATTTAATAAAGATGGAGGGAAAAAAAGATATGTGTATATGTGTGTGTACCATGTTTATGCACTGTGTGTACCATGTTTGTGTACACACCTATGGTAGGCAGAGGGTAACACACTCCCTGAAACTGGAGTAAAAGGTGGTTACAAGTTGTATAATATGGGTGCTGACAACACACACAGGGCTAGCTGTACAGTGTGTATGGCCCAATACAGAATGAGAATTCCAAGATCCTAGTTTAAAATGTACGAGAGTTTCTGAAAATAAAATAAAAATATTAAATGAGGCCCTGGCCCATTGAGACAGAACAGGCGACATTAGTTAGGCATCCAACCTAGGTATAGATGAAGTAAACCGGGGATTCTGTCACACAGTGTGACAACATTCTAGGGGACATTTATGTTGAAACTCATTGGGGATTTCACTTATTTTTAAGGTATATTAGTTAGTTTCTAAAAGACAGGATTTTAGGCAGAGAAACCTGGGCTCTAGTCAATTCCTTACAGCAGAAGTCGTGTGGCAATCTGGGCACAACCTTCCCTTATGAGTTACAGTTGTTACCACCCACTGGGCTGCCTTCAGTAAGAACATCCGGACTACAGAGGCCAATTCTGATAGACTAGCTCTTTACCAACAGAGACTACACAGACTGCATACTGAGATCACATCTTAGAAGCTTGTTGATCTTAGTGTTCAAGCAAACCAGCATTCAGATACGATTAAGGTCTTATCTCAAAACTTGAAGCTATTAAAGACCAGCCCTGAGTTTTCACCCCACGGAGAGACCAGCAATGAAACTGTCTTGCAACTTCATTGAGACCCTATCAGGGGGACGCTAGGAACCTAGTTTATAAACACAGCTACAGACTGGGAACTTCTCTTGGGCAATGTGTTTCAACTCTTTTAAATTATGACATTTTGTAAGAACGTATTCTTCAACTTGAAATGAAGTGCACCACTTGGGCCAAAATTATATGAATAATGAAATGGTTTCGTTTTATGTAGTTTATTCATATTAACAAAGTGAGATTCTTATGGTAATCTCCTCTCTGTATGGTGAAGTTGGTATCAACCTAAAGCTAGACATGCCTTTGTGTGTGTGTGTATGGATACATTATTACTCATTTTATTTTCTTCTCACATTGGGCTTACATTTCTACTTTCTACCATTTCTCAATACTTGCTTTACTCCAGCAGTGCTGTCTTTATCTGGGGTTCAGTAAATCTTAGCATCTCTGTCTCCATTATCACATGCAGGCATTAGCTTTTTCATTTATATACAAGTGAGGAAAGCTTTGTACCATGTATTATCTTTATAGACTTTCATTCCACCTAATTCTTGACAGGAAAATACTATGCTATGAACATCAATCTTGGAAGCTTTAGGTTGCTGGTTTTATTGCTATATCAAGCTTTAATTTTCATCAACTTAATACATACATTTCTACATTTCTGAATCACACGACTTAAACTGTTATTGCTCATAGAGTGAAATATAGGACCATTATCTCTTTGTCTGAGACTCAAAGCATATTCTTCTAAAATGGATTTTGCTTCCAAAGAACTTGAGAGCAATTTAAAATGAATGACTGAAAAGCTAATTTTATCTGCATTTGGCTACTCATCCATCAGAGATATAATGTATGATAGATTACCAAAAAAGTAGCTGGAATTAACTGTTTTGAGTAAGACTCTAGGCTATTTTAATATTTTTATTAAAATATTCTTTGGAAGACCAAGTCTATGTTCTACATATCAATAAACATATCAGTGGATTCACCCTTTAAATCTAAATAGTTGGATCAATAATGCCTTCAATGTATTCTATAGTTGGATATACTGAATATTTCTAACTTCAAAAGAATTACTTTCAAAGAAATATTTTCTAAGTACATCTTTCTACTCCTAGGAGAAGTATAAAGTTAACATGCTATTTTGACATTTAGTTATTTCTGAAATAGAAGCACTTCCTTATGCCCTGGGAAGGTTCTCCTGTTCTCTGCCTTTCATACTTTGAAGCCCTCTTATTCTCTTATGTTCTTCCTCTTTTTTTTTTTTTGGTTCTTTTTTTCGGAGCTGGGGACCAAACCCAGGGCCTTGCGCTTCCTAGGCAAGCGCTCTACCACTGAGCTAAATCCCCAACCCTTGTTCTTCCTCTTCTGTGTAAGTTCTACTGTACACCTGAGAGACAATCTTTAAAAATTTACTTCTTCTTTTAAATTACCAAATATAAGGGAAAGAAAATGGCCAGTTTCATTTGCTGAACAGTTCAGCTAAAATTTTTGAAAGAATATTGAGAGGACCAATGGCCATCAGAGTCAAGAGGATTTATAATATAACATATTATTTATATTATTATAATTTCTCTCTGTATATATAGTATGTATACTTCTAACAAAGGCTGCCTCACTCTTTAGAATCCACACTGTATATACAAAGTGACACAAAATTTGCATACCTGTGTGTGACTATATTTAGTGAGCCATGGCTTATTTAAAACCCACACAATCTATTACGACAAAAGCCATTTGAATTTATTGACATGAGATTGAGCATATCGAGCCTCCAACTGAAGTGCAGTTCAGTAGTTTTCTGAAGTGTCCAGTCATAGGCATACTGTTCATCAAGGAAAATAGGGATTGGGATTTGTATATGAGGAGGTGAGTAAAGAAAGCAAGTTTTGTTGACTTTTATATACTTTTTGTACCAACAGAGAGAGATGTGTGTGTACATGTATTATGTGCATGTGTATAGCATGACTGTCATGCCAGGGCAGAGGATGTACAAGGAAAAACTTCACAGCAAGCACATGGAGACATCAGAGGTCATTGCTTCTGGGGAGAAGTGCAATGTTGATAGAGAATGCTGATATTTTATTTAAAGGTTTGTCATTCATATATATGGCATGATTTTTGAACTTTTGTCCAAATTTAGATATAAATTAGATAACTTTTGTGCTCCTTAGGACCCTTCATTAAATACAACTCCAAAACCAACAGCACTGACTCCATTAAAAATTACTCCACATCTCCATTAAATGTGCTGTTTGCAGACTATCGAATTTGTATTTCACTTTCATTTACTTATTCCTAGATTCATTCTATTTTTCTCTTAATTTTGCCCCCAATTCCTCAGTTTTTTGACCTCTGATTTAAATGAGCAAGGTTTATTGCCCTTTTCATATTTTTTCAAGATTCCGTATTTAATGACCACTTTCCATATGTCAGTGTGGTCCTCACCATTGTGGCTGAAGTTCTTATACTTTATCTGCTTTAGCCTTAAATGACATCTTAGGTACAGAAAGAGAACTCATGCCTTCGGTACCTATATAATATAATAAATATAATATAATTAATATAATATATATTATATATTATATATATATATTCATCTCTGTTGAGTTATGGGAAATGTCTGACTTTTTTACTCCCTTCTATTAGTTAATACTTCTATGGTTTTATTACGAACATTAAGCAGAAGTAAATAAATAAAGTCACAAATATTATAATTTTGGGGTCCGGAGAGATAGCTCAGCAGTTCAGGTCACTGGCTGTTCTTCCAGAGGAGGTCAATCAACTACCTGGTAGCTCAGAACCAGCTCTCACTCCAGTTCTCTGAGGTTCAATGCCTTCTCTGGTCTCTGAATTTTCCAAGCAAATTCATGAAGCACAGATATATATATGAAGGCAAAAATACCCATAAACATAAACTAAAAAGATGAATAGACAAATAAAATGCTTAAAATAAATTTAAAAGAACTTTACAAATCTTAATTATTGACAGAAAAATAAGACATTAGCTTAGAGCTAATTCCATTACTCAATAACTAATGAGAATGATATGTGAGTCTCACAAAGAGGTGAATATTCAGTATTTTAATGTATTCATATCACATATTCTGGTGACCTCCCTGGAAAACTGTCTGAAGTGGTCAGTGTTTGTGTTAACTGTGCCTGGCTCACATGTTAAGTGCGTGTTCCTCTGAAGGTGACTGTGATGTGACTGAACTCATAGGTAACCTGTAGTGAAAAAAAAAGTCAGTTATTCTAGATAGTCTGAGTCTGTCTCAAGCCTCAGGAGCAGACATGAGGTCCCCAAGAAGCTCTACTAAACAAATGAAAATATAGATAGATAACTCATGTCATCAAAATCTCCTAAGCCTCCTGCTGACACTATTCAGCAGCCTGTCTAATAGCAGGTGAAAGATCCCTTCCTCCTAACCTAGCTCCCACATTAAGCCCATAGCTGCTGTCCCTATTGCTCCATCCAGTCCCTCCCAGAAAGCAAGTTCATGCCCAACGGTGGTGCTTACTCACTGTCAAACATCCCATGCCTAGAATGTCTATCATAGAATTTAAGTCTTTCTTTTCCTTTCAATTTTCATTGCTATCCCTAAGGATACTTCACGGGGCAACACAGCAATATATAGGAATTTTACTTCATTTACTGAGATCACGGGAGTAAGAAGAAATCATTGTAAAACTACAGCAGAAATAAACATCAAAAGGTCTCTTACTCTCAGTCTGTGTATGTACTGAGTGTACTTATGAAGTGTGTACTTATTGATGTGTGTATGTTCATGTGGATATGCACTCGCTCACATGTGAGTATGAAGGGCAGATGATGTCGGGTATATTTCACTGATGATTTTCCACTTTTATTTTTTGAGAGAGGATCTTATAGTGACCCTGAAGCTCAGAGATTTAGCAGGGCAGTCTAAATAAACTTCAAGAATACGCTATTTGTGTCTACTGCTTTGGGCTATAGGCACATGCCTCTGTGTGTGTGTGTGTGTGTGTGTGTGTGTGTGTTCAGGAGATCTGGACTAAAGTCTTCATGTTTGAGCTGTAATCACTTTACTGACTGAGTCACTGTCTCAGCCTTCAAAGCCATAATTAACATGTTTGTAAGTATAAATCTATTTTCAATATAAAAGAAATCAGCTTTCTTTTCTGAAAATGTTAA
This sequence comes from Rattus norvegicus, assembly GCF_021556685.1. Lineage (NCBI taxonomy): Eukaryota > Metazoa > Chordata > Mammalia > Rodentia > Muridae > Rattus > Rattus norvegicus. The sequence continues at coordinate 232,637,878 of NC_141535.1, read as the reverse complement.
TGCTAACAATCGGGAGCTATGTCTAGTTTTGGACTAAGTGAATTCTTTCACATCACACTGAAGGTGTGAATGTGAAGTCTTACGGTACACCTGATTGTGTTGCCTTCATCTATTGTGCTCATTTGACACTCGATGAATTACATCACTCTTCCCATTTATAAGCTTCCTCCTCCTTGGGGACTCTGCATTAGCACTGTATTGCTTCCTATCCTATGTCTTTGACCTTCCACTTTCTCCTTTGCTGCTTAAATACAGCCAGATACTTCTCAAAGCTTCTCCTTTGGTCTCTCCCTTGGGCATCTCATCAAACCCGTGGCTTCAATTTTCAGATCCTGTCACATACACAACCTTCCCCTCCACTCCTTTGCTCCTTAAAACCCTCTGATGCCTTTCTATTGACTGAGAATGAAATCAGACTCTTTATCCAGGCCAATGAGGACACACTTGCTCTTATTGCTTCTGTCCTCTATGTCTCTTGTCTCAGCTTCCTGTCCTCTTGCCAACACATGGAGGCAGACAGTCTGGCACTATTTATTTATCACACCACATCTGTCCATATCCACCTGCACTGATGCACACTCACCCATACTCATTCACACTCATCCATTGTCACCTTCATCACCCAGACCCATGTACACTCATCCATAATCACCTGCACTCTCTCACACTACCCACACTCATCCATACTCACCCACACTCGCCTACACTCCCTACACTCATCTGAACTCACTCACACTCATCTACACTCATTCCTAATTATCTGTACTCAGCCACACCCATGCACAGTCATCTACACTCTCCCACACTCACTAACACTCGACCACACTCACACGCATCCATACTCACCCACACTCACCAACACTCATCCATACTCACCAACATTCATATACACTCACACTCATCCACATTTACCTACACTCACCCACTCATTCACACTCACCTTCACTCGCCTACACCTCTCTGTACTCATCCATACTCACCTGCACTCATCTGCACTCACCCACATTTACCTGCACTTACCCACACTCACCTACACTCACATTCATTTACACTCACCCACCCTCACCCACATTCACCTACACTCACCCACATTCTCTACACTCACACTCATGTACACTCACAAAATTCATCCACACTCACCCACACTCACCTACACAAACACCCACACTCACCTACACTCACACTCATCTACACTCACCTACACTCGCATTCACCCACACTCACCCACACTCACCCACATTCACCTACACTCACACTCATTTACACTCACTCACACTCATCCACACTCACCCACACTCATAACTTGTGCTTTACCTAAAAAGCATTTTTTTCTGTCTTAAAGATTATAGCTCAACTCCCCACCCCACCACCCGTCAGGCAAAAAGAGAATCAAGATCACAAAATCCACAGAAATGTTTCCTTCTAAGAACACATTTCTACATTACTTCTTATTACTGCCACCATCGTCATCATTATTTTTTGTTATTATCTCACATTAACTTGCTCACTAAACTGATTGCTTTCCCCCTTGCATAGAACTCCAAGCTCCGTGAAATCAGTTGTACACTTTTGCTCAACACTATGCTCAGCACCAACTTCAGATGGACTTACCTCCCTCCCTTAACATTAAACTGACTTTTAACATCAATTCCTCATTTCTGTTTATAACATTACTTTCACAGTCAGAATAGGGTCCCTCATGAGGCCTGAATAAATAAGGAATAGAGTCCCATATTCTTTATCTGAATTATTGCAAGACCTTGATATTGGTTTCAATTGTCTGATTTTCTTCCTTCATGTCAATGTGTACCTGTATTAGTCAGCTTTTCATTTCCGTGGACCAAATACCAGAATTAAGTTAAAAAGAAACAAAAGGTTTATTTTAGCTCGTGGTTTAAGATCTCATAAACATAACCCAGTCCGCGGTCATTTGAATCCATTCCAGTTAACACTATTCGTCTCGTGGCAACCAGGAAGCAAACGGCCTGAAGGAAGAAGGGGCCGCTAACAGGACGGGTGCCAAGTCCCAAGTCCCTCCAACTGTGTCACTGAAATGTCCAACATCTCCTCACAGCCCATCAATCGGTAGCCCATCAATAGGGAGCCCATCAATGGATGTTTGGCTCTCTCACATCTCATCTCAGAACACTGCTACATTGGAGGGCAAGAAGAAGCAGAAACAGTTTGGATTCGCACCACAAAGATAGTCCATGACTACAATGGCGATGAACGGTCCACCATGAAAGTGGAATTGAATTCGTTTCTGCCAGGAATTCTGAGTATTCCACAGAACATGACCCCGCATCTTAGCATCCACTTCTTTATCACCACCCCCAGAGGAAAATGTGCAGATGCTGTATCACACAAATACAGTTTTTAAGTTATTTTCTTCCATATACTCCAGGGCTTGGAATCATGGCATTCAGAATTGACTCTTCAATGTCTGTTTCTATTCCATTAAAAAAATTCATTCCTAGTCTTCTCAAATACAATTATCCCTCGCTGTTCAACTGCAAAAGTCCTATAATGCAATTTGAGGGGCCAATGGTTTTACGTCAGGCCAGAGCGGCCATATCCCAGAAGGTTCTAAAGCTTTTTCTCAATTGAACAGAAGTTTTCTATAACTGATAACTTCAAGAACTATAAAGAAAAGTGTTACCTGTATAGATTATGTGTTATAAGTCAAAGTTTGATGAAATCTACAGTGATCTCATTACAAACAATGCATGCATGTTTAACTGTTATAAAATTTCATGTTTATACAATACCAAAGACTTCGAATACCTGCAACCTAGCTTCAACGAATTTCAACTACATTCCCAAAAGTTTGTGTTTGTGTGTGTGTTTCTCTCTCTCTCGCTCTCTCTCTCTCGCTCTCTCTCTCTTGCTCTCTCTCTCTCTCTCTCTCTATGTGTGTGTGTTGATAGTATGTTTAGAAATGTAAAACAAGTAGAGATAAAAAGTATTGTAAAGTATGAAAAGAGGGAATATGTTAAAAATATGAGTACTCAGTTTATGTGATGCAATGGTCATCTTAAAACTTAAGACACTAGACATACTATTATTAGTATCATAAGACTACATGTTTTCTCATATATTTTTAAAGATATGACAACACTCAAAATTTCTCAAACACATTAAAACTCTACTTAGGGACTTTTTAATAAGTAAGGTATTCCATATATATATGGAACACACACGCACACACACACACACACACACACACACACACACAGTCCTCTTGGAATTCACATGACAGTTCGTGAGCAATGAAAATAACAAAATTTAATAGGATTGCCTCACATTCAGAAATTGAAGATAACTTGATTCTCTTCTGTCCTTCACTTCCTACATAGAAACTACCAAAAGGAGCTTCTCTATGTGTGGCCTAAGTGATTGATAGATTGGGTTCTATATCAATTATCTTTTCAAAGTCTCATAAGCAGCATCATTTGCCTGCTACAGAAATGTAATGCCTGGCTACTGACTCTTGATTTAAAATACTATAGTTCCTCCTTTCCTCTCATCATGGCACACAAAGGCCATACTAAGCAAATATTTGTCTATATTTCTACAAACAATATTTTGCTGAAATTCACCTGGCAGTTTATTTATGGTGTTCTACTTTTAAATTACAATATTATTACATCATTTTCCTTTCTGTTTCTTCCCTCCAAATGTCCCATATACCCAACCCTTGTTCTTTTTCAAAAGCACCTTTTATTTATTCATTATATTATTTTATTTTAAAGTACATTAGTTACATGCAGCTGTATGTGTGCCTGTTGATTTTGCCCTGTTTAGTAACTATTTTTAATGTTGCTACCTTTTTTAAATTGAAATTATACTCAGGTATTTTAGTAGGTAGAATTCTACAAAACACTGCATGGTATATATGTACATGTCGTAGGTGGCTTTTAAAAACACGTGTTGAATATATTCATGCTTCAGAACTGATTTACACAGTACATCCTATGGAATCATTGCTTATAAGAAAATTGTTTACCTCACAATCCTACTATGTCCCATGACACCTCTGCCTTGTTCAGCATCAGTTAGCATTCCTTCTATTGAAGACATGAAGCTGCCTACTTATGGGTGTGGTGATGTTTCTACAACACTTAAATTTCTCTAGGCGCTTTATAATGAAAGCAAGTGTACATCGCAACTCTTACCCAAAGTACTATTATCCTGAGCTCCAAGTAGTTAAACTCTGAATTTATATGTCTGGACACTCTGGGTCATCACGTTTATGCAGCCGGTGCTGTGCTTCAAGGAAAGAGTTAACCCTGCTGATGAGCAAAAACGTAGATTGTGAACCTCTGACTTTGCCTCAGATCTATGTGGATGGAAACGATGGCATATCTGCTCTCAATGCATTGGACGCAGTGTACGGACATGCAGGACAAGAGGCCCAGCAGATTGAAGATGGAAAGGTTATGCATCACCTCAAGCAAAGTACAGAGTTGGTTAATGTTTCCCAATGTCACCTCCCCTGCCATTGGAAATCAGGATGCTTGACATCGGGACACCAAATTATTAAAGCTTCAAGCAGTGACACTTTCTTCTCCACGTGGGGCCTGGCTTCTCCTTGACACTTTGTTTCTACAGTCCCTTCAGGCCCCTTGACCTTTACTCCCTGCCTTTAACCTCCATAACTAATTAGATGTGGCCTACTCGTCAGTGAAAATAGTTTGCTTCAAAGTTTTCATTCAGTGTTCCCTTCTGGGCATGCTTTGTCACCTCACTTCAGCCTGCCCTCTTTACATGAAGTTTAAAAGGCTGAGTTATTTTTATAAGATAAAAAAAAAGCCGCCTTTCAAGATCTACACCTACCTTGATGCTTCACAGAATGACTGGAGTGTGACGTCTGACAGAGGCTTCAGAAACCATGAAGTTATTAGTTTCAGAAATTTATGGGTAAACATAAGGTTCTGAGGACTCTGGTCTTATTTGAGGGAGTTAAAACTTTATGATTTGCTGTCTGGCAGCAATTTTATTTGAGATCTAATTAAATTCTGCAATAAAAAACTAAACAATGGAACCAACCAACCATCCAACTGAAGACTGACCAATATAGTTGGGCTCATTTTCAGTAACTTTCTTTGGAAATCATATTAGATGTCAGGAAGAAGCAGCTTCATTAACATTATTATCTACTTAGGAAAAGACAATGGTGGAGCTGGACAATATGGAGTTAAGTCTCAGAATAGGGTCTCTGTTGCTTTTTTCCCAGGAATAACACTAAAAAAAGAAAAACACTTAAGTAGTTAATTACTTTAGACCTACTTCCACATCTCACAAATATTTGCACAAAGTTATTTATCTATTTAAATGCTTAACTATCAGGTGTCGAGGTTCTTGGGCTAGTGTATCACTTGGATATGCTCAGAGAACTGAGTAACTTCCACCTGTCCTGTTTTCAGAAGAGGCCAGGGTGGTTCTCTTATGCTTTGCTTTTCAGGGAGAGTCTCAAAGAGGTAGCTCATTCCACCCTGGATTTCACCCTGTAACACAGACACATTCATGATCCTCCTGCCTCAGCCTCCTGAGTGAGGGTGGCCAACTGACTATAAGACATGTTTCATTTTCATCTACCTTGTGAGATACAACTTTTAAAATCTCATAGGCAATGAATAGCCTAGTAAGAGCACCAGTGGAAGGGGAAGCCCTTGGTCCTGCCAAGACTGAACCCCCAGTGAATGGGATTGTTGGGGGGAAGGGCAGTAATGGGGGGAGGATGGGGAAGGGGACACCCATATAGAAGGGGAGGAGGGGGTTAGGGGGTGTTGGCCCAGAAACCGGGAAAGGGAATAACAATTGAAATGTAAATAAGAAATACCCAAGTTAATAAAGATGGAGAAAAAAAATAAAATCTCATAGGTGAACACTTAGGTACTAAACATTTGTGTGTGCCTTCAAGACCATTTCTCTCTGTGACAGAGGATCTAGGCAAGCATTCTACATGCGTATGGCTTGGTAAACATAACTGTGTTACACTGGATATTGCCTTCCACATCCTGAAAATGTACTTGAGAAATTTTTTTCTCGTATTGCTATACTTAGCAATTATAACAAGACTACTAAACAATCATCCATAAAGCACTTATGAAATGCCAGGTACCCCATTAAGGATGTTAGATAGACTTCCATTGACTTCCCACAATATATTCATGGATAAGACCATTATCTCCATTCTAAAGATGAAAACAGTGGCAGAGAGATTAATTAAACTGCTGAAATATACACAGCTAACTAAAAGCACAGGAAATAAACACAGAAAAAAACCTTTGATTATCAATCATTACCTAGGCTTAAAAAACAGCACTGGTGTGCCATTCACTCTGTGAAGTTGCTCATGAAGAAATCAACATATATTTATTAGTTATAGGCAAAAATATTAGCCAATATAAAAATAATTGGCTAATAATTGAAAAATAATTTTCCAAATTATTGTACAACTGTTTCCTAGTCTCCTCAGAGATATCAGTAATATGTTTTTATTTTTTTTAGTTGTATGAACTTCTAAATCCATGAACATGCTTGTATAAACTGGTTTTTAGTTGCTTATCAATGTTGATTTGGGGGCTGGTAAGATAGTTCAGAAATTAAGAATCTTTGTACCTCTTTTAGAGGACCACCGTTCTATTCCTAGCATCTATATTATATGGCCTATAATTGCCTTTGATGTCAGCTCTATGGGATCCAGTTCTCTCTTCTGTCCTTCTAGTGTACCTACATACATACACACACACACACACACACACACACACACACACACACACACTCAAACATACACACTCACAAGCATGCATGCATGCACACAAAGATACAAAGCCTAATAATAACAATAAGTTGTTTATAAATTAAAAAGGTAATGTGTATGCTAAATGGAAGGAACAGCATATCAAATTATGTCTACAATATAGAAAAAAATCCATAAAAACATTACAGTGTAGAGTATGTCTAGCAACCTATAAGTCATTTGCTGCCCCACAGTTGGTATTAACACTGGTAAAATTACTGTCAAGTAAATGACAATCAACAAAGACAACATGAAAAACAAAAAGTAAGGAATCTGAGGTAGGGAGGATGATTTGTGTTGTGATAGGGCACTGGGGCCAGCCCTGGCCTTCTGTAATGTGGGAGGAGGACATGCTTGAACCTTTATCAAATCTCCCAAAGGAAACAGGAGTTGACCGCATTTGCTAATACAGAGGAGGTGGTGATTTGTGGGAAGGGAGAGGGCACAGATTCTCATGTTAAGGAGGCCAAAGGCACTCATGTCTGCAAAATAGAGGTCTCTGAGCTTACAAGGCTCTTTTGAGCTGAGTATGTCCTTCCTTTCTTCCACTTCAGTAATCTCGAGGAGTGAAAACACATTTGTGAGTGCAGAGAGTCACTGACATTAGCAGCGTGTCATTATCCCAAAGTTTGAAAGAGCAATGGATTGATTTCAACGCTCACAGTGGGACAGGGTAGGACAGCAGGGCTCACATGTCTTTCGGGATCAGTATAAATTCATAGAGCTATTTCAGGGTCTCACGAACAGGTGATAGACTGGTGGGTCTGCTTGCATACTTCCTCCTGTGGGAATGATTTTATCCTTTTAGATAAGTCAGACTGATTTGTTGTTTTCTCAGTTTGCTTTTCTGCAAATCGACTTTAAATGAGCAGGTTGATTTCAGGGCATGTCTCTTAACTCCCTCTTCTTCCGCTTGGGTTCAACTCAAGTTCTTGTGAAATCATTATCCTTTCTGTACCTCCAAGATGGACTGCCACGAAGCCAAATTACAAAGCAAACAAAATGAAGTTAAGAGTGTGTTCAAGGCTATGCTGCTTGTGCAGCTGTGGGCAACGAACCAAACAGCCATTGTGAAAGGGTCCCCTTTTAGCATGGGCTTCCTCTATGTCCTATGCCTTTGACTCTCTGAAACACACACCCCCTTAGGCCAGAGAGGTAGTGTGCTCTCCCCAAACTAGAACTACATCAAAATCAAAGCACAGTACCCCCTTCAACAGTTGGAAGCACAAAGAATCAAGGCAATTATTAGGGTTTGCTTGCTTCTCAGAAGTCACTGCCAGTCCTTCAGGGAGTGCTCTAGTTGTAAGATTTGTCAAGAAACGCAAGCTCCAAGCTCTTTGTAAACTGGAAAATCATTACCAAACATATTTATAATATCCTCAGTATCAGGTTACCTGTTTACTACTGGTTCTTCCACATACTAAGTAAATAAATTCCATATAGATCATTACCCTTATATATGATTACCCATACAGATTCTGAGCCTTCCAGAGAATAAATAAGGAAGGAAATATAGCACCCTACATTCATTGCTACAACCTATAGAGCCTGCCCACACTTGAGTGCAATCACAGTTTTATTAACTGGGGGATAGAGGAGATACACTGTCTGTATTTTCCTCTCATCTACCTCTTGCTTGTGTTATAACCGGATCTCCGTTTTCTCAGCCCATGTGGTTGAGGCTCAGATCACCTACTCTCTCAGCCTACTAATCTTCTGACCATAATTACTGGTTTAGGATGAGCACATGACTGAAGTCTGGGCATTTCAGATAATACCTGAGATTTTGATATGCTGGGAAGAATATGAACACTGAGGGGATGAGCTGTTAGTTGGAAGTATAAAGGTCACATTCATGAAAAGTAGCAAATTCTATCTTACATCAATGTGAGAAATTATACTAGACAACTCTAGAGGGCACCATTCACACCATAGTTTGTGTTAACATCAACCCTGGAGTTAAGCGTATACAGAAAGGCTAACCCAACTACCTTTGCCAGCTGGTTGACTGGGCCAGGGAATTACTTGCCCTAGCAAGTGTTTTCAATCACCATAATGGTTCTTCTTGGCTGTTTCATTGTATAATGAACTGATTATTGTCTACAGTATTTGCATTTGCAGGGGCTGTGTGTGGAGTTTCTGGCAGACTGCTGGCACCACAGGTTTGCCATGACACAAAACAGACACAAATTGCCTGCCCTTGCTTGCCTGTGCTGTGTTTATTATTGATCCACTGGCCAAAAGGCGCTACAAGATCAGGCTTCTGAAAACACAAAATGTATCTCAGAATGACACAGGTCTTTGGGTGGTGTGGAGAGTCCTTGAACATGAGATGATTTAGCAAGTGGAGTTTGTATCACTTGAAGGTCTTTTTCAACAACAGCCTTTCATTTTGTTGCCACAGCAATGTTTCATTGTAAGTCAGAAGAATCAAACTGTAATCACTCAGATTAAGCTGAGAGTTATGTGTTTTGATAATGATTATGTAAATCACATAAAAGGATTTGAGGAAATATCTTTTCTTGATATTGTGCTAAAACAATTTCTAAAACAATGCAAGATTATTCATTAGTTATTTGGTTTGTTTGTTTCTGCTCTATCACTCCCTCCAAGAATCAGGAAATGTTCAGGAAGAAGGGACAGAAAGAGGAGAGGACTGTGTGGAACGATAGTCGATGTCTCCTGGACCTGATTCTTTCACTGTGTTCATGAACTCACTGCACAGTCGGCTATTAGTATGAGACACACACAGGATTGTTCCCACTAACATCCATTTCATTATGGATGTGGAGGGGACCCTGAGAGTCTACCAGCCACTGAGGGACTACTGTACTTTAAAGATGTTGGGAGACATCTTATCTTCTTAATGGTATAAGCACCAGTGAATAAGGCACATATATGGGCAAGATTCAAACTAAACTCAGCCTCTCTCTGTCTGTCTGTCTGTCTCTGTCTATCTGTCTCCATGTGTCTCTGTCTGTCTATCTTTCTGTCTGTCTGTTTCTCTCTCTCTCTCTCTGTCTCTCTCTCTCTCACACACACACACACACACACAGACACAAAGATATGAAATTAGGAGGGTGAGGGTGAGGTCAAATAGCAATGGAGCATCGAAGGACTAAATTTCTTCAATACAAACATATAAAACCACCAAAAAAAACATAAATAGATTATTCAAAGTTCTATAAGATACTCAGGGAAGCATAGCTTTCCTTCTGTGCTAGAGTAATAGCTCCAGCTACCTTGGATACCTGGAGTAAGCTTGCCTGAAGCCTCGGTTGAGGAATCACACCAAATCAAGGCACCTTTCCTGCCGAGGACAACACAGCTGCAGCCCCAAGCCTGGGTTCACAGGCCAGAGCACATGGTGCAGAAGCTCAGCCTTTAGGGAAGAAATTGTAATCTAGCATCAGCACCATGTCCAACAGCTTATTTATATGGAAACTGATAAACTTCCACACAGCACCATCATGTTAAGACTGGCTGATGGATGGCATGCCTAAGACTATCATCTTAATTCCTGGTCCGGCTACTCTTGCCCTAAATACCAAAGTTCTGGAGACTGACAGGGTTGGCTTTAATTGATAGGACAAATCGCAAACCTATTCGCCTGTGCAAGCTCATGACCCCACCATGAGTTTCCCATGCCACATGTTGTGTCTGGAGGCAGTGAAGAAAGGATCTCATTTTGAAACAGCTAATTCATACTGAATTTCTGGTGTTCAGATGTATAGCTACTTTGGAGAGCTATGTCGTATTGATATAGGGACATAATTTGACTCAGATTCCATATAGAACATCCTTTTATTTGTACTATTGCTTTCTACAGTTTCTTACTCATGGTCAACTGAACTCTGAAAATATTAATGGAAAATTTCAGAGGTTAATGAGCAGGAAGTTTAATTTTGCAGACTGTTCTGAGTAGCATGATGAAAGTTCCCACTGTCTCACTGTGTCCATCCTGGGATGTGAGTGATGTTTTTATCCACCTCATCCATGAGTATATCCTACATGCCTCTTAGCACATGTAGTCTTCTTGGTTATCAGGTTGATTCTAGAATGACAGACTTGCTTTCAGTGGGAAGTATTAACAGCTACAGCATGCCTCTAATATCTCTCCCTTCATCTCATCAGAGTTATGCTGCCTATCATACTAAGAGGAAGGGACAGTCTATGGGTAAAACATTTGAGAGAAAATCCATAGTCATATAAGTACATCTTAAAATTAATTAATCGATACTTATCTGTATCATATTAAAAAGGACATGCAACCCCACAACTAGTCCTAGAGAACATTCAAGGAATCTCAGTACATAGAGGCCACTTTCAAAGACTAACTGATAGATTTTAAACATGTTCCTTTTCCTAACTCTGAGTGTGTACATGATTCTAACTTTCTCTGCCCTCCTCCTCATCTTCCTCATCCTCCCATATGATGTTTTTACCATCTGTGCTTATCTTGAGGATTCAGTGAATCTCTGTATAGTGTATGTTCACCGCAGTGGCTGGCATGAAGTACACGCTATATAAACATCATTCTCAATTTCTCCTCATCTGCGCATTTGTCTGTTTCCTGTCCTACCAAACACTTCCATGACTTTTATTGATCATTAAAATCTTTGACCTTCAAATATTTTAAAATCCCTTAACACAGCATGACATCATCACCAACAGCAAAACAGTTTTAAGTGATATAATTTTCATTTTTTCTAACAATTAGCACCTCACAGAATATTTTAATGGCCACTTGAAGGCTTAACTGTGTAGAATTTCTTCTAATGACTCTTCTTTAATTTAAGCATATGCCGAAATTTAAGTGAGCTTCTCTTTTGAAACACAGGTTAAATTCTTATGTTTGTAGGTTTAAAATAGACATGCTTTAAATATCAACATATTTAAAAAAATATTGCAAGGGAACAAAATAAGGGGAAAGACAACACCAAGATACAGGTTGTTTGGATGACTGATCATCTCTCAAGAACTAAGCACAGCCATTCATCCACAAGGCAATATTTTCCTTGTTATCTGGGGTTTATCTGTCCTATACCAAGTGTTGTTTACCCCAAGGATTTCTTCACTTTAAAGAATTTCCTGACAAGCATTTTTTCTCATCTAAATTATATGATATATAGAATATAGAAGGTTTTTCCCACATTTGAAGAGGAATTAGATTTTGCTTTTAGAGTATCCTGGGGCAAAGGGACTGAAAGTTCCCTCTCTGGGTTGTTAGAGGCCTGAAACTACTTCCCAAGGAGAAGTAAAAAGCATTACTTATGATATAAAGGGAGGGTAAATGTTATCTTCTATTCGTAAGATATATGTGAAGCTAAAACACACTAATAAACTTGCAATTTCTGTTTGATTCCAAATTAGTTGAGTGATGGCTATCCAGGTCCTATATTCTAAGCTTCTAGATAAGCTTCGACTCCCTAGCAATAGCAAAAAAACAAAACAAAACAAAACAAACAAAAAAACCCCACAAAACAAAAAACCCACAACTAACCCCCATCTATTTCTTGGGCTCCATTAATTAATTAATTAATTTATTTATTTATCTATCTATTTATTTATGGACAGGGTCTGTCTATATATCCCTGGCTGTCCTGAAACTCACAGGCTTGCCTCAGCTCACAAAGTTTCACTCACTTCTGCCTTCTCCATGCTGAGATTAAAGGTGTGCCCCACAACACTCAGCTGGGTTCCTCTACTAAAAAACAGTATCCTAGAAATAAAGCCAATTGCAACATGTACCCTAAAGACAGACCATGGCTGAGAATGACACTTGGTGACAGAGCTTGGCTAAGCATGTACACAAATCCAGTCCTTGTACCCTGGGGTACCATGCTCTGTTGAGCAATGACCAAAAGAAGGGCTTACACTTGTAAATATCTCTTAAGAAGCTCAAAAGCATCTCCCAGGGACCCAAGAGTAACTCTGAATATCAAAACAATCAAAAGAACAGGACCTCAGGTCCTGACTTTCTACCAGAAGACAGAACCTAATTTTGGTAGTTGTCAGCCAAAAAGCTCAATTGGCCTGGATTCATCTATCCCAGCCAACAATTTGGATCATTACTTCTCTGACTCAGCCTCTGAGTCCTCCTTTAGTATTTTTTGCTTTTGGTTTGCATTCAAATTTACTGACTCTGGAAGTCGATAGCTAAGACATGCAACATTGGCAGCTTAGTTGTTAAATAACACTTCTGTCTCCTATGTATTACTTGAAGAGTTCTTTCATAGCAATTATTCTCAGGGACATCAAACCTATTCTTCTGTTGATCCTACTGTCTCCTCTCTGGGTTGGCACAGGTGTCTAATGGGTGAGTGTTCCATGCCAGGTGACCAGGCAATCTGCACTTTTTTCATACTAACTCTATATTCTATACATGCATGTGGTGAACAGCCATGACATTCTTTTCTTATTTCCTATAGGCAAATCACAGGTCACTTTTGAAACGTTTCCTTTTGTCTATGTTAAATAAGCTGACTTCCCAAATCCTAGTCCAAGAAAGACAGATTTGAGACTGGACTCTCACCTCTTCTCATCAGCTCACAATACAACTCAATGCTCTTTTGAAAAACCTTTTGCCTCAGTGCCCGGCAGCCTAGTAGTGGGCAAAGTTGTGTGGGCTCAGTGATGCAAGGGATACTGGAAGATCTTTCCTAATGTTAAAAAAAATTGCAAAGTCCCATTCAAATGCATTTCAAAGGTATGGTGTGGCATAGGATTGCAGCCCTCTGAAGCCATCAGAGTAAGACCAAGCAAACTTTGCATTTGTTTAATTAAGCTGCTTTGTGTTCCTGTGGAGGAAGCCAGATGCATCACAAGGTTATGCATTTGACTCATCATTTGACATTTAAATAATCTCCTCACTCCCTTTACTAGTAGGCTAGATCAAGCAGGGCTTCGATGCACTGATTCCCAGTTTGCACATAAGGGCTCTGAAGCTCTGAAAACAATGGCACACCCCAGAGTTATGCCTCTGTGGAAACAGGTCAGATCTGACAACCACATCTTAGTACTTCATCTGCAGTCCTTTTTAAAATGATGTTTTATCAACACACGTGGACATTTAATATTCTACACATCTAATGTCCTGTATTTATTCTATAAAATGTAATTATTTCTTCTTTCAAACATTAATGCTAATTCCCAGGAAACAGAACACACAATTAAGAGTGTGTCCCTGATGCTTCTCAGATCCTTGGATGTTATTACTTACACAAAGATTAGTGTCCTTTTGTCTTTCCTGTTCTGATATTTATACTTTTCACATAGATTAATTTAGATCATTCTGACAAAAATTTTTTTTATAAAACCTACACTATTTAGCTATAGAAAGCACTTAGAAGTTATTTTTTTCTAAGAAAATGGTTACAGATTGTGTTAGAAATGGAATATAGATCGTACATCTGCACAATAATTGAGTATTATCTTCCCTAGGAATGGCTGAAAAATTCTACTGATGACAGACAGACATGTAGAATGAATAGATTCTTTCACAGAAGCATTGCAGGCTGTGAAAGGAACGTAGACATTTTCTGAATGAGCCTTCAGTTTGTTGACAGCCTGCTAACATCGGTATGAATGTCCCTTTCATGATTTAAAACATTTGGGTGTCTAAAATAACAGTCAATGTTGTTATCTTATGTATGAAATTATAATATACCCTAAATGAGCACTTCAGTTGAATGGTGAGGTATTTAGAAGCAAATTTAATAAGCTAAAAATTGTCTTCTTTCTCTGTGGTCCTGGAATCTGAATAAAATAACTGGTATTTTTTAGTGACATTTAAAAACATTATTTTAAAAAACAGCTTATAAAATAGAGACATTTACAGCTTCCACTGTAATAATAATAAGAATTATGAATTAATTTAAAGTCTTAATGACTGCTTTAAAAAACATGCCAAAATCTAGAAAGTAATGGGGAGTGGGGTGGGAAGAACTTCACGATGTCAGTTGTGGATGTGACTCAGCTCTTGCCTTACACTCATAAAACCCTGGGTTCAACACCAACACCACATAAACTGGACAGGGTGGTTCATGACTATACTGCTAGAACTCCAGAGATGGAGGCAAGAGGGTTTAAAATAATTTTCATCAAAATAGCAAGTTTTAAGGCTAGCCTGTCTTCTACATGAACCTGTATCTAAAAGGAAAAGAAATAGAAAAGAGGGAGGAGTTAAAAGTGAAGACAATTAGCCAGTGACCACACTTAGGTGTTGAGTACTGGCAAGGTAGAGAGTCTAAGTTGAGAAGAGATAAAAGATACTCACGTTCCAAAGACTTAGAACATATTTTCAATATTAAATGCATATTAAAACTAGGCAGGCAGTAACGGGACATGCCTTTAATTTCAGTGCTTGAAAGGCAGAGGCAAACAGAGCTCTGAGTTTGAGGCTAGCCTGGTCTACAGAATGAGTTCCAGGATAGCCAGGGGTACACAGAGAAACCATGTCTTGAAACACCAAACCATCCAACCAACTAAGCAAACACACAAAGCAAAAGA
This sequence comes from Rattus norvegicus, assembly GCF_021556685.1. Classification (NCBI taxonomy): domain Eukaryota; kingdom Metazoa; phylum Chordata; class Mammalia; order Rodentia; family Muridae; genus Rattus; species Rattus norvegicus. The sequence goes on along the minus strand of NC_141535.1, from coordinate 232,622,562 downwards.
AAAAAAAATTCACAATGGCATTTAGACACATTGGTTTCTATTATTCCATTCCTAACTTTAATTTCTTTCTTTGTTTTTAATGTGGCTATAAGAAAGTTTAAACTTTTGTCTATGGTCATATTTTATTTCTACTAGCGCTGTGTGAAGAGACCATCTGTCACAGAGTTTTATCAGCACTATCTCTAAGAGCTTCTATCACAAAGTTGATATTGGCGGTGGTGTATCATGTGTAGAACTCTGTTTCCCTAATGAACTGTAAGAAAAGGCTGTGACTTCCTAGCCACAGTAGGGACTTATGACCTGCTTTCCTGTTACTGGCCATGGCAGGCAGAGGAAAGTTTCGCTCCAGGGCCTCTGTGATGAAGGAAGGTTTATTTGTGTTCATTTTCTGCTAATTGCTGTTTTGCTCTGTTAACCTTCTTTTGCTCACTTACGTTTGGCAGCTTGATTTGTGCCTTTCATTCTTTAGCACCAGCAAAAGCAGCAAACTGCACCACCCATTGTGGGTGACTCCTTGCAATTACTGCTCAAAATTTTATATTTTATCACAGTGAGACAAAGGCGCCTTAAGAAAAGCCCATGAATAATTATATGAATAAAATAACCACCAGGTTGTACAAAGACTATGTAATTCAAACGAGCGTGCAGCGCAAAATGGCCATTCATTTTCCTAATAGGCAAACAGTTTGGAAAGGAAACTTGAGTCTTTATTTAAGCCTGTCATTTAATTGTCTGCCGGCTTATCCCAGTTACCATGCTCTGAAGGTCCTGTGGGCGTGGGACAAGGTGAAAGATCTAGGCTCACTCCTGCTTTGTGCTCTAATCCATCATCGTTGGGCAGAGAGTAGGAAAAAATAAGACATAAGGCACTGTACTGAGATACACTAGATCATTTTAGGGATGGTGGTACATGCCTGAACTACCAGTACTTTGGAAGTAGAAGAAGGAAAATTGGGGCTTTTATGTCAGACTGAGCCATACCAAGTTTCAGGTTATACTGAGCTGTATGGTAAGGGTCTTGTCTCAAAATGCAGATACATTAATAAAAATAAAAACTACATAAGTAAAAGTCATTTGACTTGGACCACATATGCCATCGGCACACACATTCTGCAGTAGCATCTGGAAACATCATAGTAAAGGATTTGCAAACCATTTCAATAAGGTCTTTGGGTTCTCTGCATAAATTCATTGACACGAGTGTGTTTTGGTCTCAGGCCTCTCTCTTTGGTGCTTTTAAAAATTCCTCAAAGGAAAGTGGCATGAGGACACTTGCTCATTTTCCCAAGGTGCCTACCAGATGGCATTTCCATGATCCTCAGGCCCTGGCTTCTATCGAGAACACTGGAAGTTAGTTTCAAAACCACCAACTCTGTCGAAGGCTCCTAAAGTAATTCTGGCTGTGACTCTGGGATTCTGATACACTGCATTATTGCTTGGCCCCGGTGATGAGGAGCTATTTCTCTGGTACATTCACATCTGAGGATCTGTGAAAGGCATACTTTACAAGATAAATGTCAAGTCTCATTACAAATACACTATTCAATAACAACACACACACACACACACACACACACACACACACACACACACACACAAACATTTGCAAACACCAACTTTCAATAGGAAACATTAAAGGACTGTGTTTCACAGAACGAGTTTGTACCAGAGAGCTCTCTACTTCACTCTTGCTAAAAGGGACAATACGGTGGCCTAAATGACTGAAATTGAAAGCAGCTGCTAGAAACTCGCCTTTGCAAAGGTTAATCTTGCGGAAGACAAGAAACTGATGGGCAGCTTATGCAAACTCTCTCTTCAGCACCCCATGTGGTATCTCAGGTGCTCATAACGCATCCCCTACTTTTAAGAAAAAAAATGTTTGCCCATTTTTCTAGTGCAGGTGTTTTACTAAAAGGGTTTGGTGGGAGAGTATCACCAAATATCTGCCCTGTTCTCTCAGAACCGTTTTCTAAAGTTCTTTAGTATGCATGTTACGGAAGAGGTACATTCTAGAGGGAAGAGTGCCCAAAGGGATGAGCTTTAATGTGTTTGTTGTTAGACTGATATATTAACGTTGAGTGATTGGACTTTCCACTTTGTGTAGGCCCTAACTCTGTTAATGCCTTTATTTCTATAAATTTTAGGGGTCAACTGTCATCTTGTTGAGCACTGCTACAAACACACAGAAGTAGCACATTTGACTTCCACTGTCCAAAGTAGAAAGAAGAAAAACGTGTAAAAGAAAGTTGATGTTTTAATACACCTACGGTGTGCAGGGTAGTTTTTGTTTGCGTAAGTTATTACTGGATGAATTCAGAGACCTTTCCTTTATTGCTTAGCTTAAATACAGCCAATTAAGTCTAACCTTTTTCTCCTTAGTCAGCAAAGCTAGAAATCTAGGGATAAAATTTAATTATTTCCTCTCCTTTCCCCATCATAACCATTGCATTTCAAGCCCTGTCATTTATGTCTCTGAAATTCTGTCCTCCTCCCACTTACGGCCTCCTCTAATCTCTAGAATGAAACACCACCCTTTATACTCTTGTGTGCTGTCTTCATTACAGCTCATTGGATTACCAACTTTCTCTAAAGTTCTTTTGTGGATTACTCTTTATCTGTATTATTAAAAATAATTTTTCTTATATACAAAGTCTTTTATTACATAGCCAAAATTCACTCTCTACACAGTTTGTAGTATTTTCTTATCCTACTTCGATCAAATGTAACTTTATTTCTTGGCGTTTACCTAATTGTTGACCCTAATTCATGTGTTAAAATTCTGACCTTTGCTCTCTCTCTTCAGCACACATTTTCTCTTTTTCTGAAGGAATTTTGTTTCTTCTCTCCCCTCTTTACCTTCCACGGCCTCGAATCTGCTCCATGTTACTTATGCATTGTCAGTATTAACTTTCTAGAACTCAGCCTCCACTACAACAGACTGTTTTGCTGCTCAAAGTATTCACCATTGAAAATGATCAGTATTTTTCAAAGCATAGTAACTGTTCAATGAATTAATTCATAATTAATGACCATTGAATTAATTCATAAACTGGAGTTCAGCCTTTCCTTGTATTTTCTGTCTCAAATGCACCTTGTCTGCTCACCCATCCTCTAGATGGGAAAGATGCTAAATACCCTTCAACTCATAAAACCTGAAACTGAGAGGCCCAATTTTTTAAGTTCAGACTCCATTGGAGAGAACCCGACCTAAGTTTGAACTCAGGTGAGCTAACAGGCTGATACCTAGCTTTGGTTTCCAAGTTGCCCCCCAACAAAACCCTGAGCCTAGCTCCAGCCTCTAGGCTAATCTACAGCAAGACCAGCATCTCCAGGTTATTCCCCCAACAAACCAGCACCCCAAGGTTAGAAGCCCACCCTCTGCTTAATGACCACCAATGCAGAGGGGAGCAGAAATTAAGTTTATGATGTGACTCCCAGCACCAGACAACTATACTAAAAGCTACAGTAGCTTCCAATTGGATGCTTGCACATTCACCCCCTCCTACTTGCTGCTTACTAGATAGATATTTGCCCCCCAACACACAAAACTGTCCTGCTTGGTGCTTTGTGGGGGGGACTCAGCTACCTGGAATAGAATAAAGACCCTGCTGTGAGTTGCATCAGATTGGTTTCTTCCTGTTTTGGGGGGAATCACTAATACTTACCTGACACTACAAAACTACCTGCCTTTTGAAGCTTTCAGGGTGTGTGTGTTTGTGTGTGTGTATGTGTATGTGTGTAATTAATGGACACCCATTCTATATCATCATCCCATCCTACCCATTGCAACATGAATTATGTTCTAACCTCAGTATATTTACTCATCTCTCCAGCCCTGCACATGACGGAACTTAAGACATCTTCCTTGAATTGATTGTCTAAGCAGAGGACTAAGATGGGACAGAAACTAAGGAAATAAGAAAGGAGCTTATTCAATGGATTTGTGAGTAAACTACCACTGTGTTTGAAAAGAATTGCAAATTTATATTAACCCTTCATGCAAAAGAGAAGAGGAAAGCATAACACACTCATGCTAGGCCAATAAGAAGACATTTGAATTCCTGCTCCCAGTTATTACTTTTAGAATGGCAGATGTTAATCTTGGTCATATTTAAATGGGCAAATGCTTTCTCTGAAACCAGGACTTTTAGACTGCTAGAACAGTCCTTGATGGTTTTGCAACTCACTGTCTAACATAGCTTAACTTGAAAGACCTAACAAAAACCACAGGAGTGGATTGCTTCAGGCCAGCAGTGAATTCTGTGCTCCAAGACCAGTGCCTTGCAAGTCAAATGTTAATTAGACAATGAAATAAACCAGACTTGGCTTTCGAAAATAGACAAGCATTGATTTTCTTTTCTTTTTTTTTATTCATAAATAATAAAAATAATGCTGCAGACAAAATAGATAAACTTTGTTGCCTTACTATTTATGACGAATTTCCTTTAATGGGAATGCTGAACAAGGATGGAAAGCCTCTCTCTTCAGGAACCTCCAGCTTCCTCAGCTATAATAAGTTCCTCCTTGTAATGTTGTTTGGAAACACTTTCCACTGATTAAATCACAGTATCATCCGAAAATAACAACAACCAACAAAACAACCAAATAACAACAACAAAACAACAACAAAAGGCAAAAGATGCATGTGTAACCATACTTCCTTGAGAGGATCTCAAAAAACCTACTGTGTACAAGGTAGACCTGTCACTGATCAGCAATATTTGTACTACTTATAGTTATGATAACAATTAAGTTAAGGCATTTAAGACCATTTATGGAGGGGCGGAGAGGGCTGACATAAAAGGGGATGGAGGTTAGATCAGGGAAAGACCTTGGTTTCGGTTAATGGAAAGAATAAAGAAGCTGAGCCTTAGTGGCACATGCTTAGAATTCCAATGTTCCAGAAGCTGAAGCAAAAAGAATCCTGAGTTCAAGGCTAGCCTGCACTATATAGGCTGACCTTGACCCTCCCACACAAACAAAACAAAACATTACAAAAGTCATAAGATGACGTGGCGAATAAAACTATTAAGAGCCAATTCTCCTCATCACATTCCCCGTTAACCCTGTAATCCCTCTTTGAATTTGGAGTGACTAGCCTATCCTCTCTGTGCCTCCCGTGTTCTTGTGAGAAATGGGCATAATTTTGCACCCAACTTAAAAATATTGTTGTGTGGATTAAATGAGTTAATATGCACAACCATTGGAAATTTAATATGTGTGCTAGTGTGAGCTCAACAGTCGTTTTCACAGGAGTAAGCTAAAAAACCTCACGGCTTACAGCGTAAAGAACACTTGAGAAGCCATAAATCAAATGGGTATTTAATTCAAATTTCCACCCAGTAAAACATCTGTTCCCTTCCAAATCAACATTAAAATGCAATAACCCTTACTAGCCATCAGCAATTTATTTATGAAGACCATGTTCTGCATTTCTTAGTACATGACTGCTAGCTACATGTCTTCCAAGTTTCTGGTTTGTAATTGCAGCTAGCCCATGAGCCAGGGCAATTACACTGTTTTCTATGAATTGCCTCTTCAGCGAGATGCCTCCTGAAACCATTTTCGAAAACAGGTAACAATTCTAGCACATAATTGTGTAAAACCCAAGACACCCATGTCTGTTGTTTAATGCTAATTTCTCTGAGTTTCCTGAGAGGAATTGCTATTGACTTCTTTCATTAGAAAACTATTGACCCTTCTCCAGTGAGGCATCCTGAGAAGAAATTTCCTAAATATGCCCATATTTCATTTTTTGAATATCAAGGTGCAATGCGCTTGCTGAAGGATACGGCTTATTTAGTACAAAATTAAAATTTTATAGGCTACATTACCTAAGGTAAATTGCTTAATACATTGAGAAGAACAGCTGCTTTCTAAGTGTTTGGCATCCATGTATTTGAAACCTAAATTAGGTGAACCCACCGACACAGTGCGGAAGGAACAGTCTCAGGGATTTTTCCATTGTGCCTCCTCCTGACGACCCATGGTCAGGCTGTCAGGAGTTGTTACACTGGGTGTTGCTCCCTGCATAGAGATATCTTTCTTCTTCCCCCGCTTCTCTCCTCATTCTCCCCTTCCCTCAACACTCCTCCTCCCTTCCTCTCTCCCTGGCATCCATGACCCTCCTGTCTCAGCTTCCCAAATGTTGCGATCATAAGTCTGCACCACCATCCCCAGCTTCAATTCTTTCACATCCCTCCCCCTTTTATTTCTGCTTGTTCCGTGAAACTGAGTAACAGCCAACAAACAATCAAAAGACAAAACACCAAAAAACCACAAACAAAAGCCAAGGCAAAATGAAAAACACTTTATGGGATTTAATGCTGATTTTTAAATGCATCCCTGTTTTGGGTAATACTACACACTTCTCTTTTTTTAAATCAGTATTTGTTCCACATTCTAAGTCAATTCTGATGCATTCATAATAGAGATAAATATAAGACACGAAGCTTAAAATAAAGCTCCGACTAAGGTACGCTTAGTGGTTTGTGAGCACAGAGGGGATTTCTGCGCTGTACTTTGAATAAAATGGTTGAGCATCATTTAGATCAGGGGATGCATATGCAGCAGAAGAGTACTGTCTAGATTTTGGAAAGGCGGGTAAAAGAAGTTGCTCCAGATACCAGAGACCCTGGTAAGATGCTAGCTCTGTACAGGGGGTACAAGGCAGAGGATTCTGCCATCAGACTTTGGACTTAGGACTAGGTCAGAGCTGTGTTTTGCATTAGCACTTATACCACAAATTCAACTATTTCCTAAAGGGTCATTCACTGCCTCTGTGAAGACCACAGTGCTCTCTCATCACTCCTCAGATGCCTCTCACTGCTATTTTTAACAGCCAGAGGGAGTGCTTGAAAACCTGTGTGAACACACACCATCAGATTCTTTAAGTGCTTTGGGCTCTTTCCCTACCCATCAGCTTCCCAGCCCGGTCCCTATCTTAGGCTAACTGACTGTTCTGAGGGTCCCTCTTAAAGTCTCTCAAGTAGCTCTGTTGGGATTGGGATGCATCCGCCTCCCTACTGTCCCCTAAGAATCTGTCCCTGACAGTTGTCATGATATTTATTTTACCACTTCCTTTTGTGAGTTTCATCTTTTTCTTTTAACCTCATTTGTTTATATGATTTCTAAAACTGGTTTTCATAAGAATAGAGCATAAAAAATGACAAGACAGTTTTGGGGCAAAAAAGCAAAAATGGATAGTTTTTTTTTTTTTATTTGTTTTGATTTGGCCGAAAAGCCTATGAACGCCCTTAGCACTTTTGGCAACCTGCTCCTTGACAGAGACCTGAGATGCCAGAAATGTTTAAGTCAAGTATCTTTGGTTCTGTCTGGCCTGGGGCTTAAAAGAAGGAAGGTCTGGAATCCTTATCTCTTTTCCCCCAAAGGAGTTGCTGTCCTGGAAACCCTACTCAGGAAGTGACTACAATTGAGCAACAGCTGGATACCTACCTGGGGTGGGGAAAGGTGGTGTCCCCTAACCATACCCCACATCTGGAAGGTCTGCTGCAGGACATCAGCTCTGCTTCATTTCTTGAGTTCAAGTTCCCTACAGTAAAATAATTCTTTCGAAAACTTATCTTCTGTGGTCTGTGACTTTTTTTTTTTATTAACTTGAGTATTTCTTATATACATTTTGAGTGTTATTCCCTTTCCCGGTTTCCGGGCAAACATCCCCCTCCCCCCTCCCCTTCTTTATTGGTGTTCCCCTCCCCATCCTCCCCCCCTTGTCGCCCTCCCCCCAACAATCTAGTTCACTGGGGGTTCAGTCTTAGCAGGACCCAGGGCTTCCCCTTCAACTGGTGCTCTTACTAGGATATTCATTGCTACCTATGAGGTCAGAGTCCAGGGTCAGTCCATGTATAGTGTTTAGGTAGTGACTTAGTCCCTGGAAGCTCTGGTTGCTTGGCCTTGTTGTTCATATGGGGTCTCAAGCCCCTTCAAGCTCTTCCAGTTCTTTCTCTGATTCCTTCAATGGGGGTCCTATTCTCAGTTCAGTGGTTTGCTGCTGGCATACGCCTCTGTGTTTGCTGTATTCTGGCTGTGTCTCTCGGGAGAGATCAACATCCGGCTCCTGTCAGCCTGCACTTCTTTGCTTCATCCATCTTGTCTAATTGGATGGCTGTATATGCATGCGCCACATGTGGGGTAGGCTCTGAATAGGTGTTCCTTCTGTGTCTGTTTTAATCTTTGCCTCTCTATTCTCTGCCAAGGGTATTCTTGTTCCCCTTTTAAAGAAGGAGTGAAGCATTCTCATTTTGATCATCTGTCTTGAGTTTCATTTGTTCTAGGCATCTAGGGTAATTCAAGCAATTGGGCTAATAGCCACTTATCAATGAGTGCATACCATGTGTGTTTTTCTGTGATTGGGTTACCTCACGCAGGATGATATTTTCCAGTTCCGACCATTTGCCTACGAATTTCATAAAGTCATTGTTTTTGATAGCTGAGTAATATTCCATTGTGTAGATGTACCACATTTTCTGTATCCATTCCTCTGTTGAAGGGCATCTGGGTTCTTTCCAGCTTCTGGCTATTATAAATGAGGCTGCGATGAACATAGTGGAGCACGTGACTTTTTTATATGTTGGGGCATCTTTTGGGTATATGCCCAAGAGAGGTAGGTATAGCTGGTCTGTGACTTTTATTCTTCAGATTCAGAAAGCCACTTGCTTAGGGAGTCTTCATTGGTCTGAGTATGTGGGACACTAGACTCCAGAGCTAAGCTCGCCTGGAGCTGACAAAGGCTTCATGGTTCATAAAGACATCACAGTACCCTTGCATCATTTCTTTCTCTCCTGTCTTTGATGTTTATTTTCACCATCATAAAGCCGCAGTACACAGGGACTGGTACACGATTGCAGTCAACAGGTAGATACAGAAGAAATCAATGGCCTTCTGTTTTGCTAACCAGTTGCTGGCATATTGAGTGGAGAATGAGCGAAATTTGTTAGGCTACTGAGTTAAAAATTAATTCCCAGGTGAATTAATGAAGGTACAAGGGAAGAAAAAAAGAAACTGTGTCATATTAGTTCAAACAATTATAGAGGAGACACATTGTTTGGATGGCATAATCTAATTTAGTCGGTGAGCTGAGGCATGAATAATCTGCAGACTCCAGTTCTCATTTGAAGAATTTGGACTGAGCACCTTAATTACATTATATAAGCAAGTCTACATCTCAATATCAGACCTGAGAAATACCTGCTCTGATGTTAAGAAGAGGAGAAGGGGATCTCAGAGCTATAGCCCACTAAGACCAATAATTTCTAAAACAATTCAAAGAGCAAAATAAGTTCTATTTTAATTAAGCATATCATAAACATCTGCAGGACTTGGGATAAAAGCATAAATGAATGCCTGCATAACATATGGCTGCAGACGTTTTAGCCTAAGAGAGATGATCCATTCTCTTTATAGTCCCAATCTAATGAGAATTTTTGCCCACTCCTTCGTTGGAGTGGACTATTGGACTGATTGGACTATGACCTGTTCCACACACAAAAGGTCACAGTCCAATCAGGCCCAGTTAAGCAAAGATCTAAGAGTCCTGGTGACCACCAACACGATCGGAAACTGAAAAGTGGTGGAGGGAGCGGATTAGGGGAGGGGCATATAGTGAGAATCTTGTAGAGCAGGATGCCCAGAGCAGCAAGTCCGTTGCCCAGCTCTCAGGGTGGCAAAGTGTGGCAATCAAATTCCTCATAGGAAGAGACAAAACAAGAAAGAATGGGAATAAAATGTAATGGGTCACATAAAACAAAAACCAAAAAATTGTCAACTTACCACATTACTGCTTTGCAATCAGTTAAAAATCTCATGGTTGTTTTAGTAAAATAGCACAATCTATTGGACTAAATACTCAAGCTTTAAATCCAGAACTTAATCAATGTGGACTAATGTGAAAAACAACACTGTAACATGTCCTTAAAGTACAGAAAAAGCCTGAGAAGTGGTTGTTTTAATAAACATATTTTCTTCACCCACTTACAGCTTTTCCTAGAGTAGACAATAAATATTTGGGTAACTTAGACAGATAACAAGCTGAACTAAATATCATTAGAGAAAAACATACAGAATAAGGAAAAGTGTTCCTATTCACCATAGAAATGCATCAAATTGGTTGTGAAGGGCATAATTAGAGAAAACATATTAAAACCCATGTAAAATTAGAAACAAAGAAGCAATATTAAAATGCCTTCTCTAAGATTCTTCAGTATCACGTTTGTTGACAATAAAGTAATGTATACTTTTTAGTCTGTGAAACAAGTGTTCTCATATCAGAAATCAAAGCTGAATCCCTTTCAGTATTAAAATTACTTTTATATTTTGTATAAAGAAGGAGTCATTGTAAATGGCCTGCTGGTAAATCAATATTTATGTTAGTTTTCAAGAGGATCACCTGAGAAATCAGCAATTAACTCAGACCTTAAGGTGTTCCTTTAATTTCAATAAAATAGCCCCCCCCCCAACTTGCCAGGGAACCTCTTACAATGCTGAAGCGACTGTAAAGTGTTTTGTTATGACCATCATTGGCTTATGAGCATGTCAGTTAGGTCTGAAATAGTTTTTAACAGAGGTTCTGCTTCCGCTCTACATAGCTTTGTCTTGTTAGTTCTTTAATGACAGCACCATTCTTACCACTATCATTCATTGCTGTCTCCATCTACTTTACATTAGAAGAAATCCAAGCACTTTTAAGCCTGAACCAAAAGACAAAAGCAGGGAAAGATGGGTGTCAAAATCACCACTACCATCACCATCAACAACAAAACACTTTCGTCTTACTGTCGATGGTTTCCTGAGTCCTGTAGAACCCCTGACAACTGTCCTTGCCTTGCCCATGAAAAGCTAACATCATTCTAGACTTGTAGGCCTCAATCCTGCACAGTTACTTAACACTTGACACAGCAGGTATGAGCCAATCACTACTCAGGAATATTCAGGAAGTGTGACCAGGGCCTTGATGGCATTTGGATTGTGATAGCACGGAGGGAAAAGAAGACTAAACGACGACAAAGAGAGAGGTAGGCAGGCTTATTTGGTGGGGGAGGTTGTATTTAATATTATTTTACAAAAGCACACTTTTCAATTTTCAGCCTTATAATGAACTACAGCCAATTACTTTCCCTCCGCTCTGATAAAAAGAGCTGTCCAACTGTTCAACATTTGCTTTACTAATTGAATGATCAATTATTCAAATAAATAATTCTGCTATCAAGCGCCTGGAAAACCTTGACGTGTTTTCTAGCCACAGCTACAGCCGAGAATTCTAGCAACAGAGAAACCAAATCCAGATAGAACTCTGAGACATTTTCAGAAAACACCTCTAACTGGGAGAGAGGATTTACAGCAACTGGAACTGCTTCTCTGGCATCTCTGTGGATTCGACTCTTTCTCAGAGAAGGCTCATCTCCCCTTCTCATAGTCTTTGTTGTTACTGATTAATTCCCTGGCAAGTATCACTGTATTCCTTAAGAACATGTACTTTGTTAGGTAATGGGTTTTAATGATTAGTCTAAATGTATTCATTCCTTGCCAGCAATGAAAAAAACCTCTCCTAAGTTATCTTGGCCCCAAGAGGACATGGTGTGGAGTGGGGTCTGTGGTGACAGGGGAATTCTCAGCTGACAGAGGGCAGATGGGCTCTGTAGTCATGCCCTACATTTAGATGGACTAATAGGAACTGAAGGTCATTCTATGCATTTGTTCTTTTAAAGGAAAAATAAGTTTTGAAAGACTGACTGTGTCCATAAACAGATACTGGCCATCTAGTGTTTGTAAGGTAGCATTCAGAAGGATGTTCAGCAGTGTGGTACTTGCCTTGATTACGCACAAATACATATGCCTCCGAGCAAGTAGAGCTTACACTGAAGAAGGAAATCCCTCTTCAATCTCCTCCCAGAGATTTCCCACACAGGGTCAGGATGGAGGTGTTTTAAGTGGCTGACATTCATGCCTTACTCTAGACAGAATCCTGTATTCTTTGCACTCATTTCTTTTATCCAAAAGTGTAAGTGTCGTGGTCAATAGGCACTGAAGATTTGGGAATTAATATAGAGACGACCATAGCTTTCTTTGTCAGACCATATTCTCCCTGCCAGCAAACACACCGGTGGTACTCGGAAGTTTAGTTTCAACCATTCAGATAAATTTGCATAGACGCCTAACTAAATTAAACTATAATAGGGGCAAAAAATTGGACTCTCAGATATGTTATGATCTGTTAATGGGAAGACATTTACTAAACTGGGCAGAATTTTATCTGATATCTGATTAAAGTAGCGATGAGAGGCAACGTATCTGGCTGTCTCTAACATCCTAAGACGATTATGGTGTACGGCCATTTCAGAAACTGCAATGGGTCACACATTTTGCATTTTTAAACTGTGGCTTTTGGAAGACTTACTTAGTAAAAGTCTACCATTGCAAGCATAAGGAATGACTGCTATAGCAGATATGTTGGAAGGGTTGGGGACTAAATTACAATACCCTCCAGCATTTGGTGTAGCATAAATTAGCAATTGATACTTAGTGAGTGAGTGATTAACTGTGGAAGTTTTGACCAGCTTGAACTGCATTTAGTTATTTTATTTCATTGTGAGATTAGAAAAATCATGTCATTTAAAATATTATCAGGATAAGAGTAAAAATGCCAGTTTTTAAAAAATTAGCATTGCAGTTTATTGATTCTACAAATCATAATCGTTTAAGGCTAGTTAAAGTTTCCTGGATTCTGACATGTGTGACCTGAATTAGATTAGCCATTGGGTTTTCCTGTAGAAAGCTCAACACTTCAGCCAGTGGGTACTGATATCAATATTTTGTTTGAAGATTTAGACTAGTCATTTGGTCATCTTGCTTTAAATAATGTAAACCTATGGTTTCGTAATGAGGGACTAAAGATTCATCCTGAGATTAAGTTTACTGGTTCTGATATATGTAATTTAAAGATTATTGGCGCAAGAGGGCAAGATAATAGGGTGAAGGACTAGACAATAAAGCAATAGTCGGATCAATAATAAATAGGAAACTAAGGAACACCCTAGAGACTCCATGCCTCCAAGTTCACTTAAGTATCAACAGACTTTACATTTCAAATCATATCTTGCAAAACAAGTGATAGGATTACACTCCTAAATCCATAACCATTGATTTTTGTCCCCGTCACAGATGCACGCTGCGCACTACTGGGGAATTTGCTAAAATGGGTTTAGAGTATTCAGTGACTAGAGTGGAGCAGACGCTATTTTTATAAACTTGGTAAAGTCTCTAATAACCAATTATCTACGTTTTAGAAAATGTAACATCAAGTTCTGCACAAACCTTTCTGAGCATGCTCATGAACCCTTTTAATTTCTACCTTATTTCTACTTTTTCCCCCATCCACTGTTGCAGAGGCCTCCTGTTCCCCACAGGGAAGAGCCTGCTCTCTAAAAAAATCACAGCACACATGTGCCAGCTTTCAGAGTGGTTTTAGCAAATATTCCCAGTGGACTGTGGGAAGCTTGCCTTCCAGTTAGAGAAAGAAGCAGTGCTCAAACAGGCTATTATTTTCACTGATAGGTCGACCCTACTCCTTGTGGAATTTTGGGTTTATTTTCACATGACTTAGTTTCACGGGGCTATAGATACAAAAAAACAACAGCTATCAGAACGATAAGAAATTGGCTTCTAAGGCAGGATACGGAGTCTCTGAGAGCACAGCACCCCAGATATGAAGGTGGCAATGCCTGTCATGGGCTTTCCTTAACCACTGCTCAGAGAAATGGCAGTTGCGATAAGAGGTATCAGAAGTCACCAAGAACCCAATAGCTCAGGGTGGAAGATGATTGCTATTATCTTAGCATGAGTTTCACTTATCAGCTCCTCCTCTAAGAAAAGATCTGTGCCCCTTCAGAGTTCCTGCTTTGAAATTTTGCTCCCCCCTTTTCCTTTCATGTATTCTAGGCTAACTTATCTCTGTTTTGCCTACTGTGGGAAAATAATTGTATTTTGCCACATCTTCTCATGATTTAGTTCTTGTTGTAGTTGTTCTATTATGTATATTTATTTTAAACTTTTACATATCTGTGTGTGTGTGTGTGTGTGTGTGTGTTTGCGTACACCTATGTGAATATTTAGAATTGTCCCATTACACAAATATGTAAGAGGGGACAATTTGGGGGAGTAATTTCTTTATAATACGTGGTTTGTAGGATTAAACTCAGGTTGTCAGACTTGGCGGCAAGCAGCCTCAACGAACTGAGCTGTTTTATCGATCCTCGTATTTAGATTTTTATATTCATTTAAGAAATACCTTGAAACCATCATTATCTGGGGGTGTAAAACACTGTAGAACATTTACACTTATTTTGAAAAGGAAATCAAGTCAATTTATAGTTGATGTCTCATTAACATGGTCAAACTTCAAGAGATGAAAAATTGCACCATTCAAGTTATTTTCCATGAACTAATGGCCTCCATATTATGTGGTTGTTTCAGAATTCCCTGATAACTAATCTCAAGTTTTCCGAAAAGCTAATATTCTCACCTATTTATGTGACAACACTTTTGTGACCTTTAGAGTTAAAAGAAAAGACTCCCTCAAAAGACTTAGTCATCTCTAATTTCTAAGAATAACCCATTAGCCCCGGGGTTTACATGGAGCTAAAGATGTTGAGCCTACTTAATCAGCTTGACTTCATTAAAGGGAGACTCTTAACCAAAGACAATTGGTTAAGTGCAAACTCAAATTTGTATTTTCTTCAATTTTTTCATATCACTTTAAACCCCAATTATAATAATAATTCATTGGGTACATAATTTATACCCAACCAGCTTTACTCAGCACATAGGAAAAGGAAAAGACAGAAGTAGGAGTTTGGTTTTCTTAGTTCAAATAGCCAACATTGTCATGAGGTATTAATTTATTTTCAATAAGCTTTTAATTGGAGCCTTATTATGGGGTAGCATGGGATGTAGCTTTGCTTCCAAGTCTAAATACTCTCCATTAACTAACATCCATAGTATCATCTGAGATAACACAGAGAAGCGCATCATCACAGAGAGGCAAGTTCACTTTATTCCTCTGTGAAACTATTCATGAGGGTATGAAATGGCGTTAAGTCCATGGCAGACATGCTATGGCAGGAAAATGGGTGCATGTGTGTATTTATGGGGAACGAAATGGCCAGGTTACTGGAAGAAACAACACTGAAGGAGCAGCCAATACTATCCTCGAGTCTTTCTGCGTTATCTTTTCAAACATCACTGTTGTAGCATCTCTGAGAAGAAGAATCATTGTGTCACCAGTACCACCGCACTACTACATGAGCCCTGCCTACAAGATTCTAACCCTAATAGCTTTGACATTAACAACTGTGCTAAAATTTGAAGACTATGTCCTAGATTCCATGCCGGGATATAATAGCTAGTTACAAAACTTATTTATATTATAGTTTACTTTGATGTTTTGATTCCTTTATTGCCAGTAATAGAGTCGTGAAAATATCTATCTAGTATTACATATATATTTACCTACTATATATGAAGCATGATAACTGCTTACATTTATTCACACACACATGCAAGTATATATATATATATATATATATATACAAAAACAAACAAACAAACAAACAAACAAACAAAGGAAAAACAATGAAGTCCCACTAGAACATTCCACTGGGACTAGAGATTGACCTGACTACTGAGGCACTGACAGAAGGGACTCTTGTGTTTGTATGGTATCTGTACCATGGCACATGGTTTTACATGTAACGCTGGAATGTAAAAAACACACACATGTAGAAAGGACAATAGGTTAGTGACAGGATCTTAGTCTATGAGAAAGCTGCCAAAGCA
Source organism: Rattus norvegicus (assembly GCF_021556685.1). NCBI lineage: Eukaryota > Metazoa > Chordata > Mammalia > Rodentia > Muridae > Rattus > Rattus norvegicus. Next base: position 232,606,713 of record NC_141535.1, on the reverse strand, counting down.
TCAACCTTGAGGCCAAGAGCCTGGGTGAACTTAAATGCGGACTTCTTGGTTAGCTTAGGTGGGAATGCATTTGTACACAGCAAGAGGAGCATTGTTCAACTCTAGAGGGAACATTTGGCAAACATAATGTTCTTTGTTTTTTTCTTTTTGACTTTCAGCACACACTCACATTTTATGTGACTTAAGGCTTAATAATTTTAGAAGTCTTTACTAAGAAGAGCTGAATATTACCTATAAATAAAAAATAAAAATATAGATATATTGAATGCTTTATTTGAATGAGCAAAGAATTGATAAATTACAAATCTGCATATTGAAAGATACTACAAAGATTAGGAAAGTAACTCACTTTTTCCCTTACTCTCTTGACTTGATTCTATAATACATTTTTTAAAATTTGTCATTACCCATGCTTCACTAGTCTTCTTCTATAACAAAGATTTCCCATTTAGTGTGGGTTATGTGTATGTGTGTGCATGCACATGTGCATACATGCTTGTGTTTACGTGTGTGTGTGTGTGTGTGTGTGTGTGAAAGAAAATTAGGCAAAGAATTTTCAGAGCAGCTACTGACTATGGATTAACATTCCTCTAATAATGGTTCTGCCATACATTCTCATTGGAATGAACCTATAGTAAGTGAAATCACGGTGGAAAAAATCCTGAAATTCATATTTCAAAAGTTCCTCCCCAATTTAGGAAATGGAATATATCTTTATTGACTTTCAGGTCTTTTCATTCTACATGGAAATATCATGTATATTTCTTGCTAAGGTTCTCCTCTTTCTCATTGAAGTCATGGACATCATCTTGGATGTTTTTATTTGTTCTCCTACTTTGCAAGAGGGGAAACCTAGAGCTCTCTGGGGTAACTTTGTATACATCAATCCTTCATGCTTCATGTATCTATTAGTGCATTCACACTTGCTTTGAAGTCAAAGAGTTTGTATAGGACCCGCACACAGAGCAGTGTACCATCTACCTATGCACCCCTTTGGCAATAGGATAAATAGCCTTGAAATGTTTTAAAGTCTGAATTGATTTCCTTTTTAGCCACTGCTTTATCAATGCCTGGCTGAATGAGAAGGCAGAGTGAGCAACTTCCTCAGGGTGCCCTGCTTCTGATGGGTTAGCTGTCAAATGCACCATTGTCCAAATTACACTGCTACTGTAGAATTCCTGCTAAGAAACAATTTACTGCAGCATTGGGCTATCAATCTTGTGGGCTGTGTTAGTTTTGGGGTATCAAAATCTGATTAACTTACTGCAGATACCCAGCAGTTCCTACTCTTGCTTTCCCCAGATTGCCATTAACAGCACTGTTAGCAGGATCCAATAACAGAGGCCCTGTACACGAGTATCTCTGGGATAAATGGTGAACTGCGCTGCCTAAATGAATGCATTATCACAGCCAAAAAAAGGTGTGAAAACAAAGGAGAAAAAGAGAGGAAAGTTAATTGCTGACATTCTATCAGATTTTACTTCTTACATCAAAGGACATGGGTAAATAAAGTGTGTGTGTGTGTGTGTGTGTGTGTGTGTGTGTGTGTGTGTGTACTTTATATATACAAGAATGTCCTGGCCAATGTTTATATCAACTTGATACAAGGTAGAATTCCCTGAGAAGGAATCTTAATCAAGACAATACCTTCACAAGATTGGCCTGTAGGAAAATCTGGAGGGTATTTTTTGACTTAATGTGTGAGAGCTCAGCCCCACTGTGAGCAGTTCTACCATTGGTCAAGTTGACCTGGATGTGTAAGAAAACCAACTGGTCAAGCTAAAAGGAGTAAGTATTTAAGTAGCATTTCTACCCAGCCTCTATATCAGTTCCTGCCTCAAATCCCTGCCTTGACTTCCCTTAAGAATGAACTGTGATTGCAATATGTAAGCTGAAACAACCCCCCTCCTCTACGTCACTTTAGGTCACACGGTTTTGTCACACCAACAGAAACTGCAAAACCCTAAGACAAAAAGATTTCTAAGGAGGATACACACACACACACACACACACACACACACACTCACACACATACTCACACACACATATACACTCACAGATACACACACACTCACACTCACACACATACACACACACTCACACACATATACACACACACACACTCTCACACATACTCACACACACATGCCCACACTCACATCACACACACACTGACACACACACACACTGACACACACATATGCAGACACACTGACACACCCACTCATACACAACACACCCATACACACACCCATATGCACACACACTGACACACACACTCATACACACACACCCATACACACACACCCATACACACACACATACATACACACACACATATAGTCAGCTATCATTTCAAAGATGATCAGTCAGCTGTTACAAAGAATAATCTCTGTAAAGTATATGTATATGGATTCTATTTATTGTTGCTATTAAATGCTCAAAAATGGTGTGATGCTCTTCTATTGTGACAGGGTTCACTTTCCAATACCTGCACAGGGCATCTCACAGCCACTTGTAACTAAGCTCTAGGGGATAGGACTCTTCTGACCTATGAGAACACTCATACATTCATGCACATTTTCTCCCCCTCCTCCCTGGCTCAATAAGTGAAGAGTGTAAAATAAAGCAATGAGTTAAAAAAAGAAGTATCTTGTGATCATTTGTTTTTATTCTTCAATTTCCACTTTAATGACTCTACACAGCAACTTAATGATGAATCTGCTTCCTTTTACCTATGTGCTTATCGATATAAATGCATAGGAGAGCAAATCAAGGTTTCTTTGATAAGAAAATGCCAGGCTGTTTACTCCTCATTGAATATGAGGCAGTTGAATGTTAGGCTTGATTTAATCACCACCCTCAAGTCAAAGCCTGACGTCACTTCATTATTGCAGTTATGATAATATTAGTGCCTATGTTTACCAACTTAATTGAAGCACAATAAAGTTTTATTATAAATGTACCAATTTTTAATAAGTGGAGAGATGGACTTTTTCATTATACTAGCTAATAGCCTTGCATCTAATCTTTCCCTCCGAATTCTCAATGAGATCCACTGGCTTCTGAATCACACCAGGATACTCTATGTCTTTCATTTAAAATGTAGAGAAGATGGTCTCAAGGTTTTATTACTTCATTTTATTAAAAACTTTTGTAAATAGCATGTTTAATTTACTTCATAAATGGACATTTATTAAATTAGTGTGAATATGATCTAATTCCATATGTCTTATTATACAAAAATATATAAACATGCATATTTTATGTGCACAAGCATATTTAAATAAGATTCATACAAAAGCTTGCAAAAAGAGTATCATTAAGCAGTCAATTAAGAGGACTAAACATTGTCCTAACATTCAGTCTATCTGGACCTACTTTTTAAATTCAAATTCATTTGAGGGATAGTTCTATAATAATAATTACTGGTAAATTCTGCCTTTGGTGTTGATAAGACAAAGTGCTTATAGTATCATAGAAAGAATTTAAAATGATTACAAATACAAAAATACCATATGAAGAATTAAGCAAAGGGGACAGAGGCTGTGTGGGAGAGGGGTGGAGAAAATAAGGTTTAAACAGATTCTTCGAGGCCTTCTTGCTTAGGTCGGAGTTCATTAACAGGAATGCTGTACATATGTATGTTGTAGAGCACCAGTGAGTATGAAGAAACACAGAGTTATTGGTGTAACTGGAATATAAGTGTCACATGTGTGAGTATAGGTAATGCCTGGAGAGTTCATCCGAAGGCTTGAAAGGCCACAGAGTATTACATTATTAAACCTAGAACCAGAACTAAGCGTTTGTCCTGTAAGTTGTTGGTCAAGAAGAAAGGTCTAGAAAACCCCCCTTCAAACATTCAAGCTGTTTATATTGCACTTGGTTGCCTACTAGAAATAGATGGTAAGACTCCATTATAAAACACAACATTATAATCTACAACACAGAAATCAAGCCAGAACGGAACCAAAAGCTTCTTACCTGCAGACTAGAGTCATAGTGTCCAAAGATGCTATCCAGGCTTCAGGGGGAGAAAAGCTACCAACCCTTTTATTTGGCTCTGGATCCTGTAAGCTACACTATCAGCCAGCCAAGAAAAAAATAGGCCCACTGGTGCAATGTGGTGGGAACCAGGTCAAAATCCTTTGGTTAGAGAAGTCCCAGACCTTAGTTGGGAATTACTACAGCTATTTGGATAAATGGGCATGGTTTTCTTATCAGATTGCCTTCTACATATCTATGTTTATGTTCACAGAATGGTGTTGCTTTTATCTGTAGACCAAGAAGTTCCTTTTTACAGCAAGTAGCAGAATGCAAAAGAATAAGTGACTGTTGAATGTTCAGGTCAAAGTGGAATATTCAAAGTTCAAGGAATATTGCAGAAGAGGAGGCAGAAAGATTCTAACCATGAAAGGTTGGAACATGGTGGAATGTTGTCTTCCAGGCCTGATAAGACCATTTATCTTTGGAATGCTCAACATCTGTGATTACCTACACAAAACCCTGTGCACGCGTGGGCCCATGAAGAGTCTGTCCCTGAGCGTGGGAGAGATTACCAGGTCCCACCCCTCTCTGAGGATCTGCAGGGAGTTAATAGCTGCAGAGCAAGTTAGATACATTTTCTTCAGTGGTATAGTGACTCTTCGGTTGGCCTGCTCCTAGAAGCTATTCTAATTAAACACATTAGATCACCAAAGAGACAAACAGAAAAGTAGAAGTGTAATTACTTGTGAAAAGACAGGGGATCAGCGAGACTGGGGTGGGGCTTAGAAAGGATAACGGAGGTCAAAGATGATCAAAATGCATTCATTACACATATGAGAATGCCATAGTAGTTGTGACATTTTATTTTGTATAATTATTATGTGTAATTAATATATGCAAATAAAAAAGAAACTTGAATGATCTCATGGCAGGAGGTCATTAGTTATTTAAAGGTTGAGCGGCAGTGGAAGCCTGTGCAAAATCACTTCAGAGCAGATGGAGAACAAAGTTGCATCATCTTGAAAGACTGAGTTGAAAGGCTCAGATCTCTGGTTGGATCTGGGTGGTGTCAGGGAAAGACTAGCTAAGAATAAACCTTGGCAGTCTAGTGCTCCCAATGAATAGATGAGGATGTTCAGAACTGAAGAGAATTTGAAAGGGACGGAAGAGATGTGAGCTACTTCATGTTGCTCAGGTCTAGAGTAGACTGGAACTGACTTAGCAGTAGCAGGTCTTCCAAGGGGAGGTGAAATGTCCTCAGAAGTCGAACCAGCACTCAGGAGAAGGCGTAGGAAGGAGGATCACCACAAAACCGAGACAAGCTTGGTGTGTAAAGTAAGTTCTAGGCTAGCATGAGCTTCAGAGTAAGATCCTGTCCAGCAGGCAGGGTGTCACAATAATGGACTCCCTGTATATACTGTCTGTCTCCAGTGCGTAGCACACTTGCTAACAAAGAGAAGCAGACAAGTGCATGACTATGCTGTCTATGATTTCCCCCATACCTGGATGCATATTCTGTAAACACGCATACAGATATGTTACATTTCTCATTAGCTATAATAGTAGTATGTTTGTAGAATCACAGAAAAATAAGCAGGGTTATATTGCTCAACTTCATTTTGGTATTGCAAAAAGAGAAGTTTCATTTCTATCCAGATTTACTTTTTGTGATTGTTGACCCACTGAAGTCAAATGTTTCTCAGCGATGGTTCCCGGATCTAGAGAATGAGGGCTTTGGAACTAAGGGGGTTATTGTAAGGTTCCACAAATTCAAACACACACATCCATTGCTACCAAGTAGGTGGTTGTCTGACTTTAGACAGAAAAAACAAACTCTGCTTAGAAAATGTCATTGAAAGGGATCTTACAGATCCTTCTAACTGGAAACAAAATTACTGTCTGTAGGACCCAAAGTTCATCTTCAGAGTCTGCTCCTTGCTGAAACTCCAGTCCTCATGCAGATGCTCACAGTAGGTGGCTTTTTCAGATGTTTCCTCAGTACCAAGTTATACTTGTCTGAGAAATGCAACTCCCTGTCTTAGATTTCTTTAATTTAATATCTTTGAGTTCTAACATGCCCAGCATTGTCCCTTTGCAATATTTTAATAACTGCCATTGCTTAGTAATATCTAACTAATAAATAACACACGTAGCAAATAATCTTGTATTTTTACGAGACAATTCCAACTCCAATAGTTTAAAATCTATCACAAAGTATTCAATCTAGAGAGTCCTCAAGGATGAGAGGTCCACACAATGCTGAGCCATTAACAATCTCTAGTTTTCTAAAGCAACCTCTCCTTCCTTTCTACATAATATATCTGTTAATGGAACCACTAGAACAGCTGATGCTAATTAGAAACTTGGGCTGACCCATTTCTGGCCAGCCGTGATAACCCACCATGTCTCTCCCATGGTCATGTCACATCACTACCATCTCTCTCCATTTTCTCCAATCTAGACACACTGTTTGCAGTTACCTTGGTTACGGCTCCCTGTCTCCCCATTGTTTTCTATCATACAAGCCTTTTCACTATAGCACCAATCCTTTGATCTGGCCTTTCTGAGCACACCCAGCTCACCTGTAAACATTGGGCATGAATGACTTTGGACATTTCCCATTTCATTTCCCTGTTCTTTTTAAATTCTTCATGTTTCTTTGAGAGTTCATTTCCTGCATTCTCCTTAACAGGTATCAGAGAAACTTTTCCAGGAACAGTGTCTAGTTGGTGTCAGCAGCAGTGGCTTGAGGCATCTTGGCTCTTCTGTGAAGGGAGTTATTCTTACCTCCAATGCTAAAAGCCTTCCCTTTCACCTCATGTACTCTTATGACGGTAAAGTCTCTTTGTCTTTTCTCAATGAGTGTGTGTGTGTGTATGTGTGTGTGTGTGTGTGTGTGTGTGTGTGTGTGTGTGTGTGTGTGAGAATGAAGATATAAACCTATATAAGATGCCAACAGACCTGAGGATTCATGGGTATGTGTCACAATGCTATCTAATGTAAGCCCTGGCCTTCTAGGGATTGTCTTCTTTTACTGTTTATGTAAACAAGATGTGAGGCTTAAAGACTAGTAACTTACATTCTGGAAGAAAAAATACTCTAATCCTTTTGAAATTAATATTTTAAAGCCATATTCATACTCCATTAATTGGTTTCCTCTTTTCTTGAATTCAATACATAAGAATAAATAGACATACCTCAAAATTATTGATGTATTTTTAACTACAAACACCTTTGACCCTCATTACACTTTCAAATGTAAAAAAAAAGCAAAATAAAAAAAACAAGTGCTTCTTCATCTATTTGCATGCAAAGCTAATAGCTCAACATTAATGAATTTGAAAATAATGCCTTTATCAAAAAAAAAATGGAAAAGAATAGAAAACAGGAAAACTTCATTGCTGTTTTCTCTATGAACTTCTATTCCCAAACCCCAAACCCATCAAAGAACAAGGTAGGATTCCCCCCACCCCCAGCTTACACACACACACACACACACACACACACACACACACACACACACACACACAGAGAGAGAGAGAGAGAGAGAGAGAGAGAGAGAGGGAGAGAGGGAGAGAGAGAGATCCCGTGATATTGTGTCTTAAACATCAATTCAGTGTAGTTTTCTATGTTAGCTGGCAGAGATCCCTGTCTTAAAATATTTTCACTTGTAATAACCTGATTACTTCGAGGAGCTTGCCTTTCAGTGGGAAATGTCTAAATGATTGACTGCTCCCCCAAAAGCATGGGGTTGATTTCCAAGCTATGTTTTCAAGACAGTTAGGCAGATAAGTAAAACCCATAATAATTCTGTTGAAGAGATGGATAGTCCAACATTTGTTCCACGGGGATATTTTTCATACTCAGTGAGTAAGCACATTTGCTTTAACACTGAAAACTACCTACCAGAAATGATCTATTTTTATGCAAACGCTATAAACATTAAACCTGCCACATTAATAACAATAATACAGAAACGGATCCTGAGAAACAGGAATCCAGGCACATGAAGAATGATATAAATTAAAGAAACAACTACAAAGACCAATAATCAGACAGCGAAAAAGGACAGTAATTTACCCAGCTGACACGACATAAAACTCGCCAATGTAGTTCATGATGTTTATCTGTGCTATAATTTTTGGAACATAAAACCATACCCTGATTAAAAGTCTGATCTATTATTCATGGAATGGTTCTAGAGAATTTGTTTATAAATTTGTGCATCAAAACAGATGCAAACTACTCATCTTGGAACAGGTGGGAAAATCAAAATCCCTCAGTAAAACTGACGAACAATCCAATCTGCTTCTTAAAAGCTAATGCCCGTTGAAGGAATCAGAGAAAGAACTGGAAGATCTTGAAGGGGCTCGAGACCCCATATGTACAACAATGCTAAGCAACCAGAGCTTCCAGGGACTAAGCCACTACCTAAAGACTATACATGGACTGACCCTGGACTCTGACCCCATAGGTAGCAATGAATATCCTAGTAAGAGCACCAGTGGAAGGGGAAGCCCTGGGTCCTGCTAAGACTGAACCCCTAGTGAACTAGACTGTTGGGGGGAGGGCGGCAATGGGGGGAGGGTTGGGAGGGGAACACCCATAAGGAAGGGGAGGGGGGAGGGGGATGTTTGCCCGGAAACCGGGAAAGGGAATAACACTCCAAATGTATATAAGAAATACTCAAGTTAATAATAATAATAAAAAAAAAAAGCTAATGCGTACTAACCAAAAGCAACCAACAAGGAAATTAGACGTGGGATTTTGAGCTGTTAACTTTTGGGGTTCATGCCTTTGTGTTTATTTTACCATGGTGACGGCAACCGCTCCCTTTCGTTATAACCTTTGGAGATGAGTCCACGATTTGACGAAGTTTATGATGCTGGTAACCTGGGCATTCACATTCAAGTTTAGAATATTTGTGCCATGGACAAACATGTTCTCGTGTAATTAGTCCCTTAAGAATCCTCTTCCTTTCTCCATTCTAGAATGAAGAAATAGAAGGCTGGAGCGGGAAGTAACAGAACAAGCTCACACAATTTGAATACTGGGCTAGCAGGATACAAACACAGTCAACCTGACTGCACGGTCAAGCTTTCAACTTCCTTGCCATCCACTGCCTTGGCAGTCACAGACCATTCATTTCTCTAGTCATAACCGCAATTCATAAGCATATACGTTATGCAGCGAAGTGTTTCTGGAGTCTGAAATGCTTAAGGCAGAAAAAAAGACTGAAAAAAAGAAAACTGCCCTAAGCACATTCTTTTCTCCCCTCAATTCACCAAAAACTCTTGTCCTTACCTGTGCTAGAGCAATGAAATGAGGTAAAGAGGGTTACACCGCAAATATGTATAAACCAGGGCACATGCTTACATAGACCACGATTCATACAAAGATTTTAGGAAGGAAACTTGGTCAATCCCAGTACTAACCGCCACAGTTAACATGGCTTCCTAACATCTATCTTCCCTACAATCCAGAGAACACTGGTTTTACTATTCAGTATGAAAAGAAAAAAAAAATCTAAATGCCAGGAAATGTATGTGGAAAATATTTAAATATTAAATATTTAGGCATTAGTCAAGGAAATAATTAAAAATAAATCCTCAGATGGATTTTATCCCTTGCACAGAGAGGGCTCTGTTAAATTGAGACCATGACACATCCTCTGGAAGTCTGTTGTTTTCTATCGTAGGCAATAGTGACATGTGTCTCTGGGGATATTGCCATCTGATTAATATCCTGGGTGAATTTAATTTTTAATTTTAAATTTTACTTTTTGATTAAAGTTCTAAATTAATAAGTGATAATTTCCCTGATAGAATAATCTTAAGTACATTTGGAGCAACTTGAGTATGTAAATTTACTTTTCAAATGCAAATTTTATAAAATCCAACACAGATCATGTGCTTGCCATGAAGATTTAGCATATGAATTGGTGATTATAAAAATAAACTCAATTTCAAAGACACTGTTCAAAAGGGGAATGTAAAATATTTCGTTAATAGTTTTAAAAATATTGGTTACATGTTGAAATGCCATTTCAGATACACTGAAATAAAATATCAGGGAGAATATTTTCAGCTGATTCTTTTTATTTTTTCAGTGTAACGATATGAATGTTATAAGGTATATACATAATGTAGTATACATTGTTGTTTACTGGATAGGATATGTCTAGAATGTAAGATTGTAAATTCAGTCTTTGTCCTAAAATATTCCTGATAGTTTTTCTCTAAGGTACTAAAATGTTATTGCTTCTCAACCGTGATCTTTATTCCAGCTGTTATCGTACAAAGGTTTCATTCCAGTACATTATTGAGGGAATTCTCCTTAAACTCAAAGGGACATCTGAGAGTCCGTGGGATGGGATGTCTAACTCACTCCACTGCTCCAGACAGCATCAGTAGGTTGGAGTTATAAAGTTCTTCAATTGGAATTATCAGGACAACGAACACAAGCTAAGGCCCACTCTTAACATGGTCAGAACTGCTAAGCAGAAGCATCCAAGGAATCTGACTATTTTCATTGTGAGTCTAAAATGTACCAACTCTGTTGGACTCTAACGATGTTTGTTACAACCTTCAGACTCAAAAGGTAGACTAGAACCAAGCATACACACAGGGACATCCAGGCAAGTGACTGAACATCCAGGCAAGTGACTGTCATCTCAGTGTCACTAGCATCCTGAATTGCAGTTCAGTTGTGTATGTTCTTCACTGCCCTTTCTGACCCTTTAACTATTGATTTCTAGAGCTGATTAGACTCTGTCACCAATACAAGCTTCTTCTAGTGTCAAAAGCTAACACTTGTAAATGAATCCTAACGAGTTAATACTTAGATAGTGCTTTACGTTTTCCATAGTACTTTCATATAATTCATTCACAGTACCTTCCTGAGAGGTTTGGTAATCTTTTACAGAGCAAGTGTCTGAGATTCAAAGAGGTTAGATGTCCTCTAATGTGACACTTTTTTAGAAATTCATGATTCTGGGTCTGCAAATAATCGAAATCATTTCCCAGTAAATTATGCTGATTGTCACTTTATGGCAATCATAAAAATTATGCTGAGCCATCTTCACATATTAAATCATTTCTAAGAGTTGTGCCAGACAATCGGGTATTTATCATATCATCACGATATATCTCTCTTTTCGTCCCTTGTCAATAGAACTTATATGTTCTCTTAGAACATTCATGTATATCATTAAATTTATATGTAAATAATCCAAAGGCATTGTTGCAACCACTTTAATAGTGACTAATTCTTTAATTTATGAAACTCTTTTATATGCAAACCATGAGTTGAGTCATATTAACTTTATGAAAATAAAAATCCTCTTAAAGAGGACATCATAGTGGTTTTGAAATGTAGGTTGAAAAACAGTTGAATTTTTTTTTCCTTATTTGGATAGAGATGTACAGACATTCTAAAAATTATCCAACTTCCAAGGATTAGTTTCTTCACCCAAGCATATTTTATTATCTTTAAATTACAAAGTTAGTTCTAGTGCCCTCATATGCCTTATAACACAGTGAGTATATATTACTTGCTTGAAAGTTTGAGGCTATATTGACCTGTGACTATTGAAAAGCAAAATTCTCCAAGGAGAATATAAATAAGATATATACATCTTGTGTTCCCACAAGGGAAATTTCTTAGGATCAGCATGGGTGGTATTGAATGTCCGCAGATGCTCCCTTTAACCTGGAAATAAAAGAGAAAAGAAACACAAGGGAGTTCTACCCTCGAGGAAGCGCAGTAAGTCATTGGCCAAGATTTATTATTTGCTCCATGTATCGTCTGTCACTTCATGATAAAATGCAAGGTGGGTTTAAGACCGATGGAAGAGTTAGTTGGTGCAGGAAGGCTGAGAGCCATGCCTGTTGACTGCAACTGTGTTCCCTTTCCAATATATTCAGAGTTAGTATCTTAAAGACGCCAAAGGTCAAAACATCAAATGTTGAGGGAACAGAAGTAAATTGAGTTTTCTAAGATGCAATTGTCGCAGTCTGGTCATAGTAGCTGATTGAAGAGCGCTGTTGGAACGATCGAGGGGGAAATAGCAGGGAAGCCTTTTAAACCCAAATTTGACAAAGCATATAACAGACACCATGTGAGTTGATGTAGTAATCACACAGAATGCTGTGTTTCTACATTTTTTTTCCTGGGGAAATGTCTAAGTTAAAGTGATTCCAATTATCACTCTGATCTTGATTAGGAATCTCCACTGAGTACCCTTAACATTTACAAATACTTAATTTCTTGTTGCTTTTAAATATTGCATAAGGGCATTATTTCTGTGGTCTAATTACCCATCCTATCCCTGAATTATGGACAGGATGATTTTATCAATAGTATTACCTGGTGAATACTTGGTATGATTTTGTTTTCTTCCTGTGACCATTTATGCATTTCAAATTTAAAATCTAAAATTGACATTTTGTCAAATGTTTTATGATAGCCGTCTATTGCATAGAATTGCTTTAAAATAGAGTACAACTATTAATTTATATACAATCTGTTTTTATAAGAAAACAAACTTACTATAAACCTCACCTTTAGGCATGAAAACCCAGAGGGCAGTTTTGAACTGAACCGAGGTTGAAGTTGATGGGATGCCATTCAGAAATGAGAATGGCCCCTGGGTAGCCTTATGAAGACGTAGAAAAGGAAGTGAAGTTGTAAACCTTGGTAGCTAAGAATACCTTATTTTTAAAACGCCTGTGTTCGTATTGAGTTATGTTTTTAGGTTAATATTTCATATGACATAATACTGTCTTTCATTTGACTTCTCTGCCAAGAACTCTACCCCCATCCACTTCTTTCCTCCATTACTTTGTCTCTTTCTGTTGTCTTATTTCATGTATTCTGTTTCCCTTTCTTCTCTTTCTCCTCTCCTTATTATCTTTCCTTCTTCTCCAAGGATCCCCCCTTTCTAGTTTCACATGTAAGTACCTATTGTAATTCTACACCAAGTACAGTTAATGCCTGGCCTTTCAGTTATGCTTTGAATATATGGGAGATCATATCGACATTGTGAAATGCATCTTCTCTGTAGAATTCCACTCCATTTGAGGTAAGAGTTAAATCTTGTGTCTACTTTCTACCTGAGCCTTCTTCTGTCTACCTGTGAAGCTATGGGCACAATTCTCAAAAGCACTCTTAACCTCTCTGAGATGGCATTTGAAGAGAATGATGAAGAAACTGGGGAGAGACCTGTGTCATCAGATCTTCTCCATACTAGGAAGAAAATGTTTCTGGTCAGAACGCTGTGCACGGTAAAACAAAACTGCAAGTCTGCCCAGTTTCCCAGCCAAAGGATGAAAACAAGCAGTAGGTACAGGCTTTACTTTCACAGCCGAGAGTACAGATGTTGCTGCTGTGGTTTTTAGAGATAGATTAGGATCTGGGCTAGAAAAGATCTTTGCTGAGACAGATATGACATAACACAAGTCCTTAGGTTAATCAGAAAGTGTGGCAATAACACATAATGACCACTCTGGCATCTGCTGTGTTTTTCTCATTTGTTATTATCCTGTTTGTCTTACTCTTATCCTTCTTTGGTGGGATCACCAAAGCTAGAGTGACAATCTGCCCCAACAAGCTAGTTAGAAGCAACTGAGAAACCTAGGAGAATTGATTATAGGACAGAAACAAACTGAGAACCAGTAAATAAATAAATTAATTAATAACCCCTCTTTCCTCAAAGACTTTCACAGAAAACAACAGACTGCAAAGATGGTTTCATTAAAAAATAACAAGTCCGTGCTCACCAGGGGATACAGTGGGGCACGGTGAAACAAAAAGTTGCTCAATCATTACTCAAATAGGTCAGCTAGAATTAATTCAAAGGGTGAAGCTTCAGTGTGGAGTCCTCATTTCTCCTCAGCCTGCTTCTACAGCCCCCTCATTTGTCCAGTATGTAAGCAGTGTAGAGAAGCCCTCTGTGCTGTGCTGGCCATTTGACCATGTTCTGTGTATATTAGGAAGAAAGTGAGCCATGTCCTGTAGCGTCAAATTGGAGCTTGGACCATTGCCTAGACTGCAGTACAAAAGGACTATTTGAATCCGAAGTTATCCATGTACTACTGTGGTCTTGTGTGGTCACCTTGCTTGCCTCACAGAGCCATTAGTGCAGCCGGGTGGTCAAAATGCTGGTCACTATCACAATGGGGCTATTTGTCTTTTGCCCAGGTTCCGCCACAGCAGGATGAGCTTTATGTTCATACACAAACTTCCATTTCTTTTTAAATTAGGAAGTATCTTTATACCAACAGTGAGAGGCAATAATTCACGTTAGACTATAGTTCTTCTTGTTCACCCCTGGGACCTGTTTGTGGGTACACTTTTTCCCAGCAGGATGTCCCTCTTTCTCTTCGCTATCAAAGCTAAGGGACACACTGCTCCAATGAAAGGACTGCTTTCATTTATGACTAACTGGTGGTGGCTGTCGTGAGAGTCCCATCCGTGCCTGGTTAGAGCAGAGTAGCTTCCACTGGATTGGAAATTTCCTGAGTGCTCAGCTGTTTATTATGCTTTCTATATGAAAATGGCCAAATCATTTTTGGGACCGAGAGACAAATGGAAATGCTTATTTCCTGCCCCGAACCACCAAGAACCAACCCTGAATGAATCAAGCAAAGGGCTTTTCTAAGCTCCGGGGGGCTTCTGGCTGGGCAAAAGAGTCTGTGCTGTTGTCTTTGCGTCTCACTGAGGTGTCCTGAGCAAGCAGAGCTTTCAGAGTCCACCAACTTCTCCTGTTCTTAGTCTCGGTGACTGGAGCCCTCAGAAATGCTCTGAAAGGTCTCCAGAATGATCTTCTGGGCTTCTGTGATCTCTACAGCGATTCCAGAAGTCATAGGAGAATGAGAAATGATGAGCCCTAAAGCAGCGGAAAGTGAGATTCAGCACTGATACTTGTTAATCACTATAAGCTTTTAGTAATATATCCCAGAGCCCTGGGATAAGGAGGTACCGTGGATGTAGCATTGGAAAGTCTCTAGAATGTATATTAACTCTACTAAATACGTAAAATGAAACGACTTGTATTTTCTTTTCATAGTGAAACTATCTCTACTTATAGCTGGTGTAAATTCTTTTGAAGTGTAGCAATAGTGGTGATGTGGAGGTGCCATGTGCCAGTCAGTGCTCAAATGTGTCACACTCCCACTGGGCTAATTTAGCTTATATTTAGCTCATCTAATATTTATAACCCACTTCATGAGGTAGGTGCTATCATAATACCTTTAGGCATGAAGGAATTAGAGCTCTCAAAACTTAGCAAAACCGTCATTTTCTAAGATGCCGCCAAAAACTCAACTCTGATAAAGAGTCCCAGAATCTAGGCATCCAGAGTTTAGGTCCAGGCCATAGGCAGCAGGAGGAGGACGGTGAAGAGTTTTCTGCGTGTTGCTGTATGTCTTGTCTGATTTCTTCAAGAGCCGAAAATAGATTCTAGCTATGGTTCTAAGACATGCAAGTACTTTACACGAAGTGAGATCTGAGATCATGAACAAATCCCCAGGTTAATGGGCCGTGGCACTCACACTTGAACCAATCTGTTAGGCTTTCCCCTAAACAATTAGAGACACAAGAACTTACTCGTGATCTCTACCTAAACCCTTCCCATCAATGAGTTTTAAATAGCTTCATTAGAGAAAAGTCAGTAAGAAACCACAGAGGCACCTAAAGGATTCTTTTAAATTAAGCCCTCAGGCAAAAAGCCAGCTCACTTTACATCCCTCTAATTTCTCACTGTGTATTATATGCTAATAATTAGTTTTCAGACATATACAAATGACAGTCTCCCCAAATAGAGAAAGTATTCTGATCAGCATAAACTGCACTGAAAAACGTGTACAACTTGTATGGATTTTTGAATGATCACCCATGCCCATGCTTGGCTAGTAATGTCCTTAAAATATAACACTTTGGAAAGGTACACACAACAGAAAAAGTCCAATCTTTACTACTCTTCCGATTTCAACCTGGACTTTAGCAAGTGAAGTGCATTTAAATTAGTTTGTAAACCGGAGCATGGGGATTAGTGAGCATCACTGAGACAGCTACCCAAAGCATGTCTGCAGAGTCCTGCAGGGTCTTCTCACCAGGGCAGAACCCAGTGTCCCATTCTGATCCATCTTCATAATTCAATGTGTCCAGCTCTACATTCATTCCACAAAACTGCCATCTCTATAGTACTCCTGGGATAGAACTTCACAAGGAGAAGTAGCTAAGTGTAGCTCTCCATTTCTTTCCGTTGGCCAGGCATCTGTTGCATTAGATAACATGCCTCCTGACCTCCCAAAGGGAAGGAATTTGTATCACTAAGCATATGCAAATTGAAACAAAGGACTCCACATTTACAATCAAGACCATTTATCTGTGTCATCAAACCACTTCAATAATAGGAAGAAACGGGCTCTTCAGAATATTAGAGAACGTATTCCCTACTGGCATCAACTGGAATTTACCTTTTCCATGAACCAATATTACAACCAAGAGAAAATCCAACTCACCCCCAACCTTTGATTGTGAGCGTAGTCTTGCCCCATTCTAATGACCAGATACTGTAATCTGTCAGTTCAGTAAGCTGTAGTTTAATTCACTAATATTTAATTCCATTCAATTGCTCATCCTAAATAAAATCACATTCATTCGTTCAGCAATTGAGATTCTACAACATACAAGTCCTTATCTCTGGGTAAATCCTAAGGAAGCAAAGAATTCTCCATATTGACTATTTGTAGCATTCTAAACCACTGTTGATTTCCTAACAAATTCCATTTGAAAAAAAAAACCTTGCATTTTAATTATTTGTTTTGACACAGTGATGAAGACATACCTCCTGTTTCTTGTTTCTGCTTCAAATTACGTATTTCCAGAAGACAATGGGGCATTGATTTTTAACCACAAGTAAACAAGGCATCTGGACTTTGTCTTAATGAGATAAAGTTTAGTCTGTGTTGTCTCGGTGGGATGGTTTTTGCTATTTAATTGGTAGCAAAAAAAAAAAAAAAAAAACTTGAGTAACATGTCCTTTGTCTGCCAGCAGTGAATTCTGTGTGGGAACAGAGTTCCTGTAGAAAGCCTTCAGATAGAAATGCTGTCTTAGAACTAATTAGATAAAAATCACAAAGAAAAAAATGTTATTCATGACTTGAGAGGAAATTTGAAAATATTATTGTACTCTATGATTTACTTGAATAACAGGGAAAAAAGTACAGACCTTGGGTTCCACATCTCTGTGCTGAGATCTTTCAAAATAAGGCCAGTTTACTTTAAGCGGGCTATTTATATCACAGAGATTTCATGAGATCTTAGACAACACTGGGATAACAAATATAAACAGAAATATGTTGCCTACAACGTTTATGTCCCTAAAATAAAAAATGCAGTCATCATAAAACAAGAAAAAAACTTACAACATTAGATATATCATGCCCAAAGCAACATTTTAAAAATGGTATCACAGACATGATTAAGTGGCAATTACTTTAATCTGAGCAGGGCCTTCCCTAAGGACCACCTGGGAAATCTTGTCCAACACCACCACCAAAAATCATGGTGGTACAATTTCAGGGAGCCAGGCAGGAATATTTTCTAGTTAATGAGGGGGGAAAAGAAGACACTAAAGGCATCCTTTTTTTTTTCTTTCTTTTTAAATTTGAGCCATTTTCATTCCTGGTTGAAACCCTCAAAAACTTCCCACTGCACTTCAGATGAATGCCACCTCCTTCCTGTGGTCTCCAGAGCTTCCCTAGGTTCTCACCTTCATTTCCATGTGTCTGTCCTTTAGTTTATTCTGTCTGCCTCCCATTCCCTGCAATGGATTTGGTCTTTCCTGTCTCAAGGCCTCTGAATATCACCACCTGCAGCTTTCTCTCCTTCCTCTTGAATAAGTAGAACAGAATGGTTTGGATGGTCAAAAGATGGGTCATTAAGTAAGCGTGCCCAGGTAATCAAATTCAGTGATTTTTTTTTCCTAATCTGTCTCCTACTCAAGTCGATTTTTCTTATTCATCCTTTTTTAAAAACTGTTCTCCTCCTCCTCAGTAATTATTAGAACCAGTTCCATATAGGAATAGGAATGTTTTTTATCAGTCAGTCAATTTAGTCTTGGTCATTAGATAGTTTATTGCAGTTATAGGGACCATAGTGTAAGCCCAGTTCTGCATAGCTTGACATGGATATCCTTTGACGCACTGGGTAATATTTCAGGCACTGCCCTTGATTTCTAACATGGCTAGAGGCAAGGGTTGTTAGCCTTTTATATATCTGTGTGCATATGTAGAATACAGTGGACAAGGCTCTTGTGTACATGTCTGAACTTGATTGCTATGGGTGTTCAAAACCTCCCACTGGAACGCAGAAGGACCTGATATGGTCAAAACTAACCAAAGATCGAAGAGATGATGCCATGCCTTTCCTGCAAATAAATTACATCCCATTGCACTCCGATTGCACAGACTTTTCTTGCTGGCTATAAAGGAGTAAAGGGCTATGTTATTTGAGTAAGAGATGACATGGCACGATTGGTAGTCAGTGGGACTGAGGACAGATATTGCCACTAGTTCTCAGTGGGAAACACACCCACCCGTGACATTAGCACTTTGGAGATGGAGCTAGAGGATCATGAGTTTGTGACCAGTCTGACTGAAACACCATAGGACATAACACAGCACAACACAGAACAAAACAATAAAGTGATTCTTATATCAACATCCAGAAGGAACTGAATTCAGCCAAGAAGATGAAGCTGCCTAAATGTGGATGCGCAGGCAATGCCTCTGGACAAAAAGGCACCTTGAGTCAACACCTGCTGTACCTTGCTGAGAGCTGAGCCTGGAGGCCAGTGAGCCCTTCCTGGACTGCATCTCCCCACAGCCAGAGACAGCACAAATGGCTGTTGCTTTCGGCTGCTAATTCTGTGGTAACTGTCACAGAGCAGTGGGAAACTAACAACTGCCAAACTGAATCTCATCCAAAGCCAAGTTGTCAGGAAATGCCTTTTTCTTCACAGTCTAATTTTATTTTCTGTTATTTTAAAAGCCAAGTTTCTGGATGGCAAGGCAGTTTCATTTTTTTTTTCTCCCAAAGGTATCTTCTCCCTGAAAGAAATACATTTTATTTTGTGGTGGGCATGGTGGCAGCTCATGCCTTTAATCCCAGCATTCAAGGAGTCAGAGGAAGGCAGGAAAAAAGAATAAATACATTCTCCTTTGAGATGCAGTTAATAAAAGATTACCACAACAACCAATACAATTCCAATTTTATGATTCAGGTTTGTGACAGAGTGACTGCTGTGAGCATTGTAGGACACCTTAGGGAAGGTTAACTTCTATGGGTGTTGAAAGTGGTAAGCAAAATGGGTAGCTTAATATTATAATGCAGTATGGATGATATGTAGAAACACGTAGTAGTGTGTGATGGGTAGGTGTGTGCATCTGTATAGGTGTACATTCATGTCCTTTCCATGCTATGATTTTAGTGCCAACTCCAGAGAGCAGAGATGCTGAGACAGAGCCCAAGAAGGTGTTTGGAGCAGAACAAATGGATCAAGGGTCTGAGGAAGTATAATTGAATACACTGAAGAAAAATAAAAGAAAGAAAGAAAGAAAGAAAGAAAGAAAGAAAGAAAGAAAGAAGGAAAGAAAGAAAGAAAAGAAAGGAAAGGAGGAAGGAAAGAAAAAGGAA
Organism: Rattus norvegicus; assembly: GCF_021556685.1. Taxonomy (NCBI): domain Eukaryota; kingdom Metazoa; phylum Chordata; class Mammalia; order Rodentia; family Muridae; genus Rattus; species Rattus norvegicus. The sequence goes on along the minus strand of NC_141535.1, from coordinate 232,587,024 downwards.
TCTGACATTCACCTCTCCTCAGAAGGCATGGAAGTGGTCTACATATTCAGTATTTGCGTGGGTGACAATCAAAAGTTCCTGGTCATTAGTTGAGCCATCAGGGAGTGTGTTAAGGATGCCTTCTGGAACCGGTATCATATTTGAAGGTGGTCTATGGTTATAAGCGGGGAGAATGAGAGATGACCTTTTCTCTGTGACTGTGAAAGTACACATATGGCTCTACAGCTTTGTCCTAACTGATGTTTCTAAAGATCACTTTTGACAATTTTATTCATTTTACAATTGCAATAATCCTCCAATCCTATCTTCATCTGTTTCTACCAATATCCTCTTCATTTTGAAAACTGATTTCGAACTGACTCTATTAAGCAGGCTAAAGATACCGTCTTGCTTCCTTCCTTCCACTAGCTCGGATGTTTAAGTGGCCATTGCCCTGTGCATTACACCAACCGGATGTAAATTGCAAGGTTTCCCTTTACTCACTGGACTGATGCTGAGGTGCTTGAAGTGCTAACTTGAAAGGGAGCACTGTGAACATGGATGAAGAAGCCCCACGCTTAAGTCTGGGCTCTGTGATCCAGCCTGCTTCTCTCTGGGACTTGATTTGTATAATCAGCATGACAAATCTCCATTTGTTTATTTCATAAAGCACTGCTCAGTCTTGACAGGAATTAAAAGACAGGGTAATGACATCTCCTGTTTCTGATTGCATGAACTGAGAGACAAATAAACAACAGCGCAAAAGGCCTTTGACTATTGCAACACCCAGTGATCCAGGGTGCTGAGTGGAGACCTATCAATCCTGGGCCTGGTGATCCACATTTAGGCAGCCTCTCCTTCTTGGCTGAATCCAGTTCCTTCCGGATGTTGATATAAGAATCACCTTATTGTTTTGTTCTGTGTTGTGTTGTGCTGTGTTATAGCATATTGTGCTATTGTGTTTCAATCAGATTGGCAAAAACCCATAAGTGTATGTGTGTGTGTGTGTGTGTGTGAAATTTATATATATGTATATGTATATATAATTTATAGACTATCGAAAACCCATTACTCTGCTAATATGTAGTGACAACTACTTAGCTTCTATGTCGTTACTGAATTCTACACTTCCCTCTTCTGTATATTAGTTTCTGCCATGCCTTGAAATTAACATTCCCACTTAACAAATCTTCTATACCCACTGGAAATTCTAGTTCCTTGACAGCAATTATTTCTCTAGAATTCTCTTTGGAGATTGCCACGTTTCTTTCCAAATTGACCAGTTACCTAAAATAACTTTAAAACTTTTGTTCCGAGATGCTAAAGGTGGTCTGAGTGATTTTTTTAATGATTTGTTCTGTCATACAGCAAAAAAACAAGCTTTTTCAAAATGCCCGGTCAGGTATTCAGATTATATTTTAAACTCAATGAGCATGAAATGCTTCTGTGTCCTGGAGGACTTCAATATTATGTCAATCTCGGGGGAACAGAGCAGCAAGCATGCTCGATTATTTCTAAGTGGAAATGTCTAAGCAGTAAGTGTGGCAGTCATTAAGAATCCAGGAAGAAAGAGTGAAAGAGCAGGGTGCCACTGAAATGGCTCAGCTGCCATTGTTTGCCCTGCGGGCTGAGTCTGATCTATAGAAGCCACACAAAGGTGTGAGGAGAAAAGAAACTCCACAAAATGTCTTATGATATTTCCACACATGCACGGTGGGAATGCCCATCATGGCCACATGCATGATAATATTTTTAGGAAGACTGTTTATGGGTGAGAGGATATGGGAAGGAAAAGTTGAACATGGCCTTGAAATGAGATTATGGAGCCGAGGGTGTTTCAACAGTGGAGACTTTGGGGAACCCATACTGTGGGGTGAGAATTCTGGCTTCTTTAAATAACGCAGAAACTGTTACACGAATATGTTTTTGTTCTAATCCCAGGTGTGTGATAAGGGGCTACTTCAGACTGTCCACAGCAGCTGCCTACGATTTGCCTGGGGACGGGTGGAAAAGGGATCCAGACAGGAGGAAGATAAAGGAACCCACAGAATGCAAAATGCCGGCTACAGTATGGGGAGGAGAACATTTGAGGAAGTAGGCTGCATAAAAATAATATTTCAGTAAAGCAATTCTGAGAGTGTCTTTTCATAAGTCAGGGTAGCGGGAACACAGCTGAGCTTCAGAGTGTAGACTCACACTTTGGGATCGGTTCACTGTGGACTTGGAGGCAAACAGCAGTCACATAGTTTGACAGAGTAGAGCACTGCTGAAAGTTTCTGGGCAGCTGAGCAACAGTACTCAATAAATATTAATTTTTATTCTATTTCTACTGACTTTCAAAAGATTGCTCCCCTTTGGAATATAGTGTAGATATTTTAACCATAATTCTTTATTATGGAAAGAAAATAATTCAGACTAGCCAGTGTGTTCACAGATCGCCTCTTCTTGGTCGATGGTCCATGTCTAAGTTGACCAATCTTCTGCTTTCCTTATTTTAATCTTGTTTTTAATCTCTTGGTTCAAGACCTATGCTTTACCTCTATCTTTCAAAACCCACATGAAAATCCTTGGTCCTTGACGATATGTGAAGAGACCCTTAAGAGATTGATACAATTCTTTCTAAATTGGCAACCTAATCTAAAATAACTCTAAGGCATCTGTTGGTGGTCCTAAAGATAATGTAAGGTTTTAGTGATTTTCTCTTTTTTTTTTCGTGGTTGATACCAGCTCTTTAAAATATAATGTGAGGTACTTAAAATATATTTTAGCCTTGATGTGTGTAAATTACTTCTCTCTTCCAGAGGATGTGAAGAATATCACAGTCTAAATTTAAGGAAACGAACGCAGGGTATGTTATGTTTTTTTCTTGAATCATCTTTTAAAGATCTTTCTAGTAGGGAAATCAATGGGAGGATATTTCCAAAGAGGCCAGCGTGACTCACAGATGGATGGCTTTCCAGCAACAGAAAACTACCTTGGGGAAGGAAACTACTTAGCCTCCTGTGTGGCAAGTACATTAGACAGCTATAACACAATAATTAAATTGATGAAGAGTCGATAAACTCTGAAGGGCTGGGGGGGAGGGAGAAGCAAAGGGCACATAAACATTCTCTTCCATTTTTCTTTAAGAATCACTTTTATACCATCAGTGAGAAAACAGACATTAATAATGCAACTGTGTGCAGTTCTTAAGTAATTTAGAATGTCTGTTAATCTTCGGTGTATTTTCTGGAAGGGGTCTGGCCATACCCTACATATTACTTAGACCTAATAAAAGGAAGTAAAAACTTTTAGAGAAAACTTTCAAAAGTATATTCTATTTTTACCGACAGCATTTGGGTTTTTATCGTCTCTCATTGATGTAAAAAGGATTTACTTGATTACTCAAGTGTCCACCTGGCTGACCTTTGCTTCATTTCTAAATGCACTGCGTGTAAATGCCATCAGACTCTATGGTGGCCTTGCCTCTTCTGAAAACCACGATAATGTGAAGGAAATGGTACTGTAAAACCATTATGACTTAACGCAGTCCTTCCAGGTTCTAAATGAAGATCAAGATCACAGTAGTTCTTGGCCAATAGTATTTAACCATGTGGCAGACCTATAAGTTTTCTGAGATGCTGTTTCTCTCGATTACTAAATGAGTGTGGGCAAGCATTATTAGCTGTGATGATCTCATAGGGTACCATCAATTCTGGGCAGAGTTACTCTCTTCTTCCATCAATCCAGTGTCCCTCTGTGGATGCAATGACAAGTTACAGTCGGGTGATTCATCATAACCCCACCCCCTCACCATGGGGTTTCACCAGGTCCCTGAGATCTGATGTGCTTTTAATCACTAGAGTTACTATTATTTTTAATATTTACTTGAGCTAAATATTTATTTATGGTTATCCTGAGCCGTATTTACTACTGAAGGAAATTATAGGATCAAAGTGAAATGGAAATAAGTCTCAATGGTTGACCTTGGAATGTTACCAAAATCATACAAAATGATCACGAAATCACTGGTTCTTTGTCTTTCCAGGGATCAGGGACCCAATACTGAGACTCGAGTGATTTTAAAATCCCCATCACTGGCATTTTAAATACATTTTTATTATGAGGAAGAGCAACTTCTTGTTTCCTTCCTTTCTATGGTCTGCCCTTAACAATAAATGATACTTCAACTGCTTACTGTTAATGTGGGGAGGAGATAAGATCTCTCCTATTGTTAAGGTGACCATTTATACTGTGAAATTCTTGGGGATGGTGATACAAACCGAAGATACCGTGGTGGGATTTTTTCAAAGTCTTTGACGTCAACTGAAAAGTTATTATTTGGTTCCATTAAACCAGCACTGATCTCGTTTCATTTCTCTCTAATGAAAGCTGACACATGCAGTGCAGTCAGGACTTATGTGTGATGCAACTCAGGCAGACCTGATTCACAAAGTCCAAATATATCAGAATGTAGCAAAAACGTTCCATAACAAAGACAGGTCATACCCCTTGGTCTCTTTCATGTTTAGTCCCTTACGTCACCCCAATTTTTCTCCACTAATTCTCCATTAAAATTTCTGAAAACAACTTATAACTTAACACAAATACCAGGAATAAAAGTAAAAGTGAGATAGGCTTATAAACCGTAGAGTAAAAGCAATCTAGACATTTTCAAGAGCTAGGTAATTTCAAACTACATTTTTCACAAACTCATTACTTAAAATTGCATTTGCCTTTTAAACTCAAATCTTAATTAAGTTGCTGTGGTTGACAAAATTACCACACACACCTAATATCAAACGAGCCAAACAGAGGATTTGTGAAATAGGAATAAAACTGTATCATTTGTTGGTTATCCTTCAGTAGTCATCTCTTGCTACTGAATCCCCAAATCTCAGTATAGGGAAAGTTAAAACACACTAAAATAAAGAGAAGGGAACGTAGACAACAACCAGGAAACGTTGTAAAGTAGTGGAAATGATTACTGAAAGCTAAGACATCAGACAAGGCACTTTTTAGAATTTCACATGCGAGACAACGAACTTCGACTATATTGAGAGAATAAAGGTATTCGTGACAAACCTCCACACTCATTCTTTTTGAAGGAGACACTCAAGGGTTCTTCTAACATTGTGAAGTATGGTATAAAAGGGGACTGGAGGTGTTTAACAGGCAGACGTCTAAGCAAAAGCACAAGTTTGTGAGAAACCAATGAAATTAGAGGTAGGATGTAAGGCCGAGGGCTCCAAAGGGATTGCCCTCAAATGAATAGAGAGGCCGATGCTTTCTGTCACTCACTGAGTCCCAGAACTACAATAGAAGCATTTGACTACAGTAGAGTATAGACGGTCAAATTATTAACTTAGATAGGTATAAAAAATTAATTTCATCCATGGAGATAACTTACCTGTGAATAATGTTTAACAACCAAAAACCTGTAAATAATGCTAATTTAACCCCAAAGAATGGCGTTATACTGAAGAACAAGGAGGGATGAATGTGCAAAGGAAAAGCCAATATCTGCAATTTGAAATGGTTGGAAGTTAGAAGTTGTTCTAAAATATTTAGAACAACAAGGAAAGCCCTTATTTAAAGATTAATAGGTAAAACCAGAAAAAATGAGTGAGAGTTACAAAGGTTTGATTTGAGAATTAGAACACAGTAAGTAAGGAACTGTTGACTTTTAAAACTGTCACACGCTTCTGTTATGATCACTTTGCATTATGCTCTTAATCTCTAAATGAAAAAGACAGTCTCTTCATTGCTAATTTATAATTAAATACATGTATGATGAATGTGTGAATGTTATCTATAAATACCTTGAAGTACATATCTAATACTGAATACGGAATCCAGCAGAAATCTTTTCTTGTTATAGAATTTTCCTACTCATTAACCAACCCTGTTATATGTTTTAATGGAGTCAAAGAATTTGGGGAACATTAGAAAATGGAATGTTTCTGGACTACTGAATGAAATACTGAAATTTTGTCTATGAGACATTGAGCATTCCCACCTGTAACCTCTGTATCACATGAATGCTTTTAGTCTGTTGTCACTAATGCTCTTGCTTCTGGGCCAGCCACTCTCAACTGAAGATATTAAAAGACAGGATAAAATTACAGAATCTTTTGAAATTGCTGATCTCCTGTACATGCGCTCTCAATAGAGATCCTGCCTTTATTAAAAGGCACTTGTTACCAAAAGCAGCAGGGATAATATTATTTGAAATATTCTCATTGAACACTGAGTCGTTTCATAAGAAAAGAAACCTGGTTTGGATATTTCACACCACAGAATATTAATGCTCAGAGAACTGATCTATTTCTAATACAAAATATCCCATAGATGTGTTCCTGAGGTCACATTATATATGAGAGGGCAGAGATACATAGACCTCTACAAAGGACATGAGAGGAAAGTACTCTTCTAGTTTCTCAAGTGAGAGGAGAGGGCAATCCCTTTTCTGGGAGTCTAAGGGTCTCTCTCCACAGTGGAGTCTCCCTGAAGCTTAGAGGGCCAAGGGGAGCCCTTTGCACTTTGAGACCCTGACTTATTTACATTCATGATGTCTACACTGATGGACACAGGCTCATAAGTGATGCCAGAGGAATGTGCTACCACCCTAATCCAGGCAGATTCGGGAGAGGAAGCTGGCACGGTGAATGAAATTCTTTATTCTCACAAAGTTCTACGTGGCAATAACTTCGCTGTCTGCCAAATTAGTCGAGCCACAGACACTAATTAGGAGGTTAACAGCACTTACTACTGTCATTCCACATGACAGACTTGTGAACATTGTCATCTTTGTCTCTGTTAAGCTTTCCACAAAGAGGGCTAAGAATCTAAGAACCCTCTCGCTCCCACTTCAATTTGTGTCCTAGTATAAACAAAGGCTCCTAGATTGTTGAAGGCACTTGTATGTAGCTCAGGCTGTTCTGGAACTTAGGGCAATCCTCTTGCCCCATCCTCCTTAGTAGAATTATGGGTGTGAGCCATTACCCCTGGCATTGGCCACTCGATTTTTAACTCCAACGCAAACTCGAGCTTTTTTCCACCAAAAAGTTATAAGGATATATCATACACATATATTTGTGATTTTATTTTCCCACTGGGTGTTGGTATTGCTCTGATGAGTGAAATATGTATTTTTGTAAAAGTTTTCAATTGTGAACGTAACAGTCCTTTATTTTTGCCTATTTTCAAATCAAGGAAAATTAAAAGCAAAAGTCCTTGGTGAGTGGATGTTGAAGGAAGAGTCTAGATGACTGAACCTTGGTGATACCACACCATGGTCTTGGTAAGGCTGTCCTTGATGAACCACATGTAATGAAGCATGCCTGCCCATTTCCAAATCTTCTCTGTCACAAGCCATTTAGCTCTTCACAGTACCTCATAACACCAAATATCCTGTTAATATTTGACTTCAGTCAGACTCTGGCCTTCCTTATCCCTTAGCTTTCAATCAAGGATGGGGGTTTGTTTTTCTACCTGCAGCTAAATTATGACTGGTAAAAAGGAAAGGTTTACAGCTGGGATGACCACTAGAACACTTTCTGGACCCATCTTCAAGGCTCTTCTCTCCTAAAAGCCCATGATGCCTCTGTGCCACTGTAAGTGACAGGATGATAATAGGAACAGAAATTCGTGGGATTCTTGAGGCACGGTTAGTATAGTACCTTCCGTATGTATTGTATAGTCTCGTATCTGCACTCTAGCCAGTTAAGTGGGCGTTAATGTCTCTCTGTGGCAGACATCATGGCTGATGCTCTACAGCAGTGGTTCTCAACTTCCCTAACACTGCAGAACCTTTAATATAGTTCCTCATGTTGTGGTGGCCTCAGCAGTAAAATTATTTCTCTGCTACTTCAAAATTATAGTTTTGGTATTGTTATGAATAATAATATAAATATCTGATATTAGACCCATGTGAAAGGGCTATTCAAACCCCAGGTTAAGAACTGCTGCTCTAGAGTATTTAATCTCTCTTCTCTAGGCTGATTTTATATATATATATATATATATATATATAATGGGATATATATATATCCCATTTTTACTGAGCTATACTGTCTCCACTGTCTCCACCATTCCAATTGCAGGACCTTTCCCATAGGAATATTTAAGAGAGAGAGAGAAAGAGGGAGAGACAGACAGACAGACAAACAGACAGACAGACAGAGAGAAGAGAGAGAGGGGGGAAAGAGAGAAAGACAGAGACAGACAGACAGACAGACACACACACACACACACACACACACACACACACACAGAGACAGACAGAGACAGAGACAGAGACACAGAGAGAAAGACCGACAGATTTCATGCAAGGACTACCTGCGTTTCTCTCTCATGTGCACTCATTAAAACATTCTTTAGAGTTCAGCAGATGCTTCAGCATTAACTCGGATCCCCTACTATTTTTTTAATCTCAAGAGAGGAGGGGGTGGAAGAGCAAGGACTAGGGAGATGGCCACAAAGGAAGTCTGTGATGCTGAATCAGCCTCAGAGCTGATGCACGGAGTGAAAGATGTTGTACCGCCCAGGGTGGAATGAAAGAACCACTTTGTTAGCAATGGGGGAGAGTGTTAGGGGAAACAACGTTTAGCTAGAAGAAAGTCAAGCCTTAGGCAGAAATCAGGGCAATTATTGAGCAGATCTGGGGCATCACATTCCCTCTGAACACTAGAGACCATGGCCTTCTGTTTAGAAGCAAATGACATCTCTCAAATAAGTATCCCGCCCTGGGTCAGACCCTATCCCTCCAGCCAGTATACAAAAATCAAAGGGAGTTCTAGAGACTTTGCCTGGCTGTGCCTCGGGGTTGACAAATGTGTGATCTGCCCCTCCCCATCACCACCTGCTCCCTCTGGACCTTCTAATGGCTCTGAGGGCAGAAGCATAATGCAATTTGTCAGAAAAGGGACAAATGCAGCAATAACAATGTCCACCTAAACTGAGCGAGGGCTTGCTTTAGTTGTCCCTGCCAGTATGCCTAGCAGGAGTTCAGTGGGAAAAAGCTGATGATCCAAAAGAAATTATTTTCTTATCTTTTATTGAAAATTTCAAGGAAAACATAAGCCTCAGCCCCATGGGAGAAAACAGGGTATCACGAGGACAGGGAAGATGGATGTGTTCCAATGTCTTGGCACGTCTAACTTAAGATATTGACGATACTATCATAACTTTCTGCCCTAAATGTCTTTATTAGAGAAACAAGATTTATGTTTTGGGTCTAGGGGGCAGAAGAAACTTGGGTGTGTGTAACGGGTCCTCTGTCAGTCACTCAGTCTATTGGATTAGGGGCACACAGAGAAAACCTGTAAGAAAGTTACCTTGTTTGGGTGATCACAATTCTGTTCCTTGAGATTCGCTTTTATTCGTTCCCTTGAGCTTTCTGGTATGTGATATTACTCTTTCTGTTTTCCTTTGGTTTCTGGGAGAAGTTGCTGCAGGAAATAGTGATTCTCTAGTTTCCCAATTTTCAAAAATTAATGTGCACATATGTTTAGCATCAGACTCTCCTGTATCGAACCATAAATCTGTACACTACAGGAAAAGTGTATGCATTTTAAATAATTCATGTGTCACAGTATGGACTTGGATTCCACTGGAGAAAATTAAGCATGCTAAGAATTCAAAATTAAATTGTATCGCAATCTCTTCTCTCTGTTTGTGTAATCCGCAGAGTTGGCTCGGCAGGGTCAGAGAGAACACAGTTGTTTATTAACTTGGAGCTTTGTACAGCTTTTCAACAGGGGATCCTGCACTAGTCATTATTTTTCCTCCCACTGGTGCCCTCCTGCTTCCTTGCTGCTCTGCCTTCCTTGCCATTTCCTGGGAACAGCTCCAAGAGTGTCCTTACAGCCTCCTCAGGCTTCTTGTTTTTCCTCAGTTCCATCCATTCTCCACAAGGCTGTGGAATGTGTTCCCACCCCCACCTCCTAACACAAAATTCTTATCATATCACCGCTCTACTTTAAATCTTACTTATTTCTTCCTATGCTAATATTTCCCAAATGGGCTTAGGGTCTACAAGAGTTTCCTCAGTCTACTGACTTCTCACCACTCTTCCCTCCCCCCAGTCTGCCACATGAATGTCCTAACTGTGCATCAGTAGACATGCCGGTCCTGTTGATGAGTAGTTTTTCAAACTTCAGGTCTATTGTTTTGTCAAGCCTTTCGTTTTTCTTTTCATCCATTATTGTTACCTCTCCTTGCTTTTCCTGTGCTATAGAGTATCTGCCATTGAAGGAACTGCCCTTCATGAGGTACTTGTTTTGCGAGTACTGAGAATTGTGCCTGGCACCTATTAATGGGTGTGTGACAAAAGATTGTTGGGTAAATTTATACAATGCATGTGCTATGTTAGACCAAGTTTTATTTGGTAGGATCTAACAAAAAATGAGAATTTACAAGCCTCTCCCTCTAATACCTGATGCCTGAAAAGCCTACAATTGATGACTGACTCTATAAATGATTTAATTGCCTTAGCCCATAAGACTATTATGATATAAACACTGTTAATGGGAGATAGCACAATGAATCATTGGCTTCTGACCTCACCTTTGCCAGAGAGAAGAGAGAATATAAGTTTTCAAGAGAAGGTGGGAGAGAAAGGGAAGGTGAAAATGTGTGGCCGTGAGAGGTAGGAAATGGAAGTGTGACCAATCACTGTCTGTCATAATCCCTGGCACCAGCTCCTACCTCTTACCTCCCATGCCCAGCAGACAGGGAAGGATATTCTTTTCCAGCAGATAAGAAAAATCTTGGTGAGTGAAAAATGTAAGCATCCCTTGGAAGTCTCAGGTAAACCCATCTTCCTTCTTTCTTTTAGACTCTAGTCCCTTAACTCATATGTGAATGCTCTTGCTGTGTCCAAGCCTTTGGGTCTTGCAGTGATTTTGACATTTGGGAGTTATTAGTTGCTTTAGTAATCCTGAGGCATATCTCATGCAGCCTTCTGGAGTGACCTCTCTTGCTCCGTTTTCAATACCTCTCATAACACCACCACTGCAAAGCAAGCAGGCTGCTTTCTATGCCTCTCTGCAGAGATGAGAGCACTGACCTACATTCCCTGCTGTCTCTTCAGTCTGACTGCTCCAGGCCACCCAGCTTCCAGCATATTCCCACAGAAGTCCTCTTTGCAGAATCGTCATTCGTCAACCAGATCCGATCTAACAGCTAATTATTCTGATTATGCCACAGTTGTATAGAGGTCCTCATTACCTTTGCCTTCTTAAAAGATAATTTAGAGTAATCAACTGAATTCATCTTTCCAGTGCTGGGCAGTGTTTCTGAGTACTGTTCCATACTTCATTTTAGTGCCTTTTATAACAATACTAATGTTGACCAAAAACCATGTTTTTAGCAAAGAGTTGAAAGTAATTTCAACCAATCCTTTTGAGGGTCTATATTATAACTGGGGAATAGGTACCTGAATTATTAGCCCTCCCACTGATGTTCCCACAGTCCACAGGTGTTAAGTGAGTGTCTTATATTCCTGGGTGTTTGGAATAGGAGTGGTACAATCTTCAAATTAGGAGTCCTTACCATCAAGGAAAGACTGTAACAAAATTTCCACTAAGACGCAAATATAGAGTGAAGTTTTTCTGTTTCTTTCTTTCTCTAATTATATTGCACCTATAGCATTTTCCTTTGGTAAGATGAATATTCCATCCCAAATAGCACACCCTGTTTATTTCCTAAACAGATCAGAAGATCAAGGCATTGGCTAAAGGCTTTTACACACACACACACACACACACACACACACACACGCACACATTCCACACACTTAAGGGTAATTCTTTCATCAGTTCTTTGGAATCTCAAGTTTCCTCCCCAAATTCCCAGTAGTGGTCCGGGAGACAGAGAAACTTTAATATAATAACATAGATATGATCAAGGAAGTTGGGGAATCACATTATCAAAAATGCTGGCATGCTTCCAACAGTCTGCTGGGCCAATAGCAGCTTCTATGCAATGCTCTCCTGCTTTGATGCCTACTGGTTTCCAAGACAGGGCAAGCAGGGAACTTAACTGGCTCTTAAATGACTGTGTGTTGTAAATTCTGCTAGAACATATATGATTTGAGTATTCTTGGTCTTACCTGATTTTACTAGCAGATGATATAGCAAATACAGAATATCAAGAAATTGCCCAACATCTAAAATACTTAAACCCCAAACCATCTGTATTTAACATGAATATTTTACTTATTCCTGTGTGGCTACATGCATATAAACACTTTGCAATGTCAGGTTTCTCCAACCTTTGTATTATATCCTAATCAAGTGTACCTGCCAAAGATATAGTTAATTCCCTTCCATATGAGAATATTAATGTCTATAACTTCATCCATATGATACAAATGGGCAGGCAGAAATCTATAACAGGAGTTTGAGGTAATTTATTCAGGTTCGATAACATGTCTTTGAACTTAAACACATTTCCAGAAGGTTATACAGTGCAGCGAAGGAGAGAAAATGATCCAGATAATTATGCTGGAAAGATAAAGAAAAGAATTTTGGAGATTATTGTGACCTTTCTTTTACAAGTGGGAAATAAGATAAAGTCCAAATCTTCAGTACAATAATATTTACTCATCATATTAAATTCATATAACCTTAAGCCTCTCCCTTGGTGATGAATCTGCCTGAGACTAGACCATAGAGGATTTGTCTTGTTGATCCTTTACCTGAGTTGTCACAGGCTGATTTAACTCTTTCAAAAGGTGCTACAGCTGTGACTATAAAACTAACAAGTAATTTTATAAAATATGAGCCTTTCAGAAATTTTATTAGCTGCTAATTTTTGGTGCCATTAAGTCTATATTTTTGCATGCTCTATTTTTTTTTATCGACAAAGACTCTTAGCTGAGCCAAACATTTGTCATGCCTCAAAATCTTTTGCTAGACCCATCTGGGCACTTTCCCATGATACCTAGTCTTGGCAGAGAAGCCTGTTGAGTCAGGTTAGGTAGAATCCCACACCGTCACGACCTGATTATTCCAGATATCCATGTCATTGATCAGAGTTCTCATCTTCCCAAATTCTAAGCAATGTCTTCTCACCCTGCTTCTCTGCAGCAAGAACCATGATGGGTTTGTTTAGTCAGAAGTGTGTTTATATCTGGCGGTTACTCCTAATAATTTTAGCAGTTTCCTCCCACTCCCCTCACAATGATCCCTGCTATAAATCCCCACATTTCCATGCTGGGTTGCAGTGGACCCTAATCTTTTCCTTACTGCAAGAAAGAGCCAACTGACCTGCTTCCTGAAGTCTTATCGCAGCTCTGAATAAAGCCTTCGTGTAATTGCCACTGGCCATTTTAATGTTAGTCATGTTTTAATCTCTAAAATTCCAAAATACATTATAACGATGACATTTGAATTACTCAATGAAAGAATAAGCACAATTTATAGCTGCCTGGCCCGAACTTGACTTTCTAAAATCTAACCTTGGAGGAAGACACTGAGAGCACAGAGGATAGCTATGTCCTCCCTGACCCACCCCATGTGTCTTAGAAAACCAAACTAGGCAGGAAAACAACCAAGTGGGTGTAAACTAGAGCATGCTAATCATTTGGTAGTGAGTTTGTATTTATTCATTTTTTTATTTTAGTCCTTGGCTAATATTCATAATGTCAGCTGAACTCTAATATAAGTTTGATGACTTATGTTCAGGAAAATTTATTTTAAAACAAAATTATATATATATATATACACACACACACATATATATGTATGTATATATACATATATGTATGTATATATACACACACACATACACACACATATATATGTATATACATATATATAATGTGTGTATATATATATATATATATATATACACACACATATATGTGACACTTGTAGAACATGGTTGATGAACAAAAACCTACATGTTGGTCCATGACGGGACAGAACAGATTTATTACTGCAGTTCTGAAGCGTATGTGATGAAAGCTCAGAGCTTGCATATCTCCACCATTCTACAAGAAACCCTTGCTTTAAAAATATTTCCCAAATGTTTTGAAAACTACATTAGCACTGTCCCTTCTTAGCTCTAATTACAGTTGAGAGATGAGCATGTCTCGATTCCCGAAGCGCAACATGAAGACGAAGAATACTTGCGTAAGAACAGACATGGCAGAGTAACAACCACACTGGAAAAGGAAGTGAGGGAAAGGCATCTTAGGAAAATACTCGTCTGTGACTCTTCATAGGCCAGACAGAGAACAGGAGATGTAAAGGGTTGAGTCGATATATGAAACAACCGTGAGGAAGTTATTCAGGGAAAGAGAGAGCCATTGCTGGTCATAGCACATTCTTCGCTTCAATCCCTAGCACAATAAACCAAACCAAACCAAACTCTGAGACAATCGCCATGTGGCTTTAGACTGTCAGCTCAACCTGATTTAGCATTAGCACATGAACACAGTTCAGCGAGTGTCTCTCTGGGTATTTCCAGAGAAAACATCTTTGAAACGGGCAGAACAGCCTAACTGCAGTGGCAGTAGAGGTAGGCTATGATTTTGCATTGCATGAAAAGAACTGAAAAGTGGACCAACATTCATCTCTCCCAGCTGCCTCTACAGTGCTGACTGTGTGACAAGCTGGCACACATTCTTACAACCTTTCTGTCCCCAGGATGGTTGTATCCTTTGAACTGCAAGCCATGCTCCTCAAACCCTTCCTTAAATTGTCTCCTGTCAGTTTTTTGTTTATTTGTTTGTTTTTGGTTTGTGTCTTGAAAGCCAGAAGAGTAGTTAATGCACTTCATACTCATGTTTAGAGCTGGAGACGAAGTTCAGCGGTAAAGCACTCACCTACCATGCATAAACCCTGAGATTAATACCCAACAACAATGAATAGATAAAATCTCACTTCCTCAGAGACCAAGGGATAAGTATTGTTCAGACAGCAGACTAAGTATTTAGAGAACTTACTGGCTGAATATTTTGCAGTAATAAAGGCTCGTACAACAGTGATGTGCACTGTAACTTTCCCCAAGAAGTAAGTTTAAAGGAGTTCACTCCTCAGTCCACCTTGAGTCCTGTTTTGCTCTGCGAACTCAGTGAGACATCAGGCAGCCTATGGTGGAGCAGGGATCAGTGCCGCCTCTCATAAAACCAACCAATAACAGCAGTAAGAGGGATTGGAGAAGTCACAGGCACAATAAAAGCTCTCGGTTGTCACACACAAGTATTATACAATTTTCTTTTGGCTAAGGAGTAGAGAGGGATGTGTGAAAGTTAAAAACAGTCACATTTTGATTCAATGTAAATTGGGAAGGTTGTAGCAAAGCAGATAGTATGGCCTAATTCCTTTGAGAATGCCTTTATCAGCATAAAAAGAATATAAAGAATTCAATCGCCTCCAAAACCTGATAGCGTCAACATCAAAATGTTCAACATGTCATAGCCACGTCACAAGGCAACTGAACAAAATAACTGTCAGATGCAGATAGCTTGTGCTTCTTAGAGGAGTAACCATTAATAAAGTGTGTAGTGCAAAGATGTTTGAAAGAATCCTCACAGAGCAGGATGCTGGTCCTGCCCAAGCTAAACATGCAGCACACACGTCAGAAGGAGTGACTGGGGTAGTTTAGATTTCTGCATCAGGAATTTAATGTGTCACACACTCATTCACTCATTCATCATATAGTCTAGCAGAGTAAATTCTGCACATTTCTGTTACTGATAACACACTGAGCCCTTAAATTCACTCAAAGTAAGTGCCACTAACATACTATAAACCCCAGTCCTTGTAATTCAAAGCATGCTCCCTCACCCACTGTTAACCCCAAGCTCAGTGACTATTTTTTCTTTCTTCTTTCCCTGGTGTGTATTCCTCAGACAGTTCTGAGTGAGGCCCATTAGGGCCTGTGCAGTGTGAAGTGTTTCATCTCTATCAGAAAAAATGACTTGCAAATGGAGATTTTTGTCCCAGTGGAAAGTTAATCTTTTGACATAAATAGCACCGTGAGCCTTGAATTTGCATCCAGTTTCATCATTTGCTTTAAGTGTGTCACCGCATCACACAACGCCCTTTAACCTACATTTCGTTATTCTTGTTATTAGGCAACTGCAACATTTAACATCTCCCACTTGTTGCATAGTGATTTTCGCATTTAGAGAGCAGGAAGAACCATCCTCTTGATGACCATTTTGTAATTCTCCCTGAAAATGTTTCCTTGGGATGTTTTTCAGATTGATTAAAACTAATTAAGAGGAAAAAGGGAGGAAAGTGTTTTTACTTCCTAAGCTAATTAGCCTCCCATAAAGCCTCTGTAATTGACATAACATTTCATAGTCCGATTTCATCATTCATCTGATGATTATTCATGAAGTAGAGCTAAGCAGGCGACAGTGGGGCTAGCTGAGGGAACTGAGCAGGTAAGTGTGACACACAGGCTGGAACATGGGCTTCTGCCACCGCAGCAAGGACAAATAGAAATATGGCCGTCATGCACTGTGTTGTCATGACTACACTGATTCTTTTCTCTACATCTATTACCTAGCACATCCAAAACAATCCCATAAGAGCACAGAGAACTCAAAGCAAAGGATGTTGGGTGGGGAGTTATGGAAGGGGGGAAATGCATGTGCAAAGAACTTGGTGACTTTTGTTCTCCCTTGGCAGTCACCACAACTCATTATAGACACACATTCAGATGTTCCCAGTATAAATAATAATGGTTTATTCATGAATTTAGCTAAATGCTTTATGAATCAGTTCTTATTTTTAACTTTGTCTCCTCAAGATAGCTCTATAATCTTCTGGTAAACCTGGTGGCTCATTTCATTGGCTCTGGAAGTATCTTGTCCTTCCCAGAACATTTCCAAAGACTAAGCTTTGGCAAAATGGACTTATATCCTCACTGTGGGGTCACTTCCTACAGAAAGTTTAAACAACTAGAATTTACTTTTCTCTGCTTCCTTTTCTCTGCTTTTCCTTCCCCGCCCCACCCCGAGAGATGGATAGCCACTAGTGACTGTGCCTTCTAAAGGAAAACAACAAAACCAAAAAGCCTAATAATAAACAAAGCACATTGTTGGTCTCGAATTTGGGTGATTTGAAACCCAATTAACCCTTTCTTCCATTGGAGGTATGGTAGGTTGGACATGAACAAATCATCAGAAGGGAATAAAATGGAATGGGCTCCCTCAGAGGACAATTGCTCCACTGTAGGTGACTGATTGACATCAAGACCCAATCTTCTGGTCCATAATTTTAGACTATGATTATTTTGTAGCCCTAGTCTTCCTGTCTTAAAAATATTATTCATAAACAACAGCACCCTCCTTTAAAATACCAGTATGTGGTATTTTAAATGGTAATCCATTTAGGATGCTACAAATTCCAAAACCTCTAAGTCTGATAGGAAGTATCAGGACAAGATGTTTTTGTTTAGAGTTGATGACAGTTTCATATTTCAGGCTAAGATTTTTACAATCATAAAATTCAGAAAGAAATGATGAAAGGAAAACAAATCAAAAGAGACCATGCAACAGTCCAAGGTGAGCATTTGAACTGAGATTCCGCAGGTGGTGAGAACTATTTATAGCATATCTAAACCTTGCCTTTTACTTTAACAACATGGAGAACAGCAGCATTTTCTGAAGAAGCATCAACTACTCACATTTCTCTGACATGGGACTATCTATGAAAATAAAAAGCAGCAGCAAATGATTCCAGCTATCGGGGGAGGGGGGGATGAAGAGTTCTGCATGCACTGAGAAAGAGTCTGACTTTCTCCAGGAGCATGATAACAGGACAGAGCTCTCTTCATTCTTTCCAGTCAGTGGCCAAGGCAGCTTTCTCCCAACTACAATTCTCATCTCACCTTGCTCTGGCCCTTGGGGCCTCACAGTGTCTTGGCATTGTGTATAAATGCCTTTGAGTCATTTCCGAAGGATCTATCCTGCCACTTAAGACCACATTTCTTTATGTTCTGTATACCATTATTTCCCTCCCATAGTCAGATGATAGGAATTGAGACAGTATTATAAGCTAAACTACAGATTTCTGTGCTGAGGGGTAGAACATGGTTGCTAAGTAGAAGCACAACAAGAGTGTGGACTTGAGTTCAGTCTTCAGAATCCATACAGAGAAAAGGAAAGAGAAAGAAAAATCCAGGCATGACAGCATATACTTATATTCCCTGTTTTGCAAAGGTTTGTTGGGACTGGCTGGCTGGCTCATCAGCCTGCACTACTTGTCTATCCTTGGCCATGGAGACAACCTGCCTCACAAAACCAATGGGAAGGCGAGCACCTGAGTAGGGCTCGCCAAGGTGAATCTCTTTACATAGGTGAAGAACGAGCATATCCAGGCTGTTGTTGTTCATTCAGTTTCTAAATAAACTAACTCCTGGGATTTTACATCAGGAAAACCAAAGTGACAGTGTAACCTTGCCATTAAACATGCCTACATGGAAAAAGGAATGGTTTCTTAAGATGGGAAAGTCATCATAGACTATCTCAACAAGGGTCAGGAGCCAGTGCTGTCCCTAGTCTGCCTTCTTGTCTAGAGTTTACTTGTAATAACAGGACATTTCATTTGGATTAAACTGGTTTCCTTGAGATCATGTTTGATCATACGGCTTGCCTGCCCTCTTTGAGCAAAGGTAGATACTAAAAGTGGCTGTGCTTCCCTTCTCCTCCAGGGAGAAGAGGCTATAGTTCTCAGCAGCCTAATGCAACTGTCTGCCAGCAAAGGGTTTCTGGTAAATGCTATTTATTCCCACTCAATTAAAGTAAACGGATATTTATTGAGCGCCACTGTACATAAGAAAGAAGTGTTGTAGTAATGCAGTCTCCAGCCCACTAGGCTGCAGTCCTTTGGAATGTGTTTCCTTCCAAGATCTGCACTCGGGGAAGTCATCCAAGAGTGCCCCTAGTCTGGTTCCCTTTGAATATTTATACAATTCCAATTACTTTTGATGCTTTGTTGGATAATAGAAAATGCCCTAAACAGAGGACCTTTGCCCTCTCTGACTGATCTTCTAAAATATGCGCTTAGAATATCTCAAATGCTTTTATGGAAACAGGCCACATGCATTTGTTCCCTAGAGCTGATAGATAATGGTTTGAATGCAATACAGCATTGTCATGGCGGATGAACCTTCGATGTAGAGAAGGGGGTTGTACTGTTTCCCACTAAGGGGTCATAACTACATACACAGACAGTCAGAGTTCATGGACATCTGACAAATACGTTTATACTTTCTATACACCTGGAAAAGAAATGATAAGATCCACGATGAGACTTATTGAAAGTATTACTAATCTGCTTCAGCATCTCTCAAATACAAAGAAAACTCATTGAACAAGCACTGTGACAGCACCTTTAGTTTCTCTGCCTTATTCTTCATTGTTATCCTCATTGGGATGTCTGATATAGGCTCTGGGGACCTCTGGCACACTTTGGAAGCGATTTCATTGAGAGTGTCATATGTATTTGCGTCAACGGGGACACAGAAAAATAGCAGAATCAATATTTTCATAACTCTAAAGATTTAACAAATCTAATTTGTTCTAGCTGTTAGCAATTGCACAGTTTTATTTTTAAAAGGGGATTGATAAATATGTCAGTGAAACTCTGTAAGTCTTTGTTTTATTGACATATATGCTAAAATGCACAAAATAATCCCTTAAAGTGATAACCTGGTCTAAGTTCATGAATTGTACCATTTTAAACCAAATTCCATTTTAGGATTTACTGCAGAAGAGGGGAGCATTCCCTTCTCATCCTGGGCAGCCTCTGTGGTGGAATATGCTATCACAGTGGGTAACAGAAAAAATACAGATGGCTCAAAGAAAGACCAGAAAGGGGACATGGAAATAATATAGGTTACACTTACAAAAAGAACTTCCTTTAAAAGCGAATAGAATTCTCCAGAACAAAAGCTGCTTTGATTGAATTCTATAAAACCACGTGATTAGTTCTCCTAATTAGGAAGCCTGAAATCAAGGACATCCTGGAGTTAATTTCATCCGCTTCTTACTATTACATTCAGGGACAATGTTCTGAGACCCTAATCCCTGCAATGCTCTCTCTTAGCCTTTCATACCACTGAGGGGGGTAAAAAGCAATGCTTCCTTTCCCAATTACCAGACACAGATTTCCAATATGAAAAACCCTCTTTCCCCATGTCCACATTAATCACCCTGCATCAACCAAATTTATGAGGCCCCCTTCCAAGTGAGTTTTCTCAATAGACTTCTCAAACTCCAGGTAGACAAGTCTCTTTACTCTTGAGTACCATCTTTAAACTGCAGGGGAATTTTTCCAGCTTATTTTTGTAGGACAGTATCAGAATCAAAGGTCATGCATATAGCTCAAGAGAGAAGAAATCCCAATGTGCCTCTCTTACCCCGTGTATCACATCTACCTTCCATTTCTAGGACATAACAGTTTCTTCACAAGTTAAAAATAAACCTAAAAATAGATTAAATTCAACATCTCTTCCTACACATCTAGTTATATGCTGTCATTTGAAACTCTATTGTTGATTAAAGAAACAAACACAAATTTTTATTATGTTTCTAAGTAATCTGTGTTTGGTTTTTGATCTAAAATAAAATCATTCCAACCACAACTTTATTTCACTCTGATATCTGTACCCTGAAATGTTAATTGTTATTACAGTCTTCAGCAGGGTGTGAAGTATAATCATGTTTGGCAAACAAATGGTTATGAATAATTTAAAAATCACGATTTTAGTCACCCAAAGTGACAGTGTGGTGTGCTTTCCAAAGCTCTCAGTCGGTTAATTATACTGCATTGAAGAGTCCTCCTTATATCTCTATAGTGAAATTTATGGCTAACTTTATTGAAATATTTCTTCTTTGTTATCTAGGACTTAGCTGCTTTTCTCGTTCTAACGCTTGACTACGTAGACAGGAAATCAAGTTGATAATGTCTCCGGGATCATAACAAGCTCATCAATTTGCAGTGGTAAAGATCTGTGGTAATAGCAAGGGCCAACTGAGTGCATGTCAGATGTGCTGCCTGGTCCCAAGACAGCAGGCAACATGAAAGAAAAAAGCCAAGTTCAAGACCTCACCGAGGACAACAAGCTGCCACCCAGCTGAGTGACACCAAGTCTGTAATGGAAACATTACTTGTTGAGGTAGGCACACATGAAATATTAATTTCCTGGATAGTCTGCATTTGCATAGCAATCCTAAGTTCATCTCCTTGGCTTGTTCTGCCCTTAATTAGCAATTCAATTGTTATACCTGAGATTTGGGAAAGAAAAGAAAAGAGAAGATCTGTAGAAAATTTCCCCCTGGAAACAGTAACACCAACAATACCTATCATTAATTTAATCAGAAACCTTCAGGCAGGAGGCTAGAGCAATCTGTTAAGGAAAACATTTTCTAAAATGAGAACGCTTCCCATTTCAATTAGGGTCTTGCTCTCTGTTTTTCTCTTAGAGATGTTTTATTTCTCTGCTCTCTCTCCTACCTCCCTCATCACTAGTGATTAGATCTGCAACTAGGGGGGCTAGAGTTTCACTGAAGAATACTTTCCCAAGACCTGACAATTTTGTAACAGCATCCTCTCCCCCAACCCTTGCAGTTGACTTTTTAAAAATAACATCTCAATTAGTTGAGACCCACTGTGCCAAAGATAAACTCCTTGTATCTCAATGAGCAAATACGCCAGAGAGAATGGATTCGGCTTCATAGCGTGCATGTTAACACACTGTTCTTTTTAATTAGTTTTCTACAT
This sequence comes from Rattus norvegicus, assembly GCF_021556685.1. Taxonomy (NCBI): domain Eukaryota; kingdom Metazoa; phylum Chordata; class Mammalia; order Rodentia; family Muridae; genus Rattus; species Rattus norvegicus. Next base: position 232,565,314 of record NC_141535.1, on the reverse strand, counting down.
ACAGCTGCCTGGGAATAGATCTGCTGTGTCTGTGTGTTTGCCCACATGTGTGTGGTTAGGTATGCTTCCTATCCCAGCTTCATGGAAAGAAAGCAAAAACAAACAAGCAAATAAAGATTAAGTCTAATGGGGGGACCGCACGAAGGGGGGAACATTTTGTGAAAATGGGATCCTAGGGAGTGCTGTAGAATATACAAATATCAAACAATCCGTTTCAGAATCTTAACTGTGCTGATTTTGAAACCCCAAGGGAGATATTATTATTAGCTATACGTGTGGTGGTTGGAGGGCTATCTCTTCTCAGAGATGCTCTGCCTTCCCAGATCCCAAGGAACACCTTTATTAATGCTGAGTGGTCCTCTGACAAACTCAGCTGTGTGATGACATTCTATTTATGAAAGGATGGTAACTGCTCTAGAGAGTTTGCTGACTGGAAATCACATGAGTATCTGGAGAGGAATTTGCTTTGGGAACTGGAGTGAGAAAAGAATCAAAAAAAAACCAAAACAAACAAACACAAAACCCACCACCACTACCATCAGCAGCAGCAAGAAAAACTACAACTGGAGGCAAGCATGCTGGGTTATCCTTGTAATCTCAGCCCTCACTCAGGACGCTGAGACAGGAGGGCTGGTGCACTTTGAGCTCAGTCTGGGCAGTGCAGTGAGTTATTGGTTATTGCAAGCTACTGTTGAGACCTTTTGACTGTGTATACAACATCAGTATGGACATATGTTCCAGAATCCACTGTCCTCCCAAACCTGTCTTTACTGACCCCTTTCAGTGGGTTTCTCTATAGAAGGGTAGGCAAGTTGCCTGCTCTAGACTAAAATTTCAGTGTAGTTGTATCTTAAGCATTTATATCATTAATCATGGAATTAGAAAGTCAAGGAATGGTTCCGTTCATGAACCATACAGGATCTTGAAGAAGGCTGTCAATAAAATTTATTCAGAAGATAGTTGTTTTATCTACTACCTTTGCACTCAAATTAATATCTCTTAACAATTTTTAACTTTTTTAAAATTTATTTTTTATTGATCTATTTTAAATCCAACTCATTGCTTTCCTCCTACCCAGGGGTCACCCCCGCCTACAATCATTCCCCAATCCCTTCACCCTTTCTCTTCTGAATGGATGAGACCTGGGGTTTTCCACCACCCTCAAGTCTCTGTTAAGCTAAGCACTTCCTCTCCCACTGGGGCCAGACAAGGTAGCATAGCTAGAAAAACAGATCCTACACACAGGCAACAACAACTTTTGGGATAGCCTGCTCTAGTTGTTTGGACACATGAAGTCCAAGCTGTACTACATATGTATGGGGAAACCTAGGTCCAGCCCATGTGTAATTGATGGTTGTTGGTTCACTCTCTTAGAGCATCAAGGGTCAGGTTAGTTGATTCTGTTAGTCTTCCTGTGCAGTTGCTATTTGAAATTGTGAAACAGGAATAGCAAAATGATGTTTTAGAAAGATAGGTTTAGGAGATAGGTCTCTTAAAATATAGGACAGACTTCCAAAAATAAAGGAACTAACAGACTTATTACAATGTCAAGTCCATCTATTTGTAATACTACAGGAACCAGTGAGGATCTTGTATGCATGTCTTTGTACTGATGTGGTAGAACTCAGACTTTTGAAACATTACAGTAGATGATCTCCAACACCTCAATTATCTTGCAGAGTTAAGGGCACAAGCAGTAGTGGAAGGGGCATTTTATCATAGTTTTGATTGCTTCTAGAACTAAAAGAAATGAACTTGTAATCTCTCCACAAATATTAAATATAAAGTAAAAAGGCATGGTCCATATTTCAAAAGGCTGCTATGTTAGGAGAAAACGCAAAGGCTCTGTTTTTAATTTTTCTGATTCCTATTTTCTTTTATCACACTGAAGTGATAAGAAACCTGTTGAGTGACTTGCTAGTTCAAAAACATGAAAATAGATAAATAATATAGAATTCCCCTTGATTACCCTACTATACACATAGCAAACACATACACGCACACAAACACATACACGTGCAAGCACAGACATGCACACACATGTATGCATGTATATGCACAGGCATACATACATACACATGCACACACACATAGGTGCGCACGTGCACACACACACACAAACACATACAGAGAGAGAGAGAGAGAGAGAGAGAGAGAGAGAGAGAGAGAGAGAGAGAGAGAGGGAGAGAGATATGCTTTAAAATGTATAACTTGAAGTTGTAGGAGCCTATACCCTGTATCACTCTATTAAGTCTATTCTCAGTGTTTTGAGTTGTAAATTGATGTTGTGTCCTGAACATCCTTAGATGTTCAGTTTTGGAAGGATATTTGAGGTCATGCATCCAGACTTCTACTTTCTAGTAAGGAATCTATTACATGATAAATTTGAACAGCAGTAAATGTTTTGCATAAATTCTTCCAATGAGGGAGACAGCCTTAAGGTCATTCATGAGACATTAAAAATATTATTACTAGGAATTCTTTTTGTTAACTTTATCTGCCCATTGATTTGTATAAGTAATTCAAGCTAATATGCAAAGGGTTAAAAACTACAGGAGTAATAAAAACAAAACAAAACAAAACAAAAAAAACCCTGCCACTTCAACTGCTTAAAAATTCTATAGCAATTATTTTCATACATATTTTCAACTTTGAAAATTAAATAATAACAGAGATGCTTTATTAAATATATTATGAGTATTAATCCACATCACCTTTCTCATTGAATGAGGTTTTGCTGATTTTATGCTTCTTCAAATTTTAAATAAATTATGCTTTAAGAATTTTAAGTAATTTAGATATTCTGTCTCATGGATATTAACATTTACTTTAGAGATTACATCATCTAATTCATCTATTTTAGCTCTAGAATATGAGAAATATTTATTTCTGCTATTCTTTGTGGTTTCCTCGTTATTTCTCATCCCTATCTCCGTAGTGAACTTGCTATTCATCCTGATGCATGGTTTGGAAACCACACGTTTTGGGGACCCTTGTTAATGATACATTTCTCTATAACTGGCCTTCAGGTGTTTGAAACCTGCTGTAGTTTTCATTATCACCTATTAAAATCACTAGTTTTGTTTCTCTGCCTCACCATTTAATATGACCATTTGTATCACAAACGTTCCGTTGTTGTTTTGATATGTTTGGTTACAGGGTTTTGAATAATGTCTTCTCTCTGTGGTCTCCAATATACAATTTTTTTTCTAGACGTGTACACAACTGAACACAACTTTTTAAAATGTACAGTTTAATTTCAAACATGCCAAGGTGGAAAAGCCATTATTCTACAAGAGCAGCTAATGTGAAATTGGTCGTTGGCCACAGCATCATTACCTTGGCCTGTATTCAGCATTCACTTTACTGCGTCTCCCAGATCTTTTTCATAGGGATCATTTTGGTGGGCCCAATTTTCTGAAAATAACAGCAATTAATCTGTAAGCATTTCATCTTCAGACCAGTATGGATACATTTGTGATGTTGTTGTCTTTTCCTGGTGATTGAGTCTCTTATTTAAACAAGATTATGTCATTATCCAGAAGAATAGAAAAGGCTCAATAGCTACTTTTATCGAAGTAGTAATCTAGAGTGTATGGTCGCTGGGGGCCCTGCTCAGTAAACCTTTCTCATAAACATTCCATCTCCAAACGTCTCGGACAGGATGGTCATGCACTGGGGCCTTCCTTTAAAACACATACTCACAGAGTGGTAATAGGAATTTCATGGGAGGCCTTAGAGAATACCGAGAAACAAACTTAAAATGGCCAGATTCTAAAAAGGGTTTCAGGCACCAAAAGGGCTGTGGAAATCACTTTTCCCCCCTTGCAAAGTCCTTTGTGATCTTAAGCTCATCTATTCAGAGGAAAGGTCAAGTGGGAAAACCCAGCAATTCTGCTTTCCCACAAAGCTGTTGCAGTTTTCTGTCTCCTGACAGCCGTCACTGGGAGCCTATTATCCACCATTCTGTTTACAGCACCACCCAGATCCTTAACTGGAAACCCACTAAACCGTTCCTGCCTTTCATGGGCTGCCTAGCAGCTCCTTGTAATGGCTTCATGTTATACATCTAAAAGCTTTCTCCTTTGCTCTGTTTGTTTAAGGAGGGCAATTTGAGGAAGCAGGTCTACCCTAAACAAGCTTTTCACTGCTCTGGAGACCAAATGCAAGCTAATTTGATAATCAAGGTCCCTTCCAGTTCATTAGGTACCGCTTTAAAGTAGCACTGGATGGCATGACTGAAACCGTTCTCAAAGACTGTCTTAGGATTTGATATCTACTTGCTGAAACACTCTGTCTTCACTTTAAGTAACAGTTAGTGATATTTTAGGCAAACAACAGAACCTTTATGTTTGTTCTGGAATGTTTCAGACCATAATCTGGTCTATAGGATGTGCATACATGAGCGTACACACACACACACACACACACACGGTTTTCCTTGTCTCCAAACTCCTTTAGATTGGTAGCTTTTTTCTGTTCACTTTCTAATCCAGTTAAAGAACTCAAACGTAAAGAAATAAAAATCTTTTCATTTTAAATTATTAGTTACCTGGCAGGTTAAAAATTCAAAGCTCTTACTTTCCAAGTTCAATGGAGAAAAAGGAGGGAAGAAGACAGTTTCCTCTGAATAGGCTATGAGACAGCTGCCTAAAATGCGTGTGCTTGTTTACAAGATTCAGAGCAGCGCCAAGGAAGCTCCTGAAAGTTCAGGTCCAGTCAGCACGTTAAGATCAAGCTGAGGTTAGCCGGTTGCTTGTTTCCCCGGATTTCAGTACATAGTCTCTTGCTTGTTCTTAACCAGCAACACTTGCCACATGTGATTTAACACACATATTCTTAACCAAGATGTCAAGTATAGATACCTAACTGGGACCTGAATGGTAAGCGAGTTCTCAAGCCTTTTAAAGACACCAAGACTTAAATATTTATCACCAAAAGAGCCAGGCTCCAATAATCAAAGCCCATGACTATCTGGAAAAGCTAGACTGTGACTAGCTGTGAAGATTATCAGTGAATGGGAGCAATCACAAAGTAATGGACAAGGAAGCAAAACACAGAGGGTTTCAACACTCGTGCTAACGATGCGTATGTTTCTACAGTGATGCCATCGTACATTGTACCTTTGTCAGAAAAAAACCACGGATGTGCATGATACCAGAAGTATCTTAATAAAATATTCAGTGCTGGTCTGCACTAATGTATCTGTGTTCCAAGTAAGGAGTGGAGTGGTTAAAGACATACAATGGCAATAAAAGGCCATCATGCATGCCCAGGGCAGGGTGTGGCTGTGGAATCTCTGAATGTTCTCGATTGTGGTGCCATCAAAAAATTGCTCTAAGAACAAAGGTTTGAAAAGCTCCAGGCTTCATAGTAACTTCCCCCTACTAATGGTGCAAAAACATTTAATGAGCGTCCTAATATTTTTACAAGGGCACATGGGAAAATTTACTTATTTAAACTTAAAATGAAATGTGTTTCATATAATGATTAAAATGTCTAGTTCTTTTTAATTTTCAAAAAAAAAAAGAAAAAAGAAAAGACACATATAGTCAATAAAACCTAAACACTACCACACAAGGTTAGGTCAACTTTATCTTTGTCATGGGCTGTTTGTCCTCCCTCCAGGTTAGTGTTCTCTTCCTGATATTTATGATTTGCAGCCAATGAGAGAACAGCTAGGAAGCAGTTGTATTCAGATAAAGTAACTTTCCCCACCTCTCCTTCTTTCCTGACATTTATTTGTAAGCTATGAACAAGGTACCATTTCTTTCTAGTTTTCTATACATCTGCACTTAAATCTTTTCCCTTTTACATGCACTCGCCCTACCACGCCCCAATCTCTCAACGGATAACTGTCATACATCTTCAGTATCTCTCTCCAGTCTCAGCACCAACGCCCTGTCAGTGTAGAGTCTCCCGCGTTCATCCCAGTACCACTCAATACAGATACACAGGCAGATGTTTCCGATATGCATCTGACATAGGCACTAGAGTCATCAAAGGCCTATGAAAAGAAAGATCTCTGGTTCCCACAGTGTCTCCCATAGAAATGTCCAGAAACATGGCTGGAAAAAAAAATCTATACTTGAAACAAACTTCTCAAGCAATAAAGATATGTCCTAACGTCAGAACTGTTATAGCAGAGTCTTCAAAAGGGTAAAACAAATTCCAGCTACATCCATGTCCCTAAATTATCAAGAGAGCAATGTGGGGCTGGGGTGCAGATGCCCAAATGTGCTTGCTTCAAGTAGACTACAGCGCTTTTCTGTAGAACATTTGTGCCTCTTTAGTTAGAATTCTTGAGAAATCTTCAATCCTCTTCTAACCTCAAATGTGAAATCATAACTTTTATGTATCAATTGCATTCAAAAGCACTCGAGGAGAAATGTGAGTGTATGTGGTGTGGTGTGTGTGTGTGTGTGTGTGTGTGTGTGTGTGTGTGTGTGTGTGTGTGTGCGCACGTGCCTGTATTAAAGAATGCACTTTTAGAAGAGACATTTTAATTAACCCCGATTTAGTAGACAATGCTGAAACACAGGGGATGGAAGACATTTCTGACCTATTGCCTCTTAGTTATAATGATGATGATAAATGAGGCTGCATTCTGGGTCTGCGAAGACTTGCCACAGGCATGATTGCTGAACAACTCCTTGTGCTTCTCAATGCCCCATGTTCAGTAATAATGATGTTAAGTAGGAGAGAGAGAGAGAGAGAGAGAGAGAGAGAGAGAGAGAGAGAGAGAGAGAGAGAGAGAGAGAATGTGAGAGAGACAGAGACACAGAGAGACAGAGAGACAGAGACAGAGAGAAGCAGAAAAGAAGAAAGAAAAAGAAAGAAACCAAGGAAAAGGACACGAACGGAAATGAGTATGGCACAGCTTCAAATGCAAGGTTTTTTCAAAACCAATGAAGTTAGTGCAGAAATGAGAATGCCCTTCGAGGCCTCTTCTGCCAGCAGCACTGGCATTTCCTGAGCAAATCTGGTGCTGAGTCCTGGGTCTTTAATTAGCAACGATGCCACCCTAACAGGAATGCTGTCAGTTCTCAGACTCAGACCATTTGCCCTCGTAATGAAAGTCTGTCTTCCTCATTCCTCCAGAAACATGGATCTGAGAACAGTAACTAATGACAACAACCACCCCGTTATTTTCCTGTAACCCGAAGAATAAATAAAAGTTCTCCTGTAAAAAGCCCATGACCTTTTTTTCTTTTTTTCAAGTTTTTTCTTTGTTGTTGTTGTTTTCAGAAAATGCAGAATAACCCTATAGTTCTCTAAAGGCTACATTATTTCTCCATGTGAGTCATAAACATTGATTTTGGCGTTTTGCCTACACCAAGAAAATCAGGGCTTTGAAGGCAACAGGCAAGTGACTTTACACAGAGCCTGTTATAACCTGACACCCCCTACCTTGTTAGAAAAGCAGAGTTCACAGTGGTTGGCCAAAATTCTGTTTAGGACTGGAGAGGACCAAGAAAAGCCACTCAGAAGTTTCTAGAACCAATTAAGTCCCCTTGATTTACTGATTTAATAAAGAGACTCTGTCTTCTGACCTACCAGGGTCAATGAGAGTAAGCATCAACAAAGGGGAAATGTTTTCATTGAAAACACAGGGAGGCTTCTAATGTATGTCTGAGATGTACTCATTTATCAGGGAAATGCTGGGGCAGGATGATGACAGTCCATGCAGGAAAAGTCTTCACACAAGGCTGCTCACATTTGTCCTCCAGACAGGTTAGAAGCTCAACTACCAAAGGCACCAAGGCTCTTGGGCACACTTAATTCACTTTCCAAGAAACAGAGGCTCTTTCTTTCATGCCATTTTGGTGAGCCACAAACCTGAAAGTTATCTTTTACACAAGATCTTTTGCTGGTGGCATATCAAGCTTGTACATTCCAAGGATCCCTTCCTTCAGTTGTACTGGTGAGTGATAGTTGGACAGTTGAGATCTAAGAGTCTAGCCCATCACATTGATAATACTTAGACAGTTGAGTGCTATTGTTAACACATTGGTCCTTACTCCTGAGCATTTCTCAAACTAATATACCATCAAAGAAATCTGATCGTGTAAATGATGGGGGATGATGCCAAAATTTGATGTGATTTTTTTAATAGAACTATCATACATCTTTAGTTAAAAAAACAGTTATCGATTTCATAAAGTCATAGTTAAACACTACACCCATAGAACACTAAAATGATGTCTCTTTTTGGTTGTGGGCATTTTGTGCTACTTACATCTCTTTTTTGTTTTCATTTGCGAGCATTTAGTTTTAGAAATACACTATCATGAACCTCTTCAAACATGTAGAAAATTGGAACTACACAGTGAGCAACTGTACCTCTTTTACCAAAATTTGGTTAATAATAACTGAACCTGCACTTGCTTTTGTCACGCTTCTGTGTATCTTTTCCATTCTTCTACCTAGCATTTTTATTTTTGATGTATTTCAAAGCAAATTATATACATCAAGATATTTCCTCCTATACATTTAAATGTGCATACCATTAATAAACATTCAGCATTTTCTATAACTCTATACAATATAACTCATTGCGTTTCATTCCACGGAGTTTTAACAATGACAACCTTAATCTAATTCCACACCTTCTATCAAGAACGATCAGGGTGTCAGTGTTTCTTTACCCGCAGCACTCATCTATATATTGTGGTTAGCTCACTTGTTCCCAGGCATAAGAGATTAGAAGCTAAACTATCAAATATAACAAGATTTACATGACATTTATTCATAATTCCTACAGCCCATGTAGTGTCAACCTTCCTTTGCCATTCAACGTTGGTTCCCTTAAGGAACACCCAAGCTGCACTCACGGAGACTGTCTATTAAGATACAGCCGTACTCTTATCAACCCTTCAAATATGCATTTGTTTGTTTCTACTAAATGTCTATGTTTAACTGTGCACACTATGTAATGCCTCTGTGTAGTATGCTGTGCAGTAAGCTCCATAATTATATGGACTGTATGTTCTCAATTTGCTAGGTCACCTAACACAATAAAACACAGAAGCAAAGAGTAGAAGAATGTTCATGGAAAGAATTTGCCCTCCTTGGGCCCCTCTTCCCTGGACCATGTTATTCTGTAACGAATCTGCATGTTTACATTCTCTTCCTCTCTGTAAAGGTTTTGAGTTTCAATGCTTATTTTTTCAGTTATCTATTATGCACCAGAAAATGAACTAAACATGGGATGAGTTAAGAAAAGATATAACAGAAATGTGTTTGTCCTCTTCTACAGAAGTGGGAACAGATAAATACGATACAGATCGAAGAGTGCTAGGAACTCAGGTAGGGGCGTGTAATGTCAATCACAGAAGAATGGAAATTTTGCCATTGAAAGTGGCCTCTGGGCTGAGGCTTGGAGTAGATCTTAGCCTTACTGTACTTCCTTCCCACACTAAATTCAGACCACCTTCTCTGTCATGTGTGAACTCCCTTTCACTTTTATCAGTGTGGACTGTGGGGCACTTTTCCCTGCACGGAGAAAGAGCTGGCAATAATAAGGCATCAGATGACTCTCACTTGGTTTCTAGCAAGTAAAATCCAGGAAAAGTTCAAAGCTACGACTATATTATCTTTCTCCCCATTGGCCTCCTTCTTGAATATCCCACAGTGACTATGAAGTTTAAGCTCAAAGAACTTATTATGTTTCTACTCTGTGCAGTGGAGTCTGGCTCCAGAATATGAAAGGCATAGCCATGCAAGGGCCGCAAATGCACTGAAGTCTGTCAAAGTTCATTCCCTACCAATATTTGTTAGCTTCTCTCAGAGTAGAAATATATCACAGGGGATTTTTGCTCTTGCTGAAAAAATGTGCAAGAGGAAACAGGCTGGCCTGAATTCGTTTCGCATCACATGCTTGCACAAGTTCTATGTGTTCGTTCACTTGTTAGATGTGTTAGAAGAGTTCTGGTGTTGTTTGTACTGACTGCAGGAGAGCAGATGTTTCAGAGAGACATCATAAGAGATCAGACAGAAGAAAGATACTTAAAGATTATGCTAAACAATGTTTGAATAAGGGCAGCCACTTAGACACAGAGAAAGAAGTTCGCTTTAAATATCAGTGGACAGAAAAAAATACAAAGGCTGCCCTTTATCATTTGCATGATAATAATAACAGTAAATGGCTTTGCCATTTCCCCACAAAAACACACTCAGTGTTACTCAAATGTCCGTCTCTCAAATGGAGTCAGCAGGCTTTAACTCTTCTAAAAATGTTAACTATCAACAGGGAGTTATTTGCACATGACACAAACTTCCTGTTTTGATTTGTGTTAGAGGCAATACATGACATCAGAAGATTAGACCCACTGAGCCTAACTTTTACTCTAAGCTGTAGCTCTTCTAATGACTCTCTAAGCACATAGCAGAATCCTTTCACGGAGAAATGTGTAGCATTGTGATATGTCCTATTTCCCAAACATTTATCCACATAAAACTTTTCCACCACTTCCTAAGTTCTGTATTGGCGTTAGAACATCAGATTCAAATGTAAAGTGTTATTCCCCAACTCTATTTTCTCCAGAAAACTTGTGATTTTTCTTTTTATTTCATGACTTGAAATTGATGAATGAATTTTGTAATATATATGTTTTCTTATAGCAGACCCGAACGTGCCTTTGTTATCTGTGTGATTTTCCCAAGCTCTTCACTATAATTTACAAGTGTCCTCTAACAAACATAATGAGATTATTTAAATGTTAGCACTTAAATGGAAGCATTTTCTCTTTAATATAATTTAACAAGGTTTTATATTTGAAGTGCTAGCAATGATAAAGGGGAAAAGGAATCAGAATTTCTCCAGTAGAAGGGGACATCCAAAGAGCACATTGGCAGGAGGTAGCATTAACAGATATATTGAGAGTAGGAGTCACTGACAGTGTTCCCTGTTGCCTGAAGAGACAAACCTAAAATACCTAATAGTACCCATATAATCTATTATATTCTTGGAAATAAGCATTAAAGCTTCTTTGGAAAAACTAAAATATTCATCAGTAGGAGCAAAAGTAAAGTATCCCATAATTACCTAACTAAAAGCATTTGTAATCACAGTGACTGTACAAGTAAAGTAGTTCACTGCAAAGATATGCGGTCAAACTGATTACAGAACCTTCTGAGGATGGAGGGTCTTGAATTTTGCTGCAATGGTCTGAGGCAGCTCTCTTACTAAATATGACCCTACGACAACAGGCCCAAGTTTGTTTCTCTTAATTAACTCTAGAAGTAATTTAGTTAACAAATTTCAAGATACTATCAGCGCTCATGTGCACACACACACACACACACACACACACACACACACACACACAAGTCTGCACACTGACTGGTACCATATTATTAGGATTGTGCTCGTGGTTCTATAATTTATAGAAATATAGAATAAGCTTGCAAACTCTTGTGGAAAGGGTATCAGGGAGATGTTATTATGCTCTATAATTCATTTTGCTCTACATTTTTAAAATACAGGGAACAGCATGATGTTAGAAATAATTTTTGACAGAATTCCATGGTTTATGCATTTTCTGTATGTTTTTCCATGGCATGTATCATGAGATTTTCATAAAGCTTTGATGATGGTGTGAAAAGGCTCATAAACTCTGGGTAAACTGCTTTTGTCATATTTGAATTTTTGCTTGGTTGTTCTTTTTTTGTAAAAGAGAAGAGAGAATTAACACAAAGCAGCCGGTCTGCAACTTTCCTGGGGAAATAAAACGAAAAGTACCTGACAGAGCAAATCTAAACCAATTAAGCAGAACAGAAACAATTTTACAGAGAATAAAGACAGAGCTGAATATCAAATATAGATCTCATATTGATGCAATAAATCATGCAGCTCTAATTGTAAGATTTACATAAATATGTCGTGTCCTTTCAAATATATTCATCATATCTTATTTAGTATTATTAAAATTCATATTTAGATGGCCCTGTGCCTTGGAATTAGTGTTGTTTAATCAACTTAGTTCTTTCTGTACAATTTAAGATTCTCAATAATTTTAAAGAAATTAGAAATTTTAAAGGATTTTACATTACTAAGGTGATTCATTGACTGACAGTTCATAAGTCACAGTATCAGATACATTCAAACTAAAGATCATCCTCTCTATTGATAACAAGTTAGATGGAGGCCATCTAAGAGCAGGAATAGGTAGAGTTTTATAGGAGAAGCTATATAATATTTAGTAGAAGACTTAGCCCCTTTATCATGTCATATAGATATATGACAGAACAACAGAGAAAAACTATTGACTATTTTGGGTGAATATGATTTGCCCTATTATGTAGGAAGTAGATCATAAAGCCTATCAGAGCATACCAAAGAATATTTAGCCTTCCTTCCTCCCATCTTACAACTTCGAATGGTTGTTGAGTAGGTAGGAGCCACTCATTATGATAAAGATCAGTCACCTTGCTGGAACATCAACATTATGGTTCTGTCATGAAGGGGGAGGGGACTCAACTCAGAATAATTTAATTACTTACTTTGGCAGGGCCAATAGAAGGATGGGTATTAGCATTCCAGAATCCTTCTCAAAGCCCAGAATTTCAGAATGATGATATCTGCACTAGTAGCTTTGTATTGGTGTGGTAGACATAAAGTTAGAGCCTGACGGTAAACATAGCATGCTTATACTTCAAAATTTATTAATGATCTGCAGGGAACCCCTTACCCCCACATAACCATGACAAAACCTATTGTAAGGACCCTTTCTCAGAGGGTCTATAGATGTTGCTACCATTCTATACTCAGAGCTCTACAGACGTTTATCAGCACACTAAAAAAGGATTATTGCTATCCTAATTACATACTCCACGAAGAGATAGTGGATCCTGATCTAAATCAGTTACTTCAAACATGAATACCAGTGAAGCCCAAGTAGCTAGGAGAAGTATAAGCTACATTTTTTCTTCACTTTCTTTTTCTATTAAAAAATCTTGATTTTTAGGAGTCTCACATGAAGACCCAGCTGCACAACTGTTACATATGTGCGGAAGGCGCAGGTCCATTCCATGCATGCTCTCTGATCGTCAGTTCAGTCTCTGTGAGTCCTGTGGGTCCAGGTTGATTCTGTAGGTTTTCTTGACCCCTCTGGATCCTTCAATCCTTCCTCCCCCTCTTCTGCAAGATTCCCCAAGCTCCACTTAATGTTCAGCTATGGGTTTCAACATCGGTTTCTATTAGTTGCTGGGTGAAATCTCTCTCAGATGAGAGTTGGGGTAGGCTCTGGTCTTCAAGCATGAGAGAATTTCATTAATAGTGTCAGGGTGGGCTCCCTCTTTTGGCATGAGTCTCAAGCTGGGTCTGTCATTGGTTGGACCTTCCTTTGATGTTGGCTCCATCTTTTACCCCAGTACATCTTGTAGGCAGGACAAATTGTGGGCCTAAGGTTTTATGGCTGGGTTGGTGTCCCAATCCCTCCGTTGGAAGTTTTCCCTTGTTATAGATGGCTGGTTCAGGCTCCATATTCCCTATTGCTAGTAGTCTTAGCAGAGATTGTCTTTGACTACATTGTCTACCTTAAGATCTCTTTCCCCTAACTGAGCTGCCTCATGTAGCCTCAATAAGAGAGGTCCTTAGTCTTATTGCAAAGTGATATGACAAAGCTGGCTGATATTCATGGGAGGCCTCCCCCTTTCTGAGGAGATTTATGGAGGGAGGAGGAGATGAGAGGGGAATATTAGGAGGAAAAGAAAAAGAGGAAGCTATGTTCAGAGTGTGAAGCAAACAATGTAATCAATTTTAAAAATTATAAAGAAAGAAGAAAGAAAGAGAGAGAGAAAGAAAGAAGCTCATAAAATAACCATTATTAAGATTTGTAGTATCACTACTAAGAATGAATTTCAAGGACTTGACAAGGGAAAATCTCCCTTCTCATTATGTGAAAATCATTTTCTAAAAGATATTCTGCAAATATATTAAGTGAAAAGTATCTTAAACAGGTATTCTTGGTTATACTTACTCCAGGTAACTGTAGTTCTTAACCAGAAAAATATGTAACTTGTGAGAAAATGTATTGTTTTTCACTAATAACAAAAGCAATTATGCGATGATCACTGAAAGATCATTAAAACCTGACTATACCATTGCTGACACTTTGACTCTAAGGAATGTAAGGACAGGTTATCTGAGAAGTTCCAGGACACAAGTTGATAACCTTCGCTCAGTTTGTTTAACAGCTGCTGTGATGGCTTCATCTTGGGCATCAAATTAATTGGGTTGAGAACTATCTAGGAGATTAATGAAACACATCCTAGGTATGTCTGTGAAGATGTTCAAGAGAGAACAAAGGTCCTAAGACATATGTGGCAGGGCCATCCCATGGGCTAGGGATCTGAATGGAATAAAAGGAGAGAAGGGAGGACACCCCAGAGTGCTCAGACATCGCCGCCCCCTTCCTTCAGCTGCCATGATGTGAATTGCTCTCTGATGCCCCCCCCAGCATGGCTTAAAACATTTGTAACCATAAAAGCCTTACAAACTATTTCTCATTAAGCTTGTCAACAAGAAGCAATACAATACACCTACTCTCTTGACTAATTTATTTGTAAAATTTGCAGATAACATTGCCTCTTCCAGAAGATATTTCATTTTCCAGATATAAGCCATTAGGTACCTTCTCCTCTTTCCTGTTATCCATAAACAATGAGCCTTCTTAGTAATCACCAGAGGTCCATTAGGAAGTTGTAGGCCATCCCTAATGCTAAGTGTCTTTCCCTCTCCTCAAGTATGCATAGGATGATATATGGTTACTTTGTTTTAATCTTTAAATCTTCAAAAACTCTAATAATGAGACCCTATCTCTTTTAGCACTGCTGTGTAGCAGGAAAAATTATATCCTGGGTGCATTATCCAAGTTCACAGGCCAAAGTCAGCTGTTTTCTTCTTCTTTCATTGAACCTTACAATAAGCAATCTATTATAAATAGCCTCTTCATCAAGACTAGCCCCAACAAATACAGATGAGTAATAAAACAAGCCAGGCTGCTAGAATGTAAAAGATTTATAAGGAAGGCTTGCATGGGCAATAAGAACAAGAGTTCAGAGGTCTTCTGAATCATACACATGAGAAAAAGTCAGAATCATTTAGCAAAAAAGTGTGGTATATTAGTTTTCTGTGTTTCTCTCTCTCTCTTTTTATTTTAAGAAAAAGTAAACTTAAGGTAGTGGATAAGCATCCTCTGGGTTACTGGATATGGTAAACATCATAAATGCAGATATCATGCTTTTGAGCAACAGGAGGGAAATACTTTCTCAAATAAAGTTGAATGTTAGTTGAACTGTTTATGAAGGGGGCAGAATATACTTCTAAAATCATATCACATATGTGTCAGTTGATGAAAGGTTGAACATGTGATTAAAACATTGTTGTTGCTGTTTTTGTTTTTATTGTGACATCTGCTAATATGTGTTTGGTGAAAGGCTGGATGTAGATGTAGAATATTAAATATTTGAGGAGAAAAAGTATGCTAAGGTCAAATACAGGCAGAAGATATTGATGTCATCTCAGGTCTGTCTAAATGATGGACACGCCCACTTAGACTAGCATGAGCACTAAAATCTAGAATGCTAATCTTACCCTTGAAGTTTCCTGGCACTAGTCTTCCCTCAGTCCCTTCAAGAGGCTGAAAGGTTAGTGGACTGAAAGGGAAAGGCTGCAGACTGCACAAATGACGAACCCATTTAGCCAAGGCTCATGATTACATTCATCTGTTTCCTAAGCCACTTTTCTGACCTGTGCTTGCTGATTATAAATTTCACCTGCTGTTGCTAGTTCTTCCTTCCCTCTGGGGTTCTGCCATTTCTGTTTTCTGCATGCACTGGAGCTACTCTACTGTGCTCCTGCACAGTGATGGTGACATCATAGAGAGGCATTCTGTTCTGTGTGTATTGAGGTGCCCGATGTAGTTCATAACTCATAAATGAAGAAACCAGAGTTTCCTTAGTGGGAAGTGACTTCTGTGTCTAGCGCCATTTTCCCCCTATGCTACGGTACACAGTACTAGAGAACAAACGAATTGGAAAAAAAGAAGGGGCAGACATCATGGTGTAGTTACACCTTCAAAAATATTTTGCTCAGTGAACAAGAGCAAATCAATAAAAACAGATCTTTTTCCATAGCCTTTATAAATAAGGAATAATTTAGTAATAATAGTTTATTATCATTTACCACAAAGAGCAGATATCAATCTCTTTTCATGTCAGTGTGCTTCTAATTATTTTAAATAATTGGAATATTTTTTACTTTAAAATTTCAATTTAATTAAATTTAAAATATAAGCTATTTAAGTGTAACATTTATTTATTTATTGTACATGTGTGTGTATGCATGTGGTGTGGGGATAGGTGCACACTTGCCACAGTACATGTGTAGTAGAAATTGGAGGACAACCGGGAAGAGTCAATTCTCCTCTCATCAGATGGGTTCCAGGAATTGAACTGAGGATAGCTGGCTTGGTGTCTGAACCATCTCACTGGGCTCCTTACTTATCATTTTATATCTCGAGCTACACTGTGAGCAGTTACAATCTTCATGAAGGCATTTCCATATAAGTAATTATGTGATTTTAACTAAGAACATTTCTGGAGACCATTTTGCTGATTTTTGTACAATAAAAATTTAACAGTGTTGTGCAAATAGATAATCCGCCTTGCACAATTTTGAAGACTCTTTGGATGATGGTGATGATTAAGAAGATGTGACACTGAAGGAAACAAACCCCAGATCCTTGGAGTTCTGGAACACCACTTGTCACATCACGGTTTGATATAAGAAGTTCTCAGTGAGAAAGCAAAAGGAAATTTTAAAGTGATTCATCAGAAAAATATAGATCTAACGTGATATTTTCAAAATAAGCCCATAGTTTCCTTCATTAAGGTAGTATAAAATTATTAAAGAATTTTAATATTGCTCAAGATTACAGATGACTTTGGTAATTTTATGGGGTTATCTGAAGAACTTAAAAGCATTTCACAAATTCTAAGTTCAAGTAATATTCAAATATTCTGTTTTCAAATGGAAAACAGAAATTAGAAGAAAAGAAAGCCAATTAGAAACAGAATCTGCATGCCACTGCAATTAGAAATTCTGATTTTTAAATTAGGTTCTGACTGTGTAAAAGAGTTCTTCTACTAGGTGCTTCAGTGCAGGAGTGCTTAAGAAACTGGTTTGAAACTGGATGTAAAAAGTAGAATCTCAGTTTAAAGCCACCAGGTTTCCAGGTTGCAACTGTGTTCCATCTACTTCCTGATGAGAGAAGTTGAGCTACCTCATTACCCTTCATAATGGGAGTGAGTGACAGACGCTGCTGCTAATGCAGGACTTGACAAGAAAATCCCATGATTGGTCTAATGAGCTTATTACTCTCCTTGTAAAAAAGCACTGTTCAAAATCGTGTCTTCAAAGATAATGTTGAAACTATTTTACTGTTAAAGTGCAGTAAAGAAGTTTATCAGGATTACTGATGAAAACCCATCCAGGATATTTTGATAATATTTGAGGAATGATGTAATCAACAATTAGTTTGGTCAGGTATTGTTTGCTTAATACAGTTGTTAATCAATTTCTCTTTATAGTAGGTTACTACCAATCAATGTTTTACTAGATATTACCAAGTAGGTACACTTGTTACAGTTTGACCCATAATCTATATACATATCAGCAATATATACATGTATATATAATCCTGTATAACATAGCTACATAATTTATTCCTCACAGGGGAAAATAGATTATAGTACTGCTTTCACAGGTGAAGTAAACAAGCCACAAAGGATGAAACTCGATAAGGTGGTACAGCAGGTGAATGATATGGGCAGGACTCAAACTTTATCTGTTTCGGGAGCCTGAGTTCTGAAGCAATGTTTCAGCATGGACACCAATGGGCAGTTGAATATTACAGTAAACTGCTGAGACTATCAAATGCTAGCAAGATTGATCTGAACATTAGTCAGCGGAGAGGCAAGAAAGGTAACACTGGGAGTAAAATGGATGTTGGGCTGCCATCATCTTAGAGAACACTTTGTGGACAGGTTTACTCTATGTACAGGACATGGTAGACTGTGTCCCATGAACTTTGAGGGTTTCCCCCAATTTTCACAGTGTAATATGAATAGGGAGAGATATAATTTACAGTCTTGACATTCCCTAATCTTTAATAATATATTCCCTTCTCCTTCTATTATTCGTAGCTGGAAAGCTTTTGGTGAGATGAAATAATACCTGTCTCACATTGAATCTAATTAGTAATATATGCAAATATAGTCACTTGCACAGTAAACAATCAGTATCAAAGTTTCCCTTGACTGCTTTCTTAGAAGTTCCCTGGATTAAGCTTACGTTCTCGCTCTCACTCCCTCTTTTGTAAAGTAATATGATCTCAGTAGTTTCTTCCTGAATCCTTTAAGCATGTGAGAAACCTCGTGATTACCCTGATCTGGGGATATGATGATAAAATCCTTCAGCCCATTCAGCTGCTTACATTCTAGTTCAGGAACCATGTAGAGATAGTAGTTGGAAATCCAGTGACTTACTAAATTGGATTGGAAATTTAATGAGCTTGCTCAGAAAAATATTAAAGGAATAGGATAATGAAGCCATATGAAATCTGCCCAATCATCTGAAGGGACAAGAAGAACTAATGTGGGCAATTTTGGATGTGTGCGATGTTGGATGTGGGCTTATCTAAGACTACAGATAACACAACAGGGTCAGCATGAGTGAGTATGCCAAGGGTCTAAGCTAAAGGGCATAGAACAAGGTAGGGTTTTCCAGAAGGACCAAGAAAGGCCCCAGAGATCTTTGCTTTTACTCTTTTCCTAGGGTAATTAGATTTCATTGGAGTCCAAAAAGCTATCTGTTTTTGCTACTCAGTATAAGTTTGTATTCTAAACATAATATTTCTTCTGTATTGTAAGTTTTAAAAGATTCTTTTGGTATTTGGTATTGAGAATTTGCTACTCTCAATACAGTTCAATAGTATGAGATCGAAGCCTTTTTTTTTTTTTCACTCCATTACCAGCAATACCCTTAAGAGTCTGGAATCTTTGGAAACCTAATTAACAATGGCTCTACTTAGAACTTACTGGCATTTTATATTTAATAATATGCCCCTTTTGCTATCTTATTGTCTCTGTCTTTTCTTTTGACTTTCTATTTTCCTTAATGATATAAAACAAAAATTGATGTTTCTAGGTTGACTTTTACACACAGTGCGAGGCCTGAAAAAGCTTATTCTTGAGTTCTTCTCTGCCTCTTCCTACTATTATTTATGTTGTTGATGTTCTGGGCAGATCATTAATTTTTAAATCTAAGCATTGGTAGGATTTGTCCTGTAAATTCTGGTTTGATTAATGACATTGTATCACTACCTAAAGATACAATCTAGAAAAGTTTAAATAAATATTAATTAGGCAATTAAGCTTTTCTTTACATAAACATTCATTTCAATCGATTATCTCCCAGATCCTATCAGAACACTGAAAGAATGAAATTCTTGGGTCAAGACTCAGTCTTCGGTCATGGAGAAGGCCAATAGAACAATCTTTTTCATACATACTGTGGTCTAGTGAATTTCCTTTGATAACAGAAAACTATCTCTCTGAAAATGATATGGACAGACAGGGGATGAAATTTACCCATATTGATAGTAGATTCAACAGTGAGTAAAGCACTGGCAGATAGCAATCTGCTTCTCATAAACTTCTTCCTTAATCACTGTGGGGCTTCAGGAGCTCATGGTAGGCTCTCAGGAGTTTATGGTCAAGCCTCTATGAAGTGAGGACACTTGCTTGCCTTGCAAATAGGCCACACAAATACATTGCCTTTAAAGTCCTTTACGGAGGTTAGCCAAGGGGAATTCAATACAGCTTGACTATAAGGACAACAGTTCTCAGAACTACAGCTATGAATCAATGATTGTTTCCTCCTCCAATTCATGGCATCAGAACTCCTGCGTGAGCTGATATTCATGCCTCAGACTTGGGGGTCATTACCATTCTGCAAAATCTAATATCCTGCTTCCTTTAAAAAATTAACTAAGTGTCATACTGAAATGTTTTCCAATTATATTTAGAAATGTATGGAGAAGTATATAAATAGCCATTCTAAGTAGACTTCTTTTCTAATGGAGCCTTCCTAGCAAGGATTAATTGTGTTGGAGGGAACTAAACTGACAGCTGTGGAGGCAGAGCCTTGAGTGCGTCAGTCTGGAAGGAAAGGTGAATCTAATTAAAAAGATGGCATAGCTGTCACCCCACCCAACTTATTCCCGTTATTAGTTGCACTATGCATTTCTAAGTTTCGCTAAGGAGGGGGTATAGAAGTATTTTGTCTGTCCAATGAATAGGAAATTTCTGGGGATGCCTTGTATATTAAAATCCCGAGGCATCGTCATTCTTTGGAACTGTGCATTCCCATCCTTTGGCTTTTCTCCTCAATTTCATCCGTCCCTTCCTCTGTCTTAGATACTTCAACTAGAAGGATAAACCCTTTCTTTCTTACAAGTAAATAAGTAGGGAAAATGGGATAGGGTGGAGTCAAGTGCCACTGCAGTTTGTTCTCTGAGGAGGATTTCAGCTAAGTCTTTTCTCTCCACTCTGTGATAGCATGTGATAGCAGCTGCAGTGTAGGCTTGTTTTATTTTTATAGTACCCTGTGATAGACGCATCAACAGCCAATGTGCACATTTAGTAAGATAAGGGTGCTTTTAGTAAGGCTGCTTCTCAAC
The DNA here is from genome assembly GCF_021556685.1 of Rattus norvegicus. Lineage (NCBI taxonomy): Eukaryota > Metazoa > Chordata > Mammalia > Rodentia > Muridae > Rattus > Rattus norvegicus. Next base: position 232,544,567 of record NC_141535.1, on the reverse strand, counting down.
ATCAAACCAGGCAGTCAATCTGTAAATATTTATTGGTCTAGCAATAATATGTCTAGTGTGAAGGGAAGCTCTTCAGAGAAGGAGCGTTTTCCTGACAACTGTGTTGTCAGTATGTACTTAAAATGACTGCACACACACACACACACACACACACACACACACACACACACACACACCTCTTACAAACTTGAGTTTTCTCAGACAGTGTGAGCTCACAGTATTAGTCCTGAAAGAAGTGAGTGCCAGTTGGGGAAGAACAGGTGGTCACTGTTACTACTCTACTGTTAAAGCTGGGCTGTGACTGAGGTTATTACTAAGACAACACCATCAGACATTTCGACTGAAAACAGCAAGAACCTGCAAAGAAAGTTTTCTTTTAATTTTAAAATAATTTTTAAAAATTAATTAAAAGTAGATGGTATAAAGTATCTAGACTAAAAGTTCATATATTCTTAATAATGGTCTAAATTTATTTTTATAGGTGGGTGGTTGTATGCGGTGGGCATACACAGCCGAGTGTTTCTGAGGACTTCAGAGTACAATTTGGAGGAGTTGGTCCCATTCTTTTACTGCATGGGGGCCAGGGAATAAATTCATGTCATTAGACTTGCTAACAAGTGCATCTACCAATTAGCCATGACTCATATTCTCTAAGAGAGTGTCTAAAATATGGGCACCTTCATTCAGACACCATTTCTTTCTAAGTAAACAAGATTCCAATTTTCTACTTATTTTGATTTATTATGGTACCAATAACTACCAGTGAAAGAACAGCAGAAAATAGCAAGAATTCAAAACAAAGAGCAAGTTATGAAGAAATAGGAAAACAACTCTATGAAATGGAAATCCATTTGGGGAAGATTAGAACCCCATGGGACGAACTCATTCTGAAGGATGGGCCACTCAGCATCATCTACAAATTCTTACACACAGAAATCACTCAGTACGAAAAAGTATACATGCACAATGATGACCGTTCGGAAATCTTGTATGATGGTAAATCAGAGTAATATAAAATTTTCTGCTAAAATCGGTTTTAATTGCACCACAGTAATCTAGAATTATTCTGTTAAGAAATTAAGGAGATATCATCAGGTTTTTTTTTAAAGAAATAGAATTACGCCATGAATTAATTTAAATAGAACGACTGCACAATATAGTTTAAAGCACCTATTGTAAGACTGGAAAGTCTAATCCTCTTTAAGCAGAAGTAAATATTATGTTTACACAGAGGATTGTGCATAGCAATTATTTTTATTTATTTATTTGTAATTACCAAATGTATTTCAACCGGTGATCTGATAAGCCATCCATAGAATATCCATGTAAAGGAAATGCGGGCATAGACATTTGCTAACTTGCTGCCACAGGCAACCTACAGTGCAACCTCAGGTGGTTTAAGGGCAAGAAGTCAGATGGTTGCAACCACAGGACTATTTTCTTATCCTATCATAGGAATTAAAACTTCTCCAGAAGAGAAGGAGGTAACTACAGCCACAGATGGGATCTGGGGGAGGGACTAGGGCACAGGACAGAAGGATGAGAAAACAGTGGTCCGGGAAGGCAAGCTCTAGAGGCTACAGAAAGCTCAGTGGCATGTGTGACCAAGGCAAGTGTTAGACTGAGCATCAGCACTCAGTCCTCTTGCTCACAGGTCCAGGGGTCCACTATGACAGCTGTTTTACAGCCTCGTCTGTAACCGATACATCCGTGTGACTTTCATAACAGAATGTGGATCAAAACTCGTAGAATTGTATAAAAAGGGGCAAAATAGAGCACGTAATTTCTTTTTTTCTGAGACTTTCTCTGTGCGACCCTGGTTGAACTGGAGCTTATTCTGTAGACCAGGCTGGACTCAAACTCAGAGATCTGCCTGCCTCTATCTCCCTAGTACTGGAGCTAAAGGTATATGCTACCATGGCAACGTGGCTGATTGTATAAATTGTAACTCCGGTTTCAATTTTTACATTCTCTGGCAGTGGAGCCTTGGGTTTGTCTGTCCTTGGTAGAGTGTAGCACCTAACGACAGCCATGACTTGGTTATCTCTTTACCTGTTGCTTCTGACTGCTTTTCTGTTATTCCCTCTACAGGCTTTGGTAGGCTGAGATATTTAAGCTTTATCACGTTTAAGGTTCTTTCTCTATTGATCCCAATCAAGACTGATCAGCTAGCACCCATTTGTTGTATTTATATTCATAATACCTTGAACCATTGGGTCTAGATGGAATTCCATTATGCTTCTAATCCAGATTATTCAAATTGAATCTAGTTGGCTGAGCAATGGTTAGAAATCAGATATAGATTCTGATATTATTATAAAATAGAATTCTGTGTCTAGTTGCTGTCTCAGGCTGACAGAAAGGTAGTTGCATAGTTTGGTTAAATATAGAGACCCTGAATAACAGCCTGATTTATTTAGATTCACAACAGACACCATCTTCAAACAGAGTGGAATTCACAGTAGTTGTAATTTACAGATGAGGACGATCATGTGAGGAGATAAACATACCAACTTGGCAATGATACATAGCCAGGCAATGGTGATGTTATGGGACTTAAAGCCTCTGTTTATGAAGAACAACGTAACTAGAGAGAACAGTGTAGAGAAATGGATCCTCTTCTCTATAGAACGGCCTTGGACATGCTTGAGCAGCACAGCCTCATAAGAAGGCTAGAACGCTTTATATAGTTAATGTCCAGCTAAAAATATGAACTTTGTTAACTTTGCAGGTTGATCAGGTAGGGAGAAGGGAAGAAGCATTAGCTTCCTTCCTCAGCTAATTTCTCAAAGCATAAGCTATTTCTTTCCTTTCTCTTTTCATGTGCATGGGCTGTGATTGCATGTACACATGCGTTGGCCCATTTGTGTGCAGCTTCATGTGTGAACCAGTCTGTGGAGGCCAGAGGTAATTCAAGTGTCTTCCTTGATTACTATCTTAATCTTTTTGTGGTAGATCTTTCAAAGTCCAAACTCACCCAGGCTGGCCACCCAGCTCGCTCTGAACTCCTCCCTTCTAGGTCTTGAGGAGGCTGCTGTATCCACCAGACATTTGTTAGTAGATACTAAGCCATGTCCCCTACCAGGACAATTTCTTACTCATCTAAGTTACATCAATATGCTTTGCTCATCTGCTTCAATGGTAAAAAACAAACAAACCAACAAACAACCCCAACTAAACAACAAACAAAAACTAGTTCTGCCTTATACTTCCTTGAATATTACTGCATGCCTTACAGTAAACTAAACATGAGAAGTATACCACATATTTTCTAAGTTGTGCATAGGAAAGGGGTATATATATATATATACATATATATATATATGTATATATATATATGCATAACTAGCTTTAAATGAAATGCCTCTATTGATTGAACAGATATTATTAGCTCCTATGGATTTCTGAGAACTGGATTAGTCCAGATATAACAATAGTCAGGAGGACTATCATAAGCTCAGATGCCCTGAGGGCTGTTGCAATAGGGAGTATATATGTAAAAATGTCTAAAACATTGTTTGACACAGAATCATCAATGAGTTGCAGTGATGAAAGCTAAGGGTGTTAACACTGAGCCCATGTAATAGAAAGACTGTATTCATGTCAGAAACTATGACAAATTTGAAATTTAAGTAGCCATTAGCTTGCCATCCCCCAGCAGGGCGTTTGTAGACATTAGAATTCTCTTAAGTCTCAACCTAAAACTCTTGCTTCTTTGACCCCTCAGTGGCAACTGAATGACATGATGCATGGAAACAAACCGACCACAGAGACCTTATTCAGGACGGCGGCCACTGCTGTTAGAAGTGAGCTTTGAAATCCATGTCTGTAACACGAAGCTTTCCTTTCAGCTTTGCAAAGTGGTCCTCATTTCCGGAAAAGAAACTCTTGACAGCAGCAACAAGCAGGAGAGAACCCTTCCATCTCTGAGAAACTCCCATCATTTACCCCTTCATCTCTGCATGTTAAAAGCCAGCAGCGAGAATGTCACAAATGTCACTGGTGCTTACTCCTTAGCAAGGAGAAATTAGACATGTTTGTTGTAAATTTAGATTATGGAAATACAGGTAAATCTTAAATATTTACTAAATATCAAACTGTATACATTATTTTATTAGGGACAAATCCTGCTTGGTTTGTCTAAGATATGGTTGATGAAAAGTAAGAAGATATAAAAATAACATCGGCTTTGGCAATGATATTTGGCCCCTATATTTTTCAAGAGAGAATTCTTTGGATGAACATTCTTTGGTGCAATGATAAGCACTGTAATGTGTCATGATAGATGTCTTTAATGTTTAATTTTAGTATTTCAGAAGCTGAATTAGTTTTCTCCCACATTCTATAAGCACTAAATACTTAATAACCTGAAGGAATTTCTGTTCCTAAATTTATTGTAACATTGATAACTTTTGCAACAACATTTTAAGTTACGAGCTTTAATAAGAATATATCGAGTGAAAAAATATTAAAACGAGGAACAACCAAAAATTTGGAAGGTATTCTTTTAAAATATTTGTGGTTCCATCGATGAAACACATTTGCAAAGCGATCGTAGCTATGACGCACTGCTTCAAAAATCTTCCACTCTAAAACTTTACTTTGCTACTGTTTATGACTCGCATCTATATTCTGATCTTCACACAGACGTATTTTCATCTAACTCGTTACTGAGGTGTATTAATTAATACAAAATGAATACGCTGTGGTACTTTCTTTGAAACTGTGCGGCCAGTCCTTTGCAGATAACTTTCCAGTTGTAAAATAAATAAATAAAAAGCCTTCCGCATGCTTCATTTTCCCTAAAGAGCAGCATGAGATTTCCAATCCTTTGCGTGGACCCATGAAATATTAAGAGCCAATTTTCAGCGGCACCTCTGTCACTTCCATTATCATTCTACACATCCAGAGGTGATAATGGACTCTGCAAATTGCAGTCTCTCTCTGTCCCAGACCACTAGAGTTTCACCGGGGGAGAGCTCCACACAAAGGGTGGCCCAGATGTATGCTAATGGCACCATGCCACAAACTGCAGACACGGGCACATAAGACATACAAGGTGACGTGTTATCCCAAGGCGAGATGGGCAGAAAACATTTTTCTTAGGAATTCAGAACAAATAAACACTAACTTATCCTTCCTCACAAACTGAATGTGTACCCCTATCCTCTCATTTCCCTGGAAAGAGAAGTAAAGGCAAGCTCCCAACTGAACCGCTGCAAGGAGTGAGCTCTGAGAAGCAGCGCAGGAAGGACACGGATGTCACTGAACTGCCGAGGATTATGGATAAGGCTGCTATTTCCCATCACCTTCCTCAGATAGAACACACGGACCTGGACCTGGCAATGTGTCTAAAGTGACATTTCAAAAGTGAAGCCAAAGAAAGAGAACAAGATGTAGGAAAGTTGTTTTACCAGCCAGTGCTGAATGCTGTCCCCAAGTGGGGGACTTTGTTTACTAGAAACAACTGTGCAATAGGAAAGAGGAAGGATTAAGCTGGGTTTTCAAATGACTGTATATCCTGCATCCCGTGCAAAATGAATCACAATTCAAGGACAATGTAGGAGAAGAAAGAGATTTGAAAGGAGGATTCTTTTACTATAGAAAGATATGGTTGGTTGTCCCATTACCACTAGCCCAGAACCAGGAGAATTTGTTGTAGGTGTTCTGCAGCAAAGAATGAGGTGAAAACTTTTGTGAAGGAGAGGAAACTTCCAGGATGAAACAAACAAACAAATTACATTCCGTCGCCCAGGTAGCCAAATGTTGGTTTATATATTAGATTATATACACATGCTACATAATAGCACTTAATGTGTTTATAAAGCTAAATGTTTAGTAAGACAAAGTTAAGTCCCCTTTAAATTCCGTAAATATAATGTAAACTAAATTTATAACTATCAAACTAATTTCAGCAGGACCAGGAAACTAAAGTTCAAGAGATGAAAAATGAACCAGGTAAAAGGATACTAGTAATGTCTATTTCTCTTTGATTACTTTAGGATTAAGGTATTAGCAATGATGGGTGGGGGGACAGAAATGGCAGGAAAATGGAAGGAGCAGGAAATGAGAGTCCTCAGTATGCACTGTGAATACGACTGCAACTGGTGAGCAACAGATTTAATTAATAAAAAATATTAAGATATTATAGTCTCTCTATGCACTTTCTACTATTCTGAAGGAACACCAGTCCTTCAAATGTAGATCACCCATGCTAAGCACTAGGGAAGAGATACCTTGGTATAGCCTTGAAGGGAGCACACACAGTTAGCAGCTCATTACAATACAGGTAAGCCTTGCTCTGGAGAAGGTTTCAAAGGTTTGCTCTGGGAACACTTCATCATCTTATCAGATTTTCCTCAGCTTATTTTAAGGCTCTCAAATCCTTTTATTCCCTGTAATTTTCCCCAAGAAATCTAGAGCATTATATCAATGCATAAACTAGTATGTAATTATGTGTGTGTGTGTGTGTGTGTATGTGTGTGTGTGTGTGTAATTAAAACAACCGATGCCTGGAATAAATAGATTAATTTATTCTGTAAGGAGGGGGAGAAGAGGAAGTGGAGAATGCCCATGATATTTCAAGTTCAGGAATTTTTTTTTGACTGATGGAGTTTTGAAACACAAACAAGCTGGTGGTTGCAAACCACTGTCTGTGCAGTACATAGATATGCACTGCGCATCCTAAAATGATTGCTGTATTTTATATGAGTTACCTCAAAGTAAAAACAAGAACCATCTTTGATATTTTTCGGCAGTTTGAAATAGTATTCCTGACATCTCACAGAGGCTTAGGTAATCAATAGGTTTCCTCTCTGATTCCGCCCTGCTGTCCGAATGCAGACAACGGTATGACTCTATCTGAGGAAAAACATCAGAGAGGAACTTTTGATGTAATTGCGTAGACAGTCGAAGGTTAATGTCTTTGATTTTTTTTTCTTAAAGTGCACAAGATTGTATAGTAACATAACGGGAGGTTCTTTATGACAGAACATGTCAGAACGGCATTCTCCAAAACTTTATTTTCTATGAATTTTTAATGATGCAAGTAATTTTTCAAGGTCACCGAGCGAGCAATCAGTTACTCAGACATGAAATTTGTTCACAGTTTCTTGGCAGCTTTGCAAGGAAACAAGCAAGTGGAACTTGTGGAGGAGGGGAAATGATACCCTTCAGAGGAACGTGGTGCACCATGTAATTAGCTGCAGGTAGAGTTGATTCACTCTTCAACCTGCTGAGCTGTACAGAGTTCTTCTCCAGGCATTCCTCACGGTGTGAGGCACTAAAGTTAGTCACTTAATGGCTTCTACAGAGGTTAATACCATGTATTTTTAATCTGTTGATGGCTCTAACATTCACGTCCCAGTAATTGAGCCCTCACTCTCCATCCACATATCGTTAAAACACTGCTAAATTTGCAATTACCTATGAAAAAGGAATATTAAGAAATGGTCACTGGTAGGGCTTGCATGCCTGCTGTAATTTAACTTAAGTGTCATTAGTAGATCCATAATTCGAGAGAGATTTTGAAAAAAAAAATTGCAACAACTAAAAGATTTTAGCAAGGCTCTCCTGAAGAGAAATCTAGACACAAGTTTTAGAGAAGCAAAGGTGACCTTGAAGTCAATAAAAGGCATCACTTTAAATTCCTCAAATAAAGACGTGTTGGCTTTAAATAAAAAATAAGAAATATGAACTTGTCAATATTTGAAGTCTAGAATGAGATTCCTTGGAACTCTAAAACAATACAAAACTGTGTTGCTGTGTTAAAGTTTAACTATCAGAACCATAGCAGAATCAGAGGAGTACGAAAAGTGTATATATGTACAAAAATACGCCTTGGTCCCTGGTAGGGACAGAGGGATAGTGATCACATACAGGTTGGCCCAAAGCAAGGATCACAGAGGACACACTCTTCTCCACTGTCCGCTGACAATGGACTTAGGCATGTGGACTCTGAGCAGGCTTCCCAGTTGCAGTCACTTCTAATCCAGAGAAGGAAGCAAGTCCTCCTGTTGTTTCCTTCCCAGAAGCAAAGGGCTTTCCTGCATTTGCTGTCCATCTGGGATAGTTGAAAACCATCAAACAACATTCGTAAATTGCTCTGATTTTTTAGCAACCTTCCTTGTGTAAACATCCAAGGACAACTGCCTACAGAGAGGACAGTTTTTTGTTCTTGCAGACCTTAATATTCTGGGCAATAGGTATTAGTTCTCCTGGAATATTAATAACATCACATTCTATATGAACTGATTTTGCACGGCTAATGCTATTTGTCAGTTTAAGTTGTTATTTTTGTTTGGCACATTAGTGCTTCTATGCATAAGAATGAATCCTCCAGGGTCTGAAACCACAAGTTTAAGAGAAGCTAGAAGGTAGCAGATTAGCAAAAGACTATTCTCCAGTGGCCTATGGCTATAGGATGGGCATAGGCTAAGGAGAAAAACATAGCCCTCTGTAGTACTGAATGTAAGGACTTCTTGCAAATACACTCCCCATCTTAATTCTAACCTCTGTGATATAATGGTTGTAATTATACGATACAATGAAAAAAATCTAGTATCTGAAAAAATTATAATTAAAAAACAGATGATAAAAATGTGTTCAAGGAAAACTGAGTTAATTTCCCATAAATCCTTTAGCTCTGAAGAAGGAAGTCAAGTTGAATAGTTTAGATGGTAGCAACGCCTGTAGAGGTGGAGGACTTGGTGGAGGAATTTAACCCAGCAGTAATAAAATAGAGTAATTTGCTTTGACAAATTCAGTATCTCCAGTTTTCCTGCTTGTCATTCAAATTTTCTTCAAGCTTGGACACAGGAGATTCATTTGCTTCTGGTGTTCCAAACAGATCCTTTTAGACTTGATGTCCAGGTACCAGATACTGCCTGATCTAAACATGTAAATTCCAGAAATCAAAGGCCTACTGAAAATTTAAAGATACTATTGTAATTATAAGGGGAACTACAATCAGTGGCAAATCCAAGACGTGGACATTGTAAATATCATATCAGTGGAAGCTCTAGATCTACATGCAAAGATGAATGATTTAAAAAAAAAAAAAACCTCGGGGTTGGGGATTTGGCTCAGTGGTAGAGCACTTGCCTAGCAAGCACAAGGCCCTGAGTTAGATCCCCAGCTTCGAAAAAAAGAATAGGAAAAAACAAACAAACAAACAAACAAAAAACAAAAAAACCTCTTATTACATATTATGTCACATTGAATGTATAGTGCACATTCATTGCTGAAACGTCACCAAATCCAAGTAAAATGTCTTGCTTCTTGTACAAACATAAGGGAAAGATTTATTTGTTTTGAAAATTAAAACCTATGGAGATACTGAATGTTTTCAAAGACCACAAGAATTCAAAGAAACAGCTGACTTTTTAAAGAACACAAGCAATACATATTTTTCCTATATACTTTCAATGTTCTTATATTATTTTATACATTTCAGTTTCTTAATACACAATCTTAAATTACTTATGAATCAGTTAAGATAACTGTAGATGAACAAATTAAGAGCTAATCTGAAATTGGCATTAATGCCTTTACCTAAATTCACTTACACATTTATATTCATCTCACTGGTCAGTGCTGTTCATTGAGCTTGTTTTAAGTAGACTGGGGAAGCATTAGGATGAATCTATTCTCTATTATTTCCTTTTCTGAGAGATGTTATACCTACTGACTGCAAATAAATGTTCCTTAAAGAGGAGAAAAAGCACATCACTTACTGATAGGTAGCATATACTTGGATTTAAAAGTGTAGCTCTTGAAAATCAAATATAAACAAGGGATCCTGTTTATGTCTTCTATCTTTGGCCATGGGGCCAATACCAAATATTCCTATTAACTTTGTTGCCTCCCTTCACCTGAGAAAAACATAAGAAAAGATGTCATCCATTTCACCATAGGAGAGTAAGACATAGCAGACAGGCTTTTGACCCTACCCTGTGCCTACCACCTGCCTTCGATGTTAGTGTCTTGGTATTTGCATCATTAGGAGTGAACTGATGTCTTGACTGCTTAGCCCTGAATTCTCACACAGAACTTCGAAAGGAAGAGAGGGAGAGGCAGAGCTGGTAGGCAGAGGGCGTAAAGACACTGAAAGATTGGTTCTATTATTCTATTGAGTAAGTTAGCATGTGAAATTATTTCATGAGTACAACTTAATATTATCATAGGCATGGTTTATGTATTATGAATGGTATATACTGTTTTACAACCATATAAAATATATAATTGTACTTTGGTCAAATTGACTCCTTCAACACCCTTTGTAACCCCCATGTTTGCCTCTGTGTGTGTGTTTGTGTATGTGTGTGTGTGTACATGTGTGTGTGTGTGCATACACATGTATGTGTGTATTTATGTGTATGTATGTATGTATGTATGTATGTATGTATGTATGTATATAAACTGAGATTCTACATGAGAAAAAATGTATGATATTTGGTCTTTCCTCCCTTGCTGCCTTCTCCTGTTCTCATACCATCCTCTTTCATTTCACTGTCCCCTATCTTTTTATTTTCCCCATTCTGCTTCCTCTTCACATGTGCCCTCACTGAAATTTAGGTTCTATACAGAAGAGCAAACATTTTTATGCACTCCATCACCTTTTCATTTATATCCCACACCTTCTCAGAAACGTTCTTGTGTATGTAAAGTAAGACTGAGAAATAATAAAAGAGGACGCAATCCTGAATCCCATTTTAAATTGGCTTTGCTAAGTGGGGTTTGGAAATAGTGTAATAGGTCACAGTTTCGCCACCTCAAACCCATGTTATTTTCCCAAGTTGGACGAAATAAAATAACCTTGAAATTCAAGTCCCTTCACAAGGCATTGTGTGGCTACCTTGTTGCTTTTTGGTTGTAAGACCTGGCTAAATGAATAGGTATCAATCTGTACCAAGTCATCCAGAAGCCTGACATTGTGATGTTCCTGTGATCAGTGAATTCAAAGTTTCTAAAGCCCATGAAGTTATCAGAACACACTGGCTTCAGGGTTGATATTGTCTGTTTTGGTTCGATAATAATTACGTACATGTAATTGAATGAGAATATATCAGACCCATAAATCACATCGTAAATGGACAAAATGCAATAAATGTATACAAATAGACTGTAATTACAAGCTAGTTCAATAAAAATGGATTTGATAAACTTCCTTATAAGTTATAAATATTCTAACAACCCCGTGACTGACTTTGCCCACAGTTTCCCAGAGGATACTATAGTTAGAGGCTGAGCAATCACTGTGGTTGAATGTCTTTAAAATGAACATGGTTCCTGCACATTGCTTTAGTGGCTGACCATGATTCCAGAGGGGCATCAAGGAAGTCCAAATAGCGTGCAAGTCATTGAACAGCAGCCAATGATTGTAAGATAATCATTGTATTGGGATTAAATATTTTTCACATTAAAATATGAAATTTATCATCTACTCATGGGTTAGTCACAGTCATGGAATGCAGCTGTTATAAGGTGCAGAGCCTTAGGAATTACTCTAAGTGGCAGCCACTATCTTCATCATAGTCAATAAGTCAAAATCGGCAGAGATAACAGCTCTGTAACCCAGAATCTATTTACTTCTCATAAGAATTTGTTTTTCTTTGGATTAAATGCAAGAATATTTATTTAAGAAAACACAAAGATTAATGAGTGACCAAAGTGCTTTCCGTTACAACAATCTGGGTTCTGGACAGTAAGCGTAGCTCTTAAGAACTCGGAGCAATCTTGCAGAGGACTTGAGTTCTGTTCCAGGCACCAACCTCCAGTGGCCCCCAATAGCCTGTGACTATAGCTTCAGAGAACTGGATACTCTTTCTGGATCCATGGTACATCTACTCATGCACTCATACCCACACACATACACACATGATTTAAAAATAATACAATCAATCTTTCAGCAATTGGGTTTCACCAACCTGTCTATAACCTGGTATGATGATATACTTATCAGCTACAACACTTGGGATGCTGAGGCAGGAGGACCACATGTTCAAACACAGTCTGAGCTACTGAGAGACATCCTGACTCAAACAAGCAACAAAGAATATTGTTCAAAGATGAAATATCCAGATACTGTAAAAATCCAAACTTTGGTCTGTTTTCAGGTTATCTCATGGCTCCTTGCTTGTTCAATAGGTCTATTAATAACTGTAGGCTGAAAAATATTAATTTTAGTAATAATTAGAACAACTTTTCTCTAGAAAAATTTCATCGGTTAGCAGTGTGCTTTTCTCCCTTCCATTTATCCCAATGCTGACTATTTGTGATGTTTATGCCTAGACGAGGGCTTTTGTGAAACAGTCTAACACATACATGGGAATGATATAGACATGGCTGATGAGACATGAGTACTCAGGGTGTTTACACCAAAAAAAACCTCATCACTGAAAATGTGAGAATTTGACATGCCATATGCAAACAAATAATTATTATTTATAAGAATTACAAATAGCATAACACTTTCCGCACATTGCTTTAAAATATTTTTTGATATTTTGCATATTCTATAATTCCTTAAGTCTACATTTTTTGATAGAACATATTAATAAGTTTCCTTTTAAAATTATAGTATTGACAGCTATCTGTTTAGTTAAGCACACGAAATATACATATAGGTCATCTGTTGTTGAGAAAAACTTAAAACAAAGACTTCTTGACCCAACATATTTTTTTTCTCCAAAGGAGTTATAACTCACTTAATGATAGACTTATTTCTCCCATAAAGATAACATGAAGCACACCCCTCTCCAGCATAAAGAAGGTGGCAGATATGAACAGAAGTCAACCAAAATAAAAAAGAAAGAACGAATGAAAAAAAGAAAGGAAGGAAGGAAGGAAGGAAGGAAGGAAGGAAGAAAGAAAGAAAGAAAGAAAGAAAGAAAGAAAGAAAGGAAGAAAGAAAGAAAGTAAGTAAGTAAGTTATCAGTCTCATATGGAATTCTAGGTAATCAGATGCAAATAGACAAATGTTTGTAAATTAATATTGGATTTTCAAATATAAACTTTTAGTCTACATAAGAGAACTAGTACTTATGCTAATCTAAATCCTATTTTAATTTTGCATTGAAAACATTAACTCAGCTGGCAAATGGAATTAATTAAGTATAGTAGATAAAATGATGTTGGTTGATTGTTTTTGCCTTTCTTTGTGGTTAGGCTTTGTTATAGTATCTTTAATCATGTTTTTGTTTAAGTCAACAAAACAAAATAATGCCAACAGCTCTGTGTCTGCAATTTGCTAAGTCCACCATCAGCAGGCTGATGTAGGGACAAAAATGTCTTTCAGTCTCCTCCAACCTAGTACCTGCCTCCCAGCAGGGATGTCAATCAGCCCAGCCACATGTCATCTATGTTATTGGGTCACATGCTGTGGATATAGTCAAGCTGTGTCCTTTGACAACCTGAGACATCCTGTCAAATGGGGAAATTTAATCAACTACACCTAATCATTTCTTTGCCTCTTATTTTTTTTATTGGACTTTTTTTTATTTACAGGTCAAATGTTATTCCCTTTCTGGTTTCCTGTCTATAAGCCCTCTATCCCCTCCCTTTCCCCCTTCTTCTATGAAGGTGTTTTCCTCCTCCCCAATGACGCCTCCCTTCTGCTCTGACATTCCCTACACTGAGGTTCCAGCCTTGTCAGGACCAAGGGCTTCTCCTCCCATTGGTGCCCAACAAGGCAGGCTTACAGGAGGACCAAGCCACTGTCAGAGACATCAAGACCAGCTAACACCGGAGACAAGTGATGGCGAGAGACAAGCACAAGAACCTAAGCAACAGAAAGGAAGACTACTTGGCCTCGTCAGAGCCCAGTTCTCCCACCAAAGCAAACACTGGATATCTAAACACACCGGAAAGGCAAGATTTGGATTTAAAATCACATCTCATGATGATGATAGGGGACTTTAAGAAGGACATAAATAACTCCCTTAAAGAAATACAGGGCAACATAGGTAAACAAGTAGACACCCTTAAAGAGGAAACACAAAACTCCCTTAAAGAATTACAAGAAAACCCAACCAAACTGGTGCTTCTTATTTTTTAACCTTATGTTTACCTTACGGTTTTCTGGTGGGCAGCTGGTACTATTCACTGACATTTTATCTGTTTATAGAACCGCATATCAGTGTGATAATAAGGTTTTAGGTTTTTACGTGGACCAGATATGGAGAAATGCATATGTGAAATGCCATAAAGAAGAGCATTCAAAAATATTCATTGTTGTCTGTTCACTGTTATTGCATGTGGAAAGTATTTCTTTAATACTGAGTTGCTTTCCCTCTCTAAAGGTTATTTAACTTTGTTTGAAATATGTATGTGTGCTCAAGTTATACCCATGTGGATATCCAGTGAGTGTGAGGTTATAAATGTACACAGCAAAAACTAAAACTAACAGCAAATAAAAGAAATACTCAAGCCAGCCACAGAACAATGGACTGAGCACATTACAGATTTACCGAGGCGTTCCAGAAATGTTTATTTGTGCGGTAAACATGTTCCAGGTAGTATCTTGGGTTTTAGGGATCAGATCATAAACAAAACTCATCCCTTGTCCAGAAAGGCCCTTATCACCCTAAAAACACTCCAGTGAAGAATGCAGTCAAGTCAAACCAGACTATAAAACTGAACTGTCTAGGAGTGACTCCAAGTTCAAGGAGAAGTTCTTGTGAAGGCAACAGACAGGAGGTAATTTAGTTTTACAGGAGAGCAGAGCTTTCTGAATGTAGTGAATGCGGGTTCACCTCTGCAACATCTCAGGGATTTCCTAAAATGATACAAGGAATAAAAATAAAAACTGCAGCCATCATTAACACGGATCCAGGATTTACGGGAGAGGTTTTAAAAAAAGTCGTGCAGGCGAATTCTCCTAATGTATTCCGAAAATTAATGGACAGCCCTACTCTCAGTGATATTCAGAAAAGCATATTTAAGCGGTATTTGATTTCTCAGACTCTTTGATTAAGGTAGACGTCAAACTATATAGGGCCAAGTCATCACAAACACAGCAGTTAAGGGTCGTGGCAGGGTGACGGCCTTTTGGCTGTTCTGCTAGTCCTCAAAACTTTGAAGGTGACAGTGTCTTTGATCTGTCTCCCTTTTAAACAAGGGAACCTGGAAATGTCACAGATGATCATTTGATCTCTTCTGGTGGAGACAGTTGTCCTCTGGTGCCCCCCACAAGCACGCTGGGCTCTCTCCCACCGGCTAATCTGGGGCTTTCATGTTGGAGAAAAACCAGGCTTCCAGCCACCTAGAGAGCTAAAGAGAAGGCTGATGAATAGGCCAGTGTTTCTAGCTGCAGCAAAGCCATAGGATCTAACCGCAGTGCTCACAGGGACACCAGCTGCCCTGCGGCCCACCCCCCACCCCACCCGAAATAGAGAACTGCAGAACAACATGAGGACTCTGTTCATCTCAAAGAGTACAAGGTGGGTTCAGCTCTCAGGAGAAGCAGTGTTCAGGAGAAAGCTGGGGCAGAAAAAGATTCCACTTAGAAAAATCTCCAGGCTTTCTGATTTAAAGCCAGCCTCAGCAGGGTATCAGTGGGAAAGCATACAAGAAAACCCAAGCAGAGGCTTACAGACCAAACCAGAGGCTGGGTCCTGAGACTCTTAAGACCAAATGTAGAAATAGAAAGGAACTTGGAACGGAGAATGGCTGCAGACCTGGAGAGAGATTGAAAGGTCTTCCCAATCAAAGGTGGGAGTGCCAGCCTCACTGCCATGATCTAACACTCCAAAGGGAGGAAGCAAAATCATCAAAAAACGGGAAGGGATTCCCAGATACCTCGAACACCAGCACTCTTGACAGATGCTTTACCAGAGCAGTTAGAGCCATCCAAAGGTTCAGTCAGTATCTGGACAGATCCATGGTTGACTCCTTGTTTACCAAACTCTCCACTGAGTCCATAGTAAGGAAGAAACAAGTCTGACTATGTGGGGAAACACTGGGGGGCAGGGCAGGAGAGACATGCTAATGCCTGCTAAATTTCTTTCCCTAGCTTTATTGATCTCAATGGCTTTTAAAATACTACAATTCAGCAGAAACAAGAAGACATTGTAATAAAATAATTGCCAACTCTTACCAGGCTTCTCAAGTAACCCAAGGTGAATGAGGCAGAAACATGGATACTCTTATATAAGCAGAAAGACTGGGTAGGTTTGTATCAATAGTAACACACTTCATTGTTTATAAAGTATCAGTTTCCATCACACCCTAGAAAAGGATTGGACAGATGGTTGTAGGGAAATATCACTTTATTGGCCCATAAAATCTATTTAGAAACCACTGATACTGCACCACTAAACTAAAGTTTATCTAAGAAACTACTAATACAGAACCATGATATAATGTTCATCTAAGAAATTCCTCTCTGCTTTAATTGAAAGAAAAATAAGTAGGTTAGCTGGGAAGAGTTTCACCAACAGGCATGGTCCGAAGACTGCACAGAACGGAATTGTTTCCCACAGAAATAAAGATGATATCATTTGTTTTGTTAGTACACTTGACTCGTCTGCTGCATTGTGCGTTTTAGTCTGAGCATTTTTCTTTAAGATACAGGAATTAGTCAGAGTTAAAGATGGCAAGTATCAAACATGGTATCGTCAAGGGAAGTCTGATGTGAGAACTCTTTTGACAGTATCATGAGTGGGATACTTGGAAGTCCCTTGTAAGCCCACAGAAGCAAGAGAATCTAGAATCCTGTGATGTTAAATCCTTTAGCTTATGAGCGTGGTCATGTGTCACGTGTGCTTAATATATTATAATAATATAATTAGAGTTACATTTTTTAATGATACTTCAAAACGTTATGAGTACATTTCTTAAAGCAAATGCATGACAGTATGACAGTTTGCAATTGAAATGCTATATGGTATCTATATTAATTTCTTTTATACATCACTATCTTGCTTTTTAACATGAACATGAGAAACATTTCTTGTGTCCACCTGAACCTTTAAGGGGGTTATCCCAGACGTCCCTCATCTAAATTTAGGAGAAAACAACAACAACAGCAACAACAAAAACAACAAAAACAGACCTTTTCTTTTCGTTTTCAGACTAGTTTGCTGAATGGTGGTTTAGTAGTATATTTTAATGTGGGGTCAAGTCTGAATAGTCCAAATGGTCAAATCAAAGAATATGGTTGTGTTTTAACTAATGAAAGGGAAAAATTTTTGAAGCTTTTCACAGGGAGCGAATCTGGCTGGATGAGCGTCCCCTGTGATAGGGAGCACTCTATGCCTGGTGCCTCACACCATCAGGGTATCATAGAAGCCTTCTGGAGGCTTGCAGCTCCAGATGAAAACTGTACGGGTCACTTGCAGGCTATGTAAAGTAAACAATAAAAAATTTAAAGCAGCCACGCAGCTTTAAGCCACTCAGGAGGGGAAATGAAGGTTATTTTGAAGAGACCTCCTCCTGTATCCATTCACATCAGGGGGTGCGCTCTCAAACTATATTACGGTCAGTAGCTCTCATCTCTAATGGCGGAACAAGAGGTTCAATTGTAAAACCTGCTGCACTGACACATGCGAGGGAGAGGGAAGATAACTTGTTCTAATGCTGTACGGGGAAATTAAACCCTCAGCGAGGTGTGATTTGAGTCCTCACGTTTCACTACACTACAGTGCAGAGGGTCACAAAATGTTCCACTCCCCATATTTATTCTTATTTTTTTTTCCTATTGGAAAGGAAGCCAGTATTCCAAACAGGTTTTGGGAGTCTTTAAGGTCAATGTGCAGCATCATTTTGGGTAACGTGTGGGATGGGTAGAGAGGAATAAAGAATATTCAGTAGTTTATTTTAGACTGTAGAACAATATATATTCTAGAAATTAGAAAACCTAATGATGATAAACACATGGTTATATATGTATATGATACACACACACACACACACACACACACACACACACACATGAATGCACGCACGCTTCTGTGTCAAAATGAAGTTCATATTCTTGTGTTATTTCATTTCTAATTTCAGGGCCGGACTGGAAATCAGCAAGTTCTGAACGTCTCCTTCCTTTTTCTCCCTATCTCAGGACATGGGGCAGGTTTCCTACCTTCACCACCAATGCTTTTCTCCTCCACCTTTTGACAGGAAATTTCCCCTGTTTGTTTCTTCCTCTCCATTACAAGGTGCCAACAGATTCATCAAGCACAGAAAATCGTACTGATTGGTTGGTATCTTGGCGATAGGAGTAAGGTAAATATGTTTTACAGTGCTGGGTTTAAGCTATATAAACTATCTAATACTGAGGATTTCAGTCCTTCAAAATGGATCAATAAATTAAAGTCCTTCAAGTAAATTTAACCATGAATGTCTAAGTAAAATCTCTGAAAATGGGGCTCATGTCTGACGTGTTTAGCTTACTGAATTTAATATGTGTGATTTGATGTACATGGGTGTTTTGGCTGCATGGATTTGTCTCTGCACCATGTGCACACCCCGTGCTTGTGGAGCTAGAAAAGGACACCGTGTTCAAACAATTATGATCTCTCATGTGGGTGCTGAGATTTGAACTCAGGTCCTTCTAGGTGAGCAGCCGGTACTCTTAACTGCTCAGCCATCCCTACAGCCCCTAGCTGAGTGGATTTTAAATAATTTAGTTACCAGGCATCCAGTGACTTATATCAAATGATATTCTATTCCAGAGATCCTGCCTTTGCAAAAGTTCGGGGAAAGCCCTGAGCTCTATGGAGCTGTAATTCTCATGAAAACTGATGATGTATAGATTCAGAATATCAGATAACCGATTCTAATAAAATATACATAAGTGACATCTATTTAAAGAAGTAATTAAGCAATAAATTTGGAGATTTTTAACATTTAAAACTATTTAAAATTTGAAGAAATAAAGACCTTTCACTATGCTCTCTCCATTTCTCATGGTTCAAAGCAGAATATGAGGAACTGAATGTTGGTAGTGAAACTAGTTTAGAAATAATACACATGTGTGGAGGTCAGAAAACAACATGAGGAAATGGGTTAACTCCTTCTCCAATGTGGCTTTTACCATGTGTCTTCCAGGGACTGAATTTAAGTTATAATCGCTCTGGACTAGCGGTTACATTTTAAATATTTAGACACTTCCTTTTTAGGGTCTTGGGTCAATTCATTAATCCATCTGCCCATCCATTTGTTTATTCGTGTATTCGTTCAATATCTACTCACTAGCAACTTCTACCTGCTAGTTTCCATAGTAAGTTATAGAGATTGGGAGCAATAAGATTAAAAAATATCCCAGCTCTCAAAGGTAATATTCACTGCCATACATACTGTAGCATTCGCAGATCCCAATACAACGCTGTCACCGTGACCAGAGCATTTACTCTCTTAATAGCGAGGGACATTTTAAGATATCCCCACACATTCTTTAACATGATTTCCTTCCATCAGCCTGGGCTCACTCCATTCACACACAGTGTGGCATGGGTCTAGCGACCTGCTTCTTCAGTCTAACAAGGCGGTGGTGATGTAAAATTTAGGGATGGGTCAGGAAATGCACTGTGGCAGCCTGCTGGTTTCGTGTTCTCTGTTAGAGCATTGATTCTGTTGAAGGTAGATGTTGCATCGTGAGGACCCTCATCCATGGTAAGCAACTGAGGCCTCCTGTCATCAGCCAAGGGGAGAGCAGAACACAGCCCTGGGGAAGTTCTCAGGTGAGTGGTCTATTTTCTATTGTCTTATTCTTAGTTTGCATATAAGCATCACATTCTGCAACAATACGTAATGAATGCCATCACTTTTTAGAGGGTATATGAGGAAGCAGATAGCAAGAAAAGTGTGTGTGTGTGTGTGTGTGTGTGCGTATGTGTATGATAGTGTGTGTATGATAGTGTGTGTGTGTGTGTGTGTGTGTGTGTGTGCGTGCATGCGTGCTCCTGCACACATGGGAAGAGAGAGAGGGAGATCTGTAATATCTAACTCTATGATATAAACAGACATGCCTAGAGAAAAGTCAATAGGGATGGAATGCAGGAGGGAGGTGGGAAAGAACCCCTGTAATACTTAAGTTCTCTATCACTCTGTAGTAGGATTTCCCATAGTTAACCAACACCTTCGAAACTAGGAATTGAGTCACAAAATTGTATGAAAGTGAAATAAGACCTTGTACCTGCTGATTTGCAGCACGAACGTACTGTTTCCAAGATGAGTATCTAAGCAGAGATAGAGAAGGAAATGGCGGTGGGGTAGCTCAGTGGAAAAACACTTTAGCCCGTCCAGGACCTGGGTTTGATTATCAGTACTGAGAGCAAGAGGAAGGAAGGAAGGAAAGAGCGAATTAACAAGGGTTGATTCATCGCTTTACCTCGTATTGCCTCCAGAAGAGAATGAATGGACTTTGTCACGAGAAATCTCAATGTCTGGAAAGGGGATGGGGTGTGCTTTCCTGAAGGGGTTCTCCAGGGTAGGCGAGAGTTGTGGTGGACGGTGTAGGTCACAGAAGGGTCAGAAAAAATAAATTAACATAGGTGATAGCAACAAAGTGTAAGTGAAGAAGACACAGAGGGAGCCTGTTTCGTGGTAGTGAGTTTATCAAACTTTATTCTTAAAGGGCATTTATGGCTAAAGTAAGAGAATAAGGAGCACACTTACTTGATAAATATTTCAAGGAGGTGATAAAGAATGGATTTCCAGCAAATCTAAACTAACCTATGGTCTATTTACTTACCTCAGTAGAAACAATTAATTATTACTTTTTTTAATATTTCAAGGACTTGCCTTGTTAAAATAGAAGAGGAAAGGAAAAAAGGAAGAAAGAAAGGAAGAAAGAAAGAAAGAAAGAAAGAAAGAGAAAGAAAGAGGATCATGAAATATTTTTTCTCTCAGCAAGATAGTGCTAAAATTGTTCTAACTATGGTGAATGTCAGGAAAGTCATTTTAATATTTTATCCTTATCAGAGGAAAAAAGTATCCAATGATAGAAACCATTATGCAAGTAAAATGAGCCTAACTTAGGAAATTTGGAAATACCCTTTCTGAAACTTATTAAATATAGGAAAATTGGCTGAGACTTGAAAACATTCCTGGTTTCTATGGGAGGGGTAGAAGTAGTGGGCTGGAGATGAAGTAGGAAAAAATAAATCAATTCCTTGGAAATGTTGATTTTACTGTGAAATCAGATGATTAAAAATAGTATGAATAACTTACAGTAATGCATGCAGGGTCAGGGCCTCATGGATGCAAACACATAGATACATAAGCGTTAACATTTAGCTAGGAAGGATGGCAACACCTAGAAGATGTATCTTAGTGAAAACGCTTCCCTGATGAGAGAACATGCATAACTGAGGAGAGTGGCCATTATGGTATTTAGAGCCCATGAGAAGCTTGCATAGAAACTTGCAGCCTGTAGGAGGCAGTGTTCCCCACTCACTGCAGTACACCATCCTTGACCCAGCACCGTCCCTGCCATCTTGACCCATACCTTCAGTTATAGTCATGCTACCTTACTAGAAGAGTGAACTTTTTCCCTTGACAAGTTGATCCATATATTTTTGTACTAAGATCATTTCATGCACAGATACTTAATGTGTTTTATTTGAATACCTTTAGGAGGTATTTATGCTAATTTTATTTATAGATCTCAAGAGCCTATTAGGTGAAAACAAATACTTTTGGTTGTCAAAATATTTTACCCTTGGCTGACAAGATAGCTCAGTGAATAAAATCTCCTGAATTTGATCCCTGGAAACCATGGTATAAATGCACTCCTAAAATTTGACCCCTACCTGCCTGTTCTGGTATCTACACGAACACACACACACACACACACACACACACACACACACACACACACACACACCGCAAACAAATTAAAAACTGAATTTACTTGGAATTTGGCTAAATATAATGTCTGATTTTTATTTCATTTCAAATGACTTTCTAAAGGTACACCGAGAAGAGCTTTGTTGGAGACATGTTAGGTGTCTAGTGTCTGTGCTGCATCTGAAAAGAGGTTTATTTATGCAGAAATATTCACATTCTGAATGTGTTTTAAAACGATATTTTTGAGATTTATTTTTACTTTATGTGTATGGATATACACATATATGGATTACAGCAGAAGCATGCAGAACCGGCAGAGACCAGAAGGGGGCGGTAGATCCCCTGGAATTGGAATTAGAGCCAGGTGTGAGCAGTCACTTGGGTGATGGAAACCAAAGTGTGGCCTTCTAGAAGACTATACATGGACTGACCCTGGGCTCCAACCTCATAGGTAGCAATGAATAGCCTAGTAAGAGCACCAGTGGAAGGGGAAGCCCTTGGTCCTGCCAAGACTGAACCCCCAGTGAACGTGATTGTTGTGGGGAGGGCAGTAATCAGGGGAGGATGGGGAGGGGAACACCCATATAGAAGGGAAGGCGGAGGGGGGAGGGGGATGTTTGCCTGGAAACCAGGAAAGGGAATAACAATCGAAATGTAAATAAGAAATACTCAAGTTAATAAAGAAAAAAAAAAAAAAAAGAACAAGGAAGAGCGCTCAGTGCTCTTTACCACAGAGCTCTCTCTCCAGCGCCGTGTTTGTTTGTGTGTTTGTTTGTTTTCTTTTTTTACTCCTTCCTTTCCTTTCCTTTTTGTTTGTTTTTCTGTTATTTTTTGTGAAAGGCCAAGGTATACCTTGTTTGGGGCAAGCTTATTTAGAATTTGCAAAACCCTTGTGAGTCAAACAAGCATTTACAAACCTGCTAAAATATATTAAGCACAATATATTAGTAAACCTCAAATTGAAAATACTTTGTAGAACCTATCTGATAGTTTCATTATGATTTTAGATGTATTCAACAAAAATGTTTTCCTCTTAAAGTATTTTACAATTTTGCATAAATGTAAACTAAACTCTCCACATGAAAAAGAATATTTTCATTTCACATTTTCGACATGAATTTGACATATTAAATTCCTAATGTAATGCTCAAAACGTTTTTATATGAACTAGGTTCTGATCAATGTATTGAACTTTTCTGCCTGGTTGGTTTGGTTTGGTTTAGTTTGGTTTGGTCAAAAATGCTCAGGTCTGAGGATCACGTAAACAGATGGCTTGCTCGCTTTTTAACTGTATAACTTTTGAGCCAGCAATGAAGGCAAAGTTGCATTTTTTATAGTCCTGTCTCGTTCTTTTGCATATATTTAAGTATCATACATTTTTAAGGTGATCACACAAAGGTGGAAGAATGGGATTCTACATGAACAGCTCATTTTATTCTTGACGGCATCGTTTCTCTGCTGCAGCAGCCTGATCCCTCTGCCGAGCCCCTTGGTACAAATACAAACCCACCTTTCAATCATCCATGTGGGTTAATGACACTGAGTAATAGCACATTAGCGGAATGCCATTCCAGACACCAGCCAGGCATGCCAAACAGATCATCTGACAATCGTTTCAGATTCATTTTCCACCAACAGAAACACTGTTCAGGCTTATTAACCGGCAAATCTACATAAGGCAGAGCACAGAGACAGAGCCTCCATTAAAAGTAGCTTCTATCTCATTAATGTAATTTACAAGGATATTTGGCCCATTCTATCGTTGCAAAATCTGTTTTTTTTTTAAAGTTTCTCTTCAACAGTGCTGTTGCCCCTTTGAAGCAAAGTTTTATCTTGTCTCTTGTGCTTCTCAAAATAAAAAGACTCGAAATTGGTTAATGGTGAAACTGTTACTGCGCTCTCTCATGTTTTGGGGACAATGATGCAGTGCCTTTAGATTCAAACCCTAATGTGTCTGACAAACCCATTGTTAATTCTTAGGGCCATCGCCTCCTTGTATATTTTGATTCTTTGTATTTTTGGTCTCTTCACAATTGGCTTCAGTGTTTACTGTGATACTAAGGTTCTGAGCCTGCTATACTGAAAATATCCGCTGATTTTTAATGTTGATGTTTTACTTAATATTTCTGGTGCATACCAATTTAAGGTAGCCAGGGATTCTGTTTGATTTTTGGATTTATGATTGGGAAAGCTGTATTTCTCATTGTGGTATACTGTTACGTTCCATTTTTGTCTTGAAAGCCTATTGCTTCTTTGTATTTTATGAATCAACCTTAGGTTCTTTGCTCCTTTTGAAGAATAAAATCT
This sequence comes from Rattus norvegicus, assembly GCF_021556685.1. Taxonomy (NCBI): domain Eukaryota; kingdom Metazoa; phylum Chordata; class Mammalia; order Rodentia; family Muridae; genus Rattus; species Rattus norvegicus. The sequence goes on along the minus strand of NC_141535.1, from coordinate 232,520,471 downwards.
TCCTACATTTATCTTCAGGTTTTCTACAAACACAAATTTTACTTAAAATTCACAAAGACTTAATTTACTTTATACTCTCTTCTTACAGGTGTAACTCATGCTAAGTTAAGATGACCTGTATGTAATTAGTCGTTTTCAAGAACACTGTCAGCGGATGAGCTCCAACCAGAATGGTCACCTACAGACAGATTGTCAAGGGCTGTGACCTCAGCTGAATTTACTCAGGGAACACTGCACTCTTCACTTTCTGTGACATTTACTAAGCTTAATCACTTGGATTGAAGTCTTTCAAACAAGGCAGACAGTAGCCGTAAATGGCTTAATTATGAGAGGGACCAACAGAGTCTCCTAATGACATAATTTTAGACGGGAAGTAAGGGTTTGTTAGGGTAATAGTTCCCATGTGAGGATCTGTTTTATTTCAAGGTACCACTTCCTGATAGAAAGCATGAGGGGTTCTCAGCTCTGGGGGGCTACAATCAGAAAATGCATCTTTCTTCAAACCTCAGTTTTCTCTGGAGAGTTCACAGAACCACATTTTTTGCTTATGTCACCTAAGTCTTCAGCAGTGGATGCTGTTATCAGTGGTTCAGTACTTGGGAGATTTGATTTTTTTTCACTCAGGTACCATGAGTGCTGTTATCTATTTATTTGCTTATTTGTTTATTTAGTTAGTGGCTAATTTTTATATTTGTAAAACCTTGCTTGTATTTCTCACCCGATATTTGTCTTCTACTGCACTATTCCTACACACACAGTCAAGATTACTCAAACTGGGCTGATAGAGAGATAGATACAGTGGTATTACAGTTGCTCCTTTCGTAGAGTCAACCATCATGGATTAAAAACAGAAAACTTTTCACGTGTACTGAACCTCAAAAGATGGGTTTTCCCCCCTTGTTATTTTGCAAACAATATAGCAAAATCTTCTGCAGAATCTTCATTCTTTTAGGTGTTATTAATAATCTAGAGTTTATTTAATGTGCACAGGAGTATGTATGGAGGCTGTCTACCAATACAAAGCCATTTTGTATAAGGAGCTTAAAAATCTGCAGGTTTCTTTATCCCTGGCAAATCCAAAAATCAACCACACACACACACACACACACACACACACACACACACACACACACACGATCACCAACCAAGTACATGACTATGCACCCATCAACATGCATACATTGTTTTTATACACTCTTATACACATTAAATTCAAAAGACTGGGATAAACAGGTACAAGAGAAATTCCTTTACAGTAGATAATGTAGAAACAAAATTATAATTATAATCATATATAAATATAAAAATAAACAAATGGCTGAATGAAAGAATTTAGACGGATACATACATCATGATGCAGGACACTGTAAATCTTACATACACTGAACATTTGTCTATCTACAATCGTCTTTTCCAGGACCCTTTGTCATTCTTACCATAGCAATTCTTCTCACATACAATACTATACGTTGCTTTGCTTTTCCAATTTTTGAACATGTTTGCCTTGCAATTAAAAGTATATGAATAAATCAATATCACAAGATACATTTATGATTAGTCTCTTCCTCTGCTGGGCTTTATTTATCCAATTTCTGAGGTACACAAAGGATGGTACCCCAGCTTCTTGTCTTCACCAGAGTCTGTTGTAAACTCTGACAAATGTCAGCCCATTGAGTGAGTACAGGATTCTGCCTCCTACCCTGTTCACTTCTAGGATATGTAAAATGTTCAAGATTTTTCAAAGAGGAAGTGACTGGATTTTAAATGAGAAAGTGTCTGGTTGCCTTTCCACTCTTGCCTTATGGGTAATATGACAGTTTGGGGAACAACACTCATGAGACCGTAGGGAAGATGTGGGACCTCAGTGAGTCATTTCCTGATTCATTTTTGCCTCAATCCTCCAATTTACAAGGGGAGGTAGCATTACACTCAGTGTAAAGATGTGTGCCGAGAAACTCACTGGCGATACGCTGATACAACTGATGCTGGTGAATCTTCGGTTTGTAGCATCTCAGTTTCATGATGATGGAGTACAAATAATCCTAACACATGTGTAAGAGAAGGTATGTGTAAGAAAACAAGTCTTACACAATTGTGGAAAATAAATTTGTTATCCCTTTCAACTCACAAAAGGGATTTAAAAGATAGTTTTCTCAAACTAAAGTAAACAGTTACCCACCTGGGATACCTTAGAACTCTTAAGTGTCTTACGATAGTTTTTTTCTATCTTTAGAAAAAAATAATCGTTTAGAAAAATTTATTTCTTGATAAACCTTCACTAAATTGAATATTACCAATTTGGTCATTAGCCATAAATAGGGAGTAAGGTCTGTAATTATAACCAGAAGTTCCCCATTAAAGCTCTCTGAGAAGGAAAAAGAATTGTCTTTAAATGTTCCTGTAATTATACCAGACACATGTTAGCTCTTACGTGGGTTGCTGTGTGCTATTAAGGAGTAGCTCTCATTATCACTCAGATAAGAATTTTTTAAATCCAAAACATAGGATTCATAAATTACCAAGGCCTACAGTCTTAGTTTTGGTTGAAATTCATCATGCTCATGGTCCATTTCTGGGTCCTGCAGGTAAGACCGTCACTAGTGTCACGGGATGTCACAGTCTCTTCTGTATTTTATTCACGTTTTAATTCTCACGAAACATCATCTGATAGCAGTTGGCCCCTGATCTTTGTGACAACTTAAGAAAGCTGGCAGCCCAGAGGGATTTTATGGTCGTACAAGCAATGGAGCAGGTGGAATATGCCAGTGAGCTATCTTCTGTTCCCAGAAGTTGAAGGGATAACATTACATCAATCACAGAATCACATAAGTCATACACCATTTTAGAACAGGGCTGTCTATTAACTGCTACATAGGACACGTCCTTTCTCTATTACCCATTTTAAGTGTATTATTAAGTCATATTTTGCTATAGCTTTCTAAAGTACCATGATTTCTTTATATGTTAAGAACCGTGCATCACATATTAAGTCAAAAGGAAAATGTAAAAATCTTACATAAAATAAAAATCCTAGAGGCCAAAACTAGTTTGTGTGAATATGAGAAATGCATGGGCTTGAGGGCTGGGCCAGAATTCCAAACCCATGACCCTTTTCAGCCCTGGGAACTTGGGCAAGTTTCTCACGTTCTCGGAAAGTTTCCACACACATGAACCAAGTAGTGAGACTTGACCGGCCATTTGTCATGACAATGCAGTGAGAACTTAATGATCCTGTGATTTCCACAAACCAACTTGTGCACGAAGATAGAGATGAGGCACAGCATGAAGGGATATTATCATTTAAAACTCTCCTGCAGGGTGTGCATGTGTGTGTGTGTGTGTGCGCATGTGCGTGTGTGTGTGTGTGTGTGTGTGTGTGTGTGTGTGTGTGTGGTGTGTTCTCTTCTCAGTTCTCATCCTACACTCTTCTAGTATCTGTTCCTCATAAAAGATGCTAGATCTTCTCAAAAAAAAAAAAAGACAGTAACAACACATCATTACTTTCGAAAAAGGCACAACATGGCTTCTACTGATTAAAAATTCTAGCTGTTTAATATTATATTAACAGTTACATGGCACTGTCATAAGAATTTTCCCATACTTTTTCTTTTCCTCACAACATCTATTGTGTATTTTACTCTGATGTATGGAGCGCGGAAAAAAATATCTGTATCTCCATGAGATTACGCACTATTAAACTCCTGTCAGACTTCCAGTCCTGGTCTGACTACCTCTTTCCTCCTCATGTGAAGAAATCACCCAGCTCATTTTTCCGATATGTCGGAGTCTGTTTATGACACCCCATATTTCACATGCCTGCCTACAAAATAGATACGTGTATGACTAAGACAAGAGAAGAAAATACCGATACCAACTCTACAAAGGTATATAGTTCTAATATTTAGAATGAGCAAGTTGTATCGCTATCATCTGTTGAGAAGGAATGGATACATATGTTACGATGATAAGATTACTCTAAGATAATCTGAGGTAATTTTGCTCACTGGCTGTAACAAGTCTTGGATTTCTTCAGTGTCACCTTTCACCCAATGATGTTATTACTCTCTTTATATCATATATTCAGACCAAGACTTTGAAAATATAAGTTGTGAAAGTTAAACAATGAAATCAATATAAAATAGAGAAAAGAGAGAAAACCTAGGGGAGAGAGGTTTGAAGTTCATGAAATCATTTTAAGCAATTCTCAGGATACGTGGAGTAGATGCTGTTAGTCAGAGTTATTCCTACAAAAGGCATTGATGGCCGGTTGTTGGAGTCAGGCATCTCAAGAATTAGCATTCTCTTGAAAAGTTTTGCTCTTGCCAACAATCACCAATTAACCTGTTAACGGTTCATTTGACAATGGCACGCCAGTTTTTTTTCCCCTCTAATATCTTTTATATTTGAATTCTTCTAAATTTGCAGCCTTACTATCTTTACAAAGGGAAGAAGCTTGTGACTAGCTATATAAACACAGACGTCATTAACTATTTTCATATTTAAGAGCACTTATTTGTATGCGAGTATAAACTTCAGAACAGGTCTGCTGGAGCTGAATCTCAGTCTGTAGAGTTTCCTAGTCATGAGGTTCTGAACCAACCATGTGGCCTTTATCTGGGATAAATAAAAGTCCCCATGTCCAAGTTAAAATGCTTAGAACAGTGTGTGACTCTGTGGTGCGTGGTCAATAAAGCTTAGTGATTATTGATACTATTAGCAGGTCTTTAAAACCCAGTCCTACTGCTCCTTAGACAAATAGTGATTCCAGCTTGCTTTAGTGTATCAAATCCACTCTACTCACATCCTTCCCTGCCTTTTAAGTTCTGCTCCCTAAAATCTTCCACGGTTGCTTTTATTCCACAGAGAACTGTCTCTTTCTTCTAGGAACTCCTGTGAGTGAGAGCTGGCCTTTTGTAGATGCTTGACACTAACCTATTTGCCTCACATGACAAGAGCAAGGGGCTGTTTTGTTTCTTATTACCACTTTAAGATCACCTATCCACCCCCCTTTCATATATTTGCACTGCTTTGTATAATCAGGTAGGAAGAGCCTAGATACCCTTTTACCTATTACAGCGGTTTCAACTGCTCCCATTTTCCCATCCCTCTAGTCTGTATAGGGCCATAGTGATTAAATGTAAGTGCCTAGATAGTTAGACGTTATTCTCCATGAGTTCAGATGATTCCTCTAAAGGAGGTTCACATTTGAATCAGTGGGTTGAATGAAGTTCATAACCTTCTTCAAGGTGAGGGGAACTCATTGAATTAGTTCCAGGTTTTGGAAGGAATAAAATAGCTTGGTGAGAATGAATTCTCCCCTTGCTAGAAGATGTTCAGAATGGCCTATTTTTTTTCTACTGTTTAAAGCAGACTTGGATTTGGACTGGAAATTGTCTTTCACGCTCCTTAAACCTTCAGAACTCAGACTTGTGTAGGTCTGTCCGTACCTGCAGATCCTGGGATTTCCAAGTTTTAGATGCACACACAATCCCTATAGTAAACGCCCTGCTCATTTCTTCCTTACCCCCTCATATAGATTATATAATATACATGTGGATAAACAGACAGACACATAGATAGATAGATAGATAGATAGATAGATAGATAGATAGATAGATAGATAGATAGATAGATAGACAGACAGACGCATATATACACATACCCTACAGAAATGTGACTAATATATGAGGCTTCAATATATTATTTCTACAGTGCTTATTACTTTAGCAACTGTTGCTTAAATCACTAGTCCCTGTATTCTCAACAATGAATAATAAATGCTAAACAGACATTGATGTGCATGAATGATGGACTCTGGTTGAGGGCTTCCTTAAAGACCACCTACTGATAGTTTTCAGCCATTGAACACAGCCAACTTATTATGCGTCAGATACCAAGGCGGGTGGGAAGCTCTTCAGATGACAACAAAGGAGTTCCCTGGAATAGCAGCAGGGAGTTCTAGCATTTCCACAAGGCAGGCTTTTATAAGCACCAGCCCATCACTACCTTGTTCTGAGCCCTCCCGCTAACACTCAATGGCCATGCTTTGGTTCTGGTATATTACAATGTCCACTGGCAAGGAACTCAAGTTCAATTCAGGCATAATAAATCATTGGTCTCATACTAGCAAATAACTCACAGTGCCTCCCCTCCCTCCAGCCTCCTTCTTTGACAGTTCATCTCCTGTCAAGTGATGGGAAAAGATATTAATATTCTTTATTTGGCAACTTAATGTCAAGTCAGCACTTTTCATCCCATCTTTAACTCTTTATTTTACAACTATGCACTGTAACTCTAGACCAAGACCATGTATACCTATATTAATGTGTATGTAATTTTCTCTGCTATTCACATAAATGGAATGACTGCTGGCTAGAAATTTCATGTGCATTATAGTTGCAAGTTCATAGTCTGTGGTTTAGTACATAAAATGACAACCTGATAAGATTTCTCATTTCAAAAATTGAACACAATTAAAGACAACTAAGCTAAGAACAGACTTATGTATCATTCTATGTTCTGTTCTCATTAATTCAATTTCATTCAAACCATGTTAAGCAGTCACCTCAAATTGGGTCGCCTACAGCAGGTCCACTTCACACAATTTCTCACTAGGGTTGGCTTGGTTCTGGTCTCTTGCTATTATTTTATTTCATTTACTCTTGATCACATTAAATGTAGTGTTAAGTCCTTAAATGGCTGATCTTAGTATAGACTTCAGAAACAAGGGATAGAGCAACAGAAGGGGATGGGAGATGAGACAATGCTTGAGAAACAGTATATGCCAAGCTAACTGCAGAAGTGACATTCCCAGCACAGTTACTATGACATCTGTTCACCGATTTAACCATCCTAATCAATACATCTAATACATCAAGCACCATCCTAGGCACTGGCATTTAAAATGTTGCGCTAAAAAGTGCCCTCACTATTTAAGCATATGGTCAATAAGAATTTAACAATAAACAAAGCTCAGGCCTATACCATAGAATGGCAGTAGTTATAGAGAAAAGTCAAAACAAAAGAAATCAAGACATTAGCCAGCTGAGTATGTAAATGCTTCCTTTGTGCTTTTCAGGAAGATATTACAGTAAAAGAGGGGCAGATTCTGGCACTCTGAAATCATGGATTTTAATCTGTTCTGTTGAGATGATCTTGTGTTAAGAGGGGCCTGGAACTTCCAAACCCAAAGGAGAAGAATTATCACTATACATAATGTTCAGCTCCTTTTCCTGCCTTTGCAGACAGATGTGCCATTAGGCTAGAGATGGACACTGAAATCTTAGTAACAATGGTCCACTTCACTGTGGAAGAGTCCTCAACATCCTCCACTCTGTTTTCCCACATGAGTTTCTGAAGATGGCGAATGTCAGCTTTAATTTGTATTTTCAGTGTAAAAAGTTTCCCATTCAGTCCTCCTTACACTTGGCAACTTAATATAGACATTTATAAACAAGTTACATGGCTGTTTGGGTGTTAAACCACTGAGATTTAAAAGATTGAAAGTATAAAATCAACTCCTTAGGAGATTACTGGAATGACACTGTTTGGAGATAAAAGTGGATCAGGCTGGGATAGAGGCAAGGTTCTGTGTAAATGTTGCAAAGGTAGGACCAAGCAATTTTGACAATTTCTGTTGTGATTTTCTGTTTATTTCCTTGTTTTATTTATTTATTTTATTTTTTTGTTTTTTTTTAAACCTGAAAATTCTTTGGTTAAAAATGGTTAATGATAAATGTGACTCATTCAAATTTACATAATCTGTTCGTGTTGGTATACCATAATTTTGGTTAAGTGTCAGAAAATTCATTGGGGAATTTATATTTTGCTTCTCTTCTTTGGTAGTGGTCCTCTTTTAAATCAATTCCAGTTAATATCAGCTGACTTGTACTAGGACATGTTCTATTTCCAATGAGAAGAAGATATAGCCTCTATAAGGGCTCATTGTAATGAGCTGCCAGTTCTTTTGTGCATTAAGTTAAATATCATAAGCTATTTACTCAACAAGTATGCACAATGGAAAAAAAATGGGTAAGAACTTGTGCTAGGCACTTTCAGTCATGGTTACATTAACCATGTATTAAATATAAAAATGTATTAAAATTAAGTATTAATAATGCAGGCATTAATACTTCCCTGCTCAACGTCTACATTCTCTAATAAACCACGTTACAGATTTTTTTAAGAACAAACTGTGAAGGGACCTTCTTATGAAACCATAGAATGTTCACACATATTATTTAATAGCTCTCCCCTTACCCTAACAAATTTTTTGAATACTTCCTTTTCTGTTCTATGGTTTTTAATGCATTGAAAATTAATGATTCTATGGATGATTGCAATATGGTTCTAAGTTAATACAGACCAGAAAGGGTAACATACCTTGGTAGTTCCTGGTTATTTTTAATGGTGAAAGAAACAATACCACTTTGATGCAGGCCTTTCATTTCCCTGTGATTAATTTTGCTATTGGGTATCAATTGTGGCAAAAACAGGGCTTAGGTTCTGGGGTGGAGTTCTGTAAATTCTATCCATTCTTTCCTAGTTCTTCATTTTCTAGCTATTAACAAAAGCAATATCCACAGGCCCACCTGTCCATACTATCTTCCATTATCTTTCCACTAAGAACAAGAGCCTTGGGATAGTAAAGAAAATCATCTTATCAATTTTTGTTGAAAAATAACTATAAAAACTACTTTATTCTGAAAAAATATCAGATTTCTCAAGGGGAGACCTTTTGCTGAAATATCCTCACTTGATTCAATCAGCTCTGATTTTATTTTAAAAAATTAGGGTTATCATTCTATTTTTTGATATATTCAAGTTCAAAATGTCAAATATACATAAAATAAAATGAAATTATATGTATTACAGAAAGTTTTATTACATTAACCTTAGGATTTAAAAAAAAATGTTCCTGAAAGAGCTCTGCAGTCACCAAGACAAGATGAAATTCTGAACATCTATCTCCCTTTCCTGAACTGTGTACAGTGAGCAAACATCACTCTCTGGGATTTGGTTTGCAAACCTTAAAAGAAACATGGTCATTTGCAACTATCTTCCTTCCTCACCTGAACATTCTCTGAGTCTCTGTCCCTGCAGCTGCCACACTGGCCTCTTCCCTTGGTGCCTGTTGTCACTGTTATACTCAGGCTTCATTTTCCTACAGGAACAGCACAATGCCTTTCAAGTCTATGGGTCCCTTATTTGCACTCCAGGTCCCTTCCAGTCAGTCCCATGACAGTCATCCTTGACCACTAGCCCCAGATTCAAACCTATTCTCTAGAGTTGACCTCTACATCTCCTAAAACGTTCCCAGTGCATTCCTTTTTCCGGAAGGCATCCTGGGTGTTATGATGAGACAGATAACATTTCTGTCAGAAGTGTTGAAGGCAGCGCGCAAAGGTGGTTGGCACACTTCTACTGCTTGGCTGAGAGGAGAAACAATTGATCTGAAATGCATGGCAGCCCATACAGTGCTTTGCCCCTCTCGTGGACCAGCACGTGATTGTTGAACAAATGAGGTTATGAATGGATAGTTGTCTTGAAAACTGAATGCAAGGTTTGATTGATTGACCATGGTGTGTCCGAGTCGCTCTAAATACATATTTGCATTTCCATATAGACTTATAAAACTCTAGTACATTTTTGCTATGGTACAAAAAGATATTGTTATATGGACAGTAAATCTGTGACATACTTTTAAATATACACGTACTCAAATTAAACATGGCTTTTTCTTTAAGTTATTTTACTTAAACAAAGAAACAGGCTTGTGAGCTGGTTGGACTTGCTCTCTGTTGATTTAGTCTACTGTAACAACATACATGCCAACAAAAATGTTTTGTTTAAACAAAAACTATGACTGTTGAGCTACTAGTGATTTCTCCCCTACCACATCCTGGTTATTCCAAGTAGAGTCTAAATTTGGGCTCTAAATTAAAAGAATGTATGCCAGTCTCACATAGCATAACTTAGAGCAGGAAGTTACCTTGGTAACCTTATATACTATGTTGGCAGCCTGTTAGGGGCACTATAGCCTTAGGTCATTATAACAAGTAGGAAGTATACGTTATGATCTTGAACTTGTTAGTGGTTAACCCGTTCCTCTTACACTAGGGCATTAGAATTTGAGGGTTTTCCTCCCTATTTAAGCAAACTGTAGGTTTAAGAGGATTTTTTAGTAAACTCATCCCATTTTCTTTAAAACACCATCAATATTTTTCATTTTGCTAATACTAGCAATAACTTTTCTTTCTCCTCCTAAACAAGGTAGCACAATCCATAAGACAGCCAGCCTCCTTCATCAAGCACCCAGAGGACTTTTAAACAATCTTTGGCCTAGGAATGTTCTAGAAATAACCAGTGAGTCAGCAGCAGAAATTTTGATGTTAACCTTATTAATCAGGTAAGTTTATTCAACAAGAAAGAACAAGGAGCTATTTATATGATACACTACCAGTTATTTATTCCTAGTAACAATTAGCATAAAGACAACATTTTTAGGAATAACTTTTCATTAGTTCACTTTATAATAGGTAAAAATGGAAAAGACAAATGGCAAAAATGACTCGAATATTTCTAGTTTCCTATTTGTAGGTTTTAGGATGAAATTTTCTCCAAGCTTCAAATATTCTGAAATCTTATACCATCCGAAATTTCAATGCTTGTTCACATGTGAACCTAGCATTTTTAAAGAACTTTCATGTCTGCTTTTTAATATTGGGTGCAATGAATACTGTAATTACGTATGATTTAAAAAGAAAAAATGCATGCTCAGGCATATCTTACCATTAACAACAGGAACTCATAGCACAAGTTAATGGTACCACATGCCCCTTAGTGGTTAATCTACAATTTACAAAAGCCTTTTGTTAACTGTAGCAATATGCTGGGACTTTAGGACCATCTGGAAGTAATTTTATTCCAAGTCTCAGGAGGAGGCAAGAGTTGTTAGCACAGAATATTTCAAATATTTAGATAACTTTAGATAAAGGTAATATTAGATGCATTAGGAGCTCGCTTTCACACAAGGGGGCATATTCTCCAGATTCCAGAGGCATCCTCAAAAGGGAGACCGGTTACCACAAACAAACAAGCAAGCGAAGCAATCCCAGCAACAAACAACAGTAACTTGCAAGGAGTTGATGGAATCACCATGTGACTTGGCAGGTCCAGGTCTTTGTTAGGTAAATGGTCTTCCACACCATGGAGATGGGGGTGGGAGGGTATAATGACATGATAAAATGAAAAGATGTAGAGAATCAAAAGGAGGGAAAAAGGAAAATAAAAAAATATGTTTTTCAAACTCTAGGAAGTCACAAAAGAACCATTGAGTGTACAAGTCTCTGAAAACATAGCTCACTCGAGGAGTCAAGGGCTCAGCTGGGAAGGAAAAGTGGTTTTTTTTAAATTGGTTATTTTAGTTATTTACTTTTTAAATGTTGTGCTCCTTCCTGGTTTCCCCTCTGCAAAACCCCCATCCCATCCCACCTTCCCTTTGTCTCAGAGAGGATGCTCCTCCACCCTCCCATTCATCCCCCTCCGCCTCACTCCTCTGGATCCACCTGTGATGGAGCATCAAGTCTCTACAGGACTAAACCACCCGGCTCCCACTGATGCTAAATAAGGTCATCCTCTGCTATATTTGGCTGAAGCCATGGATATGTGTATTTTGGTGGGTGCTTTAGTCCCTGGGAGCTCTGGAGGGGGCATCTGGCTAGTAGGTTTAAGGAACTATATAAGCACATGGGACTCAGATATTGTGAGTGTGGAATAGTATCTAATCTGAACTGATGAGGGAAGGCAGAAGGCCTGAGCTATGCAGAGCACAATACCTAATGATGACTTCTGAGAAAGTACTGGACAGTGACATCCAGGAGAGCCCCAGACCTTCTGTGGATTTTAAGAGTTTATCTGCATCTTTATGTGAGATGTTTGTGGAGGCAGGTGGAGTTGTTGACTGCTGTGTTGGAGACATGGGTCTTACATTAGAAGGGACTGGAAGACACAGAGGAGTGTGTGTAGACAAGTAGCAGACAATTAGTAGACAGAGGCATCCTCTGCTGTGGAGTCAGAGCTTCAGGGGATGCAGTTGCTCCAACACTGAGAAAAATAAAGGCTAGGATACGATGCACGACAGAAGTGTTGGGATGGAGGAGACCAATAATTCGATCATGGAAGGTACTTGCACAAATACTGTTCCAGTAGGGCGGGGCAAATACATATAGATTTCAGGGGGAAGTTCTGTGCCAGTGCTGTGGAATTTAGGTCATCATCAGGTCTAAATGATACTACCTCAAAAGATAATGAGAACATGGAACTTAGCCCCAAACACATACAAGAGAGAATAAAAAAGAGGGCTAGAGCGGATTTTGCAGGCTGTCTAATGTGAAGAGGAGCATGAGCCAGAAAGGGGAATGAAAATATCAGTTCTGAGAGCAAAAAGGAGCCAGGATATGATTTCAAGGGCATCAAACAAGGTACTGTGAAATCATGGAGAGGGTTGACTGCACTGATTATCCCCAAGTTATCACAAATCTGTAAAGACAGCTAAGACGAAAATGAAACATTAAAATATAGACTGAGCTTGGGACTGAATGACTGAAGGAGCTGAAGGGGTTTGCAACCCATAGGAAGAACAACAACAATATCAACCAACCAGACCCCCCAAAGCTCCTAGGGAGCTCATATAAATCAAAAGTTACAGTAGAAAGAAAACCAACAGAGAAATTGCTCCCTTGAAAAATGTAAATACATTTTCTAGGCCTGGAAGGTAGTTCAGTTAGCAATGTATTGTCTTACAGACAGGATGACCTGCGTCAAGTCTCCAGAAACTTGCTTGTCTTGTCTTAAGCAAGGGGTGGTGGTGGAAGGAGGTTGTAATCCCAAAGACAGAAAGCAGATCTCCAGGGCCTAAATATTCCTACGGGGTGTGTACCAGGTCAGTAAGATGAGCTTTCAAAGAGATGGATGATATTTTAGGAAGGACATTTGAGGTTGTCCTCAGGCATCTAATAGCATCAGAACACAGGTAAGCATGCACGCGCGCGCACACACACACACACACACACACACACACAAAACAAACAAACAAAAAAACAGGGACAGAGGAAGATAAGCAGAGACAGAGAGACAGAGAGACAGAGATAAATGCACACATACACGTGAACACAAAGGTCCACATACACATGTAATATGTTCCAGTGACTACATATGAAACTAGATACATGTTAAGCATTTACATGCAACCAGGATAAAATGAATGGAGTAGGTTATTGAACTGGATAAAAGCTCAAGTATCATAAAAAAAATGACAAATCCCAAATATAGTCCTGAAATGCCATTTTAAAGAAGATAACAGGTAATATTTTGTGAAAATTATTATATTCACACATTGATAGCAAAAGTAAATAAATAATATGAGTGGAGGGTAGAATTTAGGATAAGTAACACAAGATGCTAGGTACTGAGGTGAATTATAAATAGTGATTATTTTCAATTTCTATAAATAGGAACAACTGCTTATCAATAGATAATCCAGAAAGTTGCTGAATCGTCTGGGACAAATTCATCCTACTTTGTCCGTAAAGCAGGCATAATGAGATCCAGTGAAGGGGAGCATGGAACATGGGCTTAAACTCCGTTATTAATTCACTGGAAATGAACTCACTTAAGCTTAGACATGACAGTCACTATGTAAGATGTTTCTAGAAATTGGAAACCATGTGTCTGAAGTTATCTCCCAATTATAAAACACTGAATTGAGCTCTGTTCCAAACAAGAATTTTATTACTGCATTATCCGAGACATCTCTCTGATTCACCCTCAAACAGAAATAGCTGCTCAAATATTAATATGTGCAAACACCATAGTGATATCATTGCTGGCATTGCTCAGTTAACATTCATGTGGCAAAAAATTTGGCCTTATAGCCAATAAATGAAATAAGTCAAAGAACTGAACAGTTAGTGTATATATATATATATATATATATATATGTGTGTGTGTGTGTGTGTGTGTGTGTGTGTGTGTGTGTGTGCACATCTGCACACACATATATATACATATATATTAATATATCTTTATTCCAAACATTATCTATAGAATATAAGAAAGTGTTAGTTATTCACAGGAAAAAAAACTATATATAATACAAAATGATTTAATCTAATATTTCCTTAATTACTAGTAATCATATCAACTTTATCAGAAAATTGTGTGTGTGTATGTGTGTGTGTGTGTATGTGTGTCTGTGTGTGTTTACAAGGACCTATTCATAAGAAAAGAAGGGAGACAGATGACAGGACAGAATCATGAATCGCTGTATAATATTGCAGCTCTGAGCATTGTATCATTAATTTGCACAATTAACATGTTTTAATAAATTACTAAATAATTAAAAATTACAAGCATAGATGACTCACTAATGTGATAGTTTTATGTTCTTGAAAAGCAGTAGGTATTTTGAAGCAGGAATTAAGGCTTCCAGTAGTAGCTCTGCTATTCCAGTGAGTTTTCTTGTACTGAGTGACTAAGGTTTCCTCCCTTCCTTCAGGATCTATTTTAGTTTTGTCCCCAACACGTTTCTCTTAGCACTTATTGTTGACCTTAAAAATTACAATAACAGTTTGTAGCACTTTGTTGTATTTTACTTTTAAAATGCCATTTCTCTTTTCTGTCAAAATTTACCCAGAATAAATTTAACTGAAACCATTTAATTACTGGGCTGTTCTCCGACACCATTAGCGGGCTGAGTTACCAGCTTCCAAGTTGTTATGATAATACTCTTACCATACATGTCAGGTAGCTTAAAGCGTGTTGTCTTCATTTCTTTGTGTGTTTTTACATGTAAGCATAATTGAGATTTAAAAAGAAAATATTTAATAATTCAGTCACATGACTATTGAAGACAATTTCCACTTAACCTTCTAAGGAGATTAAATTATTGCTCGAGATTTCTGAGGAGATGACTTTGGTTTTAAAATAAGTAAATAAGTACACTATCTAAGGAGGTCAACAGAGTAAGTTCTTTCAGATTCTGTGTTTACTTTAACAGACCAAACCTGTCAAGACTTTTCAGACTTCCTTTATCTCTTTCTTTCCCAAGTATTCACTGCAGTAGTTGTTTAAGAGTCCCTAAGTGTCACATTAGACTTCTAGGCATAAATGTAGTTGATATCATTTCTGTTATGTTAGCATCTAAATCTGCTATAGATCAATGCATGCTAACTCCCTTTGATTACAGAATAGTTCAAAATATCACTACAACCCACACTGAATGCTGTGATGCACGTTTTACAGAAACCAATGGATGACACAGCCTGGGACAGTTTTATACTAACTAAATACTACAGGACAATGTAAATTAATCCAGATTAAACTAAAGACAATGATGCAACAACTCATTCAGGGAAACGAGAGATGTCCCAGGACCTACAACCTGAGAATGTCTGGATGGTGACTAGGAGGTGACTTGAAGAAGTCTCAGACAATGAGACAGAAACTGTGCTGATGCTAGAAAACATTAGACCTCTTCAGAAATTTGGGAGCACAAGAATCTATTTACAATGTGGAATTCACGGTTAGATAAACTATGATTAAGAATAGACTTTTAAACACTATGATTTTCAAACTAAGTTTTTAGTGTACTCCTTATCTTTTAAAGATAATTTTCTAAATATTTTCCAATGAAATAAGACCTACTGAGTAGATTGAAATAATGAGTAGTAAGTTTTATTAAAATTCAGCAACTGTTTTCCCCAGAAAAATAAACAATAGTATAATTAGTAAAAGAATAAACACACTTACTCAGTGAATCTCTATAAATCGTTCCATTTAACTTTTAAATCTTACTAAAGCATTCATTTCCAGGTATGTGCTACGAAGCTGAAGTTATTTAGGTCTTAGAGGCACCTACTAAATGGGTCAGGGATTTTTTTTAAATGTTCACAAAAGCTTTCAGCAGACTCCTGCTTGCCTCAGAAAGCTTTGCAAGTAATCACTACTTTGTTAGGTCAAAGTGAAAGACGGAAAGTTGATCAACATTAGTAGAACCCAGGCTAACTATGTTATCAATAAACGATCTGCAGGACGATGATAGATAGGAAATCTCCAATACTAGTCCAGTTAATAGAAGATCTCAATTACAATGTCATTTTTTAGTTTAAAAAAATTGAATCTGCCCAAAAATGCCAAATATATAGTATATTTCAAGATTAAATCAAGACTGCAATATAAAAATGTAATGAATTCATATTAAACCTGTAGGAGTTATCTTGACTCACTGTGGTAGGCTTCAAAATGTCTGCCAGATTAAAAAGAAAATAAAGAAAATCACTCTTGTGATCAAAAACTAAAAAGGAAATATAGGTTAATATAGCTTATCTTATTGCAAAACTTGAAGGGTGGTGCTTTTTGGCAGACATAAATATGACTCAAGTGACTCTTACCTTATGCTCTGAAGAACAAGGCATTTATATGCTACTAGCAGTGTCCAAAGAAGTTTGATATTCAAAGAGCATGACAACAACAAGAGGTTCTTATTTATTCAATGATTTCAAGGTCCTCAAAAAAGAGTTACTGGTGGTAAAATTTCCCTAAAATCAATAGGAAGGAATTCAGGCCTAGTACTGTCAACGTAGGCAATTACCCATGGCTGATGTGACCACTCTAGAGCAGAACCTACCATTGCCGTTTTTCTGAATCAGTATCACTTCTAACTATATTCTAAATATTTATCCATATACCCACAGAGCAGCGTAGAACTCACTCCTCGTCAAGGAACCTCTACTGCATTAGATACCATTACAGAATTTCACCCCGAAGAAAAAACAAAGAAAAACTAACTGTGGAGTGTCCAGCCCCAAATGAAAGAACTACAGCATGAGTCTCATCCTTGAACCCCAGGGAGGACCAGGGGAAAGGAAGAGGGAAGACTGACAGTCAAAGCCCCAGGACACCTTATGTAATACAGTGTCTTCTATAAATGACAATGACGCTTCACCAAAACAATTGCCATGATGTGGTTGCCTAAAGGAGTTCATCGCAAGGCCAACACTTGGTGACATACCGCCATGGATGGGGGAAATATCACAGGATCCTACATGTGGATGAAGAGCTACAGGAAACTAATGGAGATTCTGCCTTCTCCAGTGATAGTCCCTGGGTAAATCATCCAAAACAAACTGGTCAGAAGTAAAAAATACATACACATAAATAACAATAAATGGACTGAGAATTTTGTATGTACATAAATACACCCATATATGTTTATATGAGTGTATATATAAAAATGATAACAATCGAAGAAGTCACGAGTTTGAGAGGGGGCAGGGGATGACAGGACAGTTGGGGCAGGATGAGAGGAGTAGAAGTGATGTGTATACTATTTATGTATGAAAGTTATAAAATGATTTTAATTGGCAAAGACTCGGGCATTTGAAATAAAACCCAAAAGGTTCCCAACTGCACAGAATACTGGACTTCCTTTGGCTATTTCTTTGTCCTCCCTATCCTTACATAGAATCAGCAGACTTCTGCTGTCATTAGGAAAAGTGCCCACAAAATGCAACTCAATGTTATGTATAATCCCAAAATCCTTTCCACAATCAGCAGAGTTCTTACAGTTGCAGAAGTTAAGTTCACAGGATAAAAAGCAAATCTGATCTTGGAAGGAGAGCTGTCTTCTGCTTTTAAGAGGGAGCACTAAAAATTAAAGCTTTTTTAAATCAAATCTAAAAGGAAGCTTCTTATGTGGTGCATTCATAGGATCCCAAAGAGCAGGACTAATATAAGTGATTTAAAAGACACTGCTTACTGGGAAAGTCTACATCAGGGCTACTCATTATTACTTTCCCTTAAATTTATTTAGAGAAAGTTAGCTGGAGAAAATCTGATATGATGATAAACTGGTCTATTTTATATTAATATTTATAGCTACCGCATATAAAGACCATTTCAGAATTGCCTTTTTTATATATGATACTTCTCCAAATGCAGCCAAAGTGCCCCTTATAAACAGTTGTACATGTAAATCACACAGGCATTTCTAATTATTTTTAATGGAAAGCAGCTAGTCATTAAATTGGAAAGAGTGTATGTATTTTCCCCTCGTGTCTCATATCCATTTGCAGTTTCCTTATTAGATGAACATTATTTTTCTCTTTCTATATAATATTCAGGTTCTAACCTGAGCCCAGTGAAGACTATTACATGTCTTCAGGGAAAAGTCTCAATAATGGGGTGTTCTTTTAACTATCTGTAACTTCATCAGTTTTAAGACAGATAAATTACACCCAGTAGAGAGGTCAGGTCCTGTTGGTCTATAAATGGTGCCCTATAATTGACAAAACTAGTGACTTTAGAGCCTGAGCAAAGCTTTTGTCAACTTCAAAAGCAAATTAAGCACCATTAGGCATTGATGTTGTTCCTTAAGGAAGAGATGACATTATTTGGAATTAAATGAAACAGGCAACCTCGGGAAGTAGTAAGTTAGGAGGACCCTCCAGAATGTACCAGAGAACCTGGGAGGTGAGAGACTCTCAAGAGTGGAAGAGAAGGATCCTAGACAAAATGCCCTAAAGTTGGGAGAGGGAACTCATAGAGCCCACCTCCAGCAAAAAGACAGGGCAGCTAGTGAGGGATAGGGTTGCCATCCCACAGTCAAAACTCTGACTCATAAGCGTTCCTGTCTGAGAGAACTGCAGGGATGGAAATGGAGAAGAACCTGAGGAAAAGAAGGTCCAGCAACAGGTCCAAAGTGGAGTCCAGCTAAAGGGGAGGCCTCAAGGCCTGACACTATTACTGAGGCTATGGGGTACTCGCAGAAAGGGATCTATCATGACTGCCCTCCAAAAGACACAGCAAGCAGCTGAAAGATTCAGATCCAGATATGAACCAATGAACAGAAGCTGCTGACTCCTGTGGTTGAATTAGGGAGAAGCTGGAAGAAGCTGAGGAGGAGGGCGACCCTGTAAGGAGCACCAGCAGTCTCAATTAACCTGGACCCCCGAGATCTCTCAGACACTGGATCACGAACCAAGCAGCATACACCAGCTGAGATGAGGACCCCAACACATACACAGCAGAGGACTCCCAGATCTGGATTCAGTCAGAGAAGATGCACCTAACCCTCAAGAGCCTGGAGGCCCCAGAAAGTTTAGATGTCTGGTGGGGTGGGTGGGGTGTGGACATCCTGGTGGAGACAGGGGTTGTGGAGGAGGTATGGGATATGGAACAGTCAGAGGGCAGACTGGGAGGGGAATAAAATCTGGAATGTAAAAAATAAATAAATAAAAATAAAAAATATGAGTATATATATATGTATATACATATATATATAATAGGTCACATTTTCTTGATATCATAATGATCACACTAACCTCATACAGATGATCTCTCTTTGGACATTGAAACCAACCTGAGTACAGGAGATATGGGCTAAAACTCAGATTTTTATGGGCACAGAATACACCCATAGGGAAACAACAATAAATGTGTCTATCAGTTTTCCTTCTAAGTAACTACATAAATGTATGTATGTATGTATATGTATGTATGCATGTATGTATGTATGTACGTATATTTTAAAGCCTGCTCTGTTTAGTCAGAGAAGCTTCTTTTTTGCTGTTGTCAATGGAGATACAGAGATTCACAACTGCTCAAAGTGCAGAGAACATATGAGTGTCAAATGCCAGGCTGTAAATGAGCTAGTATATCACCCTCTCCAAGGTTCAGGGGACATCCTGAATAAGGGGTGGGAAGAATGTAGGAGCCATCTGGAGGAAGACAAATTACGGTTGTGGAACACTGATTTGTGGGAATGTCATGGCTCTTGAACTCAAAGTAGTATTGGTCACCTGGATGAGATCTCACAAAATCTCTATATCGTTAGACCTCTTAGCACCCTGAAGAGAGAAGGGAGGACACACAGCACCCCACCCCCTACCTTAGGACATGCGTGAAAATAACGGTTGGTGGAAGAGGGAGAAATATTTTGTCCAGTTGAGTAGTTGCTGGTAAGCCTCCATTTTACTGGAGCAAACCCACCCTGGCTTTTATAAAGAACCTGAGAGAAACTCATTGAGTTATGTCAGAAATAAAAGTATGGAAGTAGAAGTAAAAGGCTTTTCTGGAAGGGAAGGGGGGTTCACTAGAGTTGGATATGCACAAAGAGAGGCACAAAGAGGTGAATATAATGAGAATACATTATGGATATGTAGGAAAATGCCACTTTATTATATATGAGTAATATATGCCAATAAAAATGGTCTTTAATCGAGGCTTCATGGCCAGAAAGCTATGGCTCCAGCAATTTAAATAAGCTTCCTTACTCACATACCTGTACAATGGCAGATCTCCATTTTAAAAATCCGTCTTCGTACTCCATTACCCATACTCCTTTACTGGCCAGCTCACACATTCCTTCCTTAATATCTTTGGTGTTAATCTGTGTCAACCAGTAAAATCAGATTTCAAGTAACACTATATTCTTAAAAAAACATTAGAAATGGTTTAAGAATATAAACAAATATAAATAACAATACTTTCAGTTATGCAACTGCATTGCTTTTCAAGGAATTTTGCAGGCATCATCCTATTTAGACTGTACACAGAGGCAATTCATTTAAGCACTAGTTAGGTAACTGTGTTTAACAACAAAGCTTCTACAATGGAAAATTCAAAAACTGAAGAACAGAAGAACACACTGGGAGAAATAGTCTTACTTGCAACAGACATAAGCTGTTCCTCATACATGCTCACTTCTCAGCACAAATTCCAACGGCACGTGCTGTACCACTCAACCTAGCTCTCATGTGGCCTTCACAGGTGACACTTAGGGCCTCAGAGATCAGGATTTAAAAACAGGCGAAACAAATATTCCTCTTTTCAAGTAGGTGATGACCCAAATTGGTCAATGATAGGTAAGTATCAGAGTCTGGTGATAAATTAAAATATTAAAATATTGAGAGCAGCTCTCTGCTCCCAGACCCGGTGAGAGAGAGACCCAACCGCCTGGTCAGGTGGGCACTCCTGAGGCTGCAGAGCGGAAGAGACCACCAACACTGCTCACCCCTGCCCACATCCCTGGCCCAAGAGGAAACTGTATAAGGCCTCTGGGCTCCCGTGGGGGAGGGCCCAGGAGCGGCAGGACCCCTGCCAGAGACACCGCCGGACCCTGAAGGAAACAGACCGGATAAACAGTTCTCTGCACCCAAATCCAGTGGGAGGGAGAGCTAAACCTTCAGAGAGGCAGACAGGCCTGGGAAACCAGAAGAGACTGCTCCCTGCACACACATCTCGGAAGCCAGAGGAAAAAGCCAAAGACCATCTGGAACCCTGGTGCACTGAAGCTCCCGGAAGGGGCGGCACAGGTCTTCCTGGTTGCTGCCGCTGCAGAGAGCCCCTGGGCAGCACCCCACGAGCGAACTTGAGCCTCGGGACCACAGGTAAGACCAAATTTTCTGCTGCAAGAAAGCTGCCTGGTGAGCTTGGGACACACGGAAGCAGAATTTCTCTAGAACCGGGCACGTTCTGTGTTTACCGGAAGTCCCACACCCGCGGATCCCGGCCCGCAGCAGCTCTCTGCTCCCAGACCCGGTGAGAGAGAGACCCAACCGCCTGGTCAGGTGGGCACTCCTGAGGCTGCAGAGCGGAAGAGACCACCAACACTGCTCACCCCTGCCCACATCCCTGGCCCAAGAGGAAACTGTATAAGGCCTCTGGGCTCCCGTGGGGGAGGGCCCAGGAGCGGCAGGACCCCTGCCACAGACACCGCCGGACCCTGAAGGAAACAGACCGGATAAACAGTTCTCTGCACCCAAATCCCGTGGGAGGGAGAGCTAAACCTTCAGAGAGGCAGACAGGCCTGGGAAACCAGAAGAGACTGCTCCCTGCACACACATCTCGGAAGCCAGAGGAAAAAGCCAAAGACCATCTGGAACCCTGGTGCACTGAAGCTCCCGGAAGGGGCGGCACAGGTCTTCCTGGTTGCTGCCGCTGCAGAGAGCCCCTGGACAGCACCCCACGAGCAAACCTGAGCCTCGGGACCACAGGTAAGACCAAATTTTCTGCTGCAAGAAAGCTGCCTGGTGAACTCAAGACACAGGCCCACAGGAACAGCTGAAGACCTGTAGAGAGGAAAAACTACAGGCCCGAAAGCAGAACACTCTGTCCCCATAACTGACTGAAAGAGAGGAAAACAGGTATACAGCACTCCTGACACACAGGCTTATAGGACAGTCTAGCCACTGTCAGAAATAGCAGAACAAAGTAACACTAGAGATAATCTGATGGCGAGAGGCAAGCGCAGGAACCCAAGCAACAGAAACCAAGACTACATGCCATCATCGGAGCCCAATTCTCCCACCAAAACAAACATGGAATATCCAAACACACCAGAAAAGCAAGATCTAGTTTCAAAATCATATTTGATCATGATGCTGGAGGACTTCAGGAAAGACCTGAACACACTTAGGGAAGCACAGGAAAACATTAATAAACAAGTAAAAGCCTACAGAGAGGAATCGCAAAAATCCCTGAAAGAATTCCAGGAAAACACAATCAAACAGTTGAAGGAATTAAAAATGGAAATAGAAGCAATCAAGAAAGAACACATGGAAACAACCCTGGATATAGAAAACCAAAAGAAGAGACAAGGAGCTGTAGATACAAGCTTCACCAACAGAATACAAGAGATGGAAGAGAGAATCTCAGGAGCAGAAGATTCCATAGAAATCATTGACTCAACTGTCAAAGATAATGTAAAGCGGAAAAAGCTACTGGTCCAAAACATACAGGAAATCCAGGACTCAATGAGAAGATCAAACCTAAGGATAATAGGTATAGAAGAGAGTGAAGACTCCCAGCTCAAAGGACCAGTAAATATCTTCAACAAAATCATAGAAGAAAACTTCCCTAACCTAAAAAAAGAGATACCCATAGACATACAGGAAGCCTACAGAACTCCAAATAGATTGGACCAGAAAAGAAACACCTCCCGTCACATAATTGTCAAAACACCAAACGCACAAAATAAAGAAAGAATATTAAAAGCAGTAAGGGAAAAAGGTCAAGTAACATATAAAGGGAGACCTATCAGAATCACACCAGACTTCTCGCCAGAAACTATGAAGGCCAGAAGATCCTGGACTGATGTTATACAGACCCTAAGAGAACACAAATGCCAGCCCAGATTACTGTATCCAGCAAAACTCTCAATTAACATTGATGGAGAAACCAAGATATTCCATGACAAAACCAAATTTACACAATATCTTTCTACAAATCCAGCACTACAAAGGATAATAAATGGTAAAGCCCAACATAAGGAGGCAAGCTATACCCTAGAAGAAGCAAGAAACTAATCGTCTTGGCAACAAAACAAAGAGAATGAAAGCACACAAACATAACCTCACATCAAATATGAATATAACGGGAAGCAATAATCACTATTCCTTAATATCTCTCAATATCAATGGCCTCAACTCCCCAATAAAAAGACATAGATTAACAAACTGGATACGCAACGAGGACCCTGCATTCTGCTGCCTACAGGAAACACACCTCAGAGACAAAGACAGACACTACCTCAGAGTGAAAGGCTGGAAAACAACTTTCCAAGCAAATGGTCAGAAGAAGCAAGCTGGAGTAGCCATTCTAATATCAAATAAAATCAATTTCCAACTAAAAGTCATCAAAAAAGATAAGGAAGGACACTTCATATTCATCAAAGGAAAAATCAACCAAGATGAACTCTCAATCCTAAATATCTATGCCCCAAATACAAGGGCACCTACATATGTAAAAGAAACCTTACTAAAGCTCAAAACACACATTGCACCTCACACAATAATAGTGGGAGATTTCAACACCCCACTCTCATCAATGGACAGATCATGGAAACAGAAATTAAACAGTGATGTAGACAGACTAAGAGAAGTCATGAGCCAAATGGACTTAACGGATATTTATAGAACATTCTATCCTAAAGCAAAAGGATATACCTTCTTCTCAGCTCCTCATGGTACTTTCTCCAAAATTGACCATATAATTGGTCAAAAAACGTGCCTCAACAGGTACAGAAAGATAGAAATAATCCCATGCGTGCTATCGGACCACCACGGCCTAAAACTGGTCTTCAATAACAATAAGGGAAGAATGCCCACATATACGTGGAAATTGAACAATGCTCTACTCAATGATAACCTGGTCAAGGAAGAAATAAAGAAAGAAATTAAAAACTTTTTAGAATTTAATGAAAATGAAGATACAACATACTCAAACTTATGGGACACAATGAAAGCTGTGCTAAGAGGAAAACTCATAGCGCTGAGTGCCTGCAGAAAGAAACAGGAAAGAGCATATGTCAGCAGCTTGACAGCACACCTAAAAGCTCTAGAACAAAAAGAAGCAAATACACCCAGGAGGAGTAGAAGGCAGGAAATAATCAAACTCAGAGCTGAAATCAACCAAGTAGAAACAAAAAGGACCATAGAAAGAATCAACAGAACCAAAAGTTGGTTCTTTGAGAAAATCAACAAGATAGATAAACCCTTAGCCAGACTAACGAGAGGACACAGAGAGTGTGTCCAAATTAACAAAATCAGAAATGAAAAGGGAGACATAACTACAGATTCGGAGGAAATTCAAAAAATCATCAGATCTTACTATAAAAACCTATATTCAACAAAATTTGAAAATCTTCAGGAAATGGACAATTTCCTAGACAGATACCAGGTACCGAAGTTAAATCAGGAACAGATAAACCAGTTAAACAACCCCATAACTCCTAAGGAAATAGAAGCAGTCATTAAAGGTCTCCCAACCAAAAAGAGCCCAGGTCCAGACGGGTTTAGTGCAGAATTCTATCAGACCTTCATAGAAGACCTCATACCAATATTATCCAAACTATTCCACAAAATTGAAACAGATGGAGCCCTACCGAATTCCTTCTACGAAGCCACAATTACTCTTATACCTAAACCACACAAAGACACAACAAAGAAAGAGAACTTCAGACCAATTTCCCTTATGAATATCGACGCAAAAATACTCAATAAAATTCTGGCAAACCGAATTCAAGAGCACATCAAAACAATCATCCACCATGATCAAGTAGGCTTCATCCCAGGCATGCAGGGATGGTTTAATATACGGAAAACCATCAACGTGATCCATTATATAAACAAACTGAAAGAATAGAACCACATGATCATTTCATTAGATGCTGAGAAAGCATTTGACAAAATTCAACACCCCTTCATGATAAAAGTCCTGGAAAGAATAGGAATTCAAGGCCCATACCTAAACATAGTAAAAGCCATATACAGCAAACCAGTTGCTAACATTAAACTAAACGGAGAGAAACTTGAAGCAATCCCACTAAAATCAGGGACTAGACAAGGCTGCCCACTCTCTCCCTACTTATTCAATATAGTTCTTGAAGTTCTAGCCAGAGCAATCAGACAACAAAAGGAGATCAAAGGGATACAGATCGGAAAAGAAGAGGTCAAAATATCACTATTTGCAGATGACATGATAGTATATTTAAGTGATCCCAAAAGTTCCACCAGAGAACTACTAAAGCTGATAAACAACTTCAGCAAAGTGGCTGGGTATAAAATTAACTCAAATAAATCAGTTGCCTTCCTCTATACAAAAGAGAAACAAGCCGAGAAAGAAATTAGGGAAACGACACCCTTCATAATAGACCCAAATAATATAAAGTACCTCGGTGTGACTTTAACCAAGCAAGTAAAAGATCTGTACAATAAGAACTTCAAGACACTGAGGAAAGAAATTGAAGAAGACCTCAGAAGATGGAAAGATCTCCCATGCTCATGGATTGGCAGGATTAATATGGTAAAAATGGCCATTTTACCAAAAGCAATCTACAGTTTCAATGCAATCCCCATCAAAATACCAATCCAATTCTTCAAAGAGTTAGACAGAACAATTTGCAAATTCATCTGGAATAACAAAAAACCCAGGATAGCTAAAGCTATCCTCAACAATAAAAGGACTTCAGGGGGAATCACTATCCCTGAACTCAAGCAGTATTACAGAGCAATAGTGATAAAAACTGCATGGTATTGGTACAGAGACAGACAGATAGACCAATGGAATAGAATTGAAGACCCAGAAATGAACCCACACACCTATGGTCACTTGATTTTTGACAAAGGAGCCAAAACCATCCAATGGAAAAAAGATAGTATTTTCAGCAAATGGTGCTGGTTCAACTGGAGGGCAACATGTAGAAGAATGCAGATCGATCCATCCTTATCACCCTGTACAAAGCTTAAGTCCAAGTGGATCAAGGACCTCCACATCAAACCAGACACACTCAAACTAATAGAAGAAAAACTAGGGAAGCATCTGGAACACATGGGCACTGGAAAAAATTTCCTGAACAAAACACCAATGGCTTATGCTCTAAGATCAAGAATCGACAAATGGGATCTCATAAAACTGCAAAGCTTCTGTAAGGCAAAGGACACTGTGGTTAGGACAAAACGGCAACCAACAGATTGGGAAAAGATCTTTACCAATCCTACAACAGATAGAGGCCTTATTTCCAAAATATACAAAGAACTCAAGAAGTTAGACCGCAGGGAAACAAATAACCCTATTAAAAAATGGGGTTCAGAGCTAAACAAAGAATTCACAGCTGAGGAATGCCGAATGGCTGAGAAACACCTAAAGAAATGTTCAACATCTTTAGTCATAAGGGAAATGCAAATCAAAACAACCCTGAGATTTCACCTCACACCAGTGCGATTGGCTAAGATCAAAAACTCAGGTGACAGCAGATGCTGGCGAGGATGTGGAGAAAGAGGAACACTCCTCCATTGTTGGTGGGGTTGCAGACTGGTAAAACCATTCTGGAAATCAGTCTGGAGGTTCCTCAGAAAATTGGACATTGAACTGCCTGATGATCCAGCTATACCTCTCTTGGGCATATACCCAAAAGATGCCTCAACATATAAAAGAGACACGTGCTCCACTATGTTCATCGCAGCCTTATTTATAATAGCCAGAAGCTGGAAAGAACCCAGATGCCCTTCAACAGAGGAATGGATACAGAAAATGTGGTACATCTACACAATGGAATATTACTCAGCTATCAAAAACAACGAGTTTATGAAATTCGTAGGCAAATGGTTGGAACTGGAAAATATCATCCTGAGTGAGCTAACCCAATCACAGAAAGACATACATGGTATGCACTCATTGATAAGTGGCTATTAGCCCAAATGCTTGAATTACCCTAGATCCCTAGAACAAACGAAACTCAAGACGGATGATCAAAATGTGAATGCTTCACTCCTTCCTTAAGGAAACAGAGGATAAACAGTTCTACCCAAATCCAGTGGGAGGGAGAGCTAAACATTCAGACAGGCAGACAAGATGGGAAACCAGAAGAGACTGCTCCCTGCACACACATCTCGGAAGCCAGAGGAAATAAGCCAAAGACCATCTGGAACCCTGGTGCACTGAAGCTCCCGGAAGGGGCGGCACAGGTCTTCCTGGTTGCTGCCGCTGCAGAGAGCCCCTGGGCAGCACCCCACGAGCGAACCAGAGCCTCGGGACCACAGGTAAGACCAAATTTTCTGCTGCAAGAAAGCTGCCTGGTGAGCTTGGGACACACGGAAGCAGAATTTCTCTAGAACCGGGCACGTTCTGTGTTTACCGGAAGTCCCACACCCGCGGATCCCGGCCCGCAGCAGCTCTCTGCTCCCAGACCCGGTGAGAGAGAGACCCAACCGCCTGGTCAGGTGGGCACTCCTGAGGCTGCAGAGCGGAAGAGACCACCAACACTGCTCACCCCTGCCCACATCCCTGGCCCAAGAGGAAACTGTATAAGGCCTCTGGGCTCCCGTGGGGGAGGGCCCAGGAGCGGCAGGACCCCTGCCACAGACACCGCCGGACCCTGAAGGAAACAGACCGGATAAACAGTTCTCTGCACCCAAATCCCGTGGGAGGGAGAGCTAAACCTTCAGAGAGGCAGACAGGCCTGGGAAACCAGAAGAGACTGCTCCCTGCACACACATCTCGGAAGCCAGAGGAAAAAGCCAAAGACCATCTGGAACCCTGGTGCACTGAAGCTCCCGGAAGGGGCGGCACAGGTCTTCCTGGTTGCTGCCGCTGCAGAGAGCCCCTGGACAGCACCCCACGAGCAAACCTGAGCCTCGGGACCACAGGTAAGACCAAATTTTCTGCTGCAAGAAAGCTGCCTGGTGAACTCAAGACACAGGCCCACAGGAACAGCTGAAGACCTGTAGAGAGGAAAAACTACAGGCCCGAAAGCAGAACACTCTGTCCCCATAACTGACTGAAAGAGAGGAAAACAGGTATACAGCACTCCTGACACACAGGCTTATAGGACAGTCTAGCCACTGTCAGAAATAGCAGAACAAAGTAACACTAGAGATAATCTGATGGCGAGAGGCAAGCGCAGGAACCCAAGCAACAGAAACCAAGACTACATGCCATCATCGGAGCCCAATTCTCCCACCAAAACAAACATGGAATATCCAAACACACCAGAAAAGCAAGATCTAGTTTCAAAATCATATTTGATCATGATGCTGGAGGACTTCAGGAAAGACCTGAACACACTTAGGGAAGCACAGGAAAACATTAATAAACAAGTAAAAGCCTACAGAGAGGAATCGCAAAAATCCCTGAAAGAATTCCAGGAAAACACAATCAAACAGTTGAAGGAATTAAAAATGGAAATAGAAGCAATCAAGAAAGAACACATGGAAACAACCCTGGATATAGAAAACCAAAAGAAGAGACAAGGAGCTGTAGATACAAGCTTCACCAACAGAATACAAGAGATGGAAGAGAGAATCTCAGGAGCAGAAGATTCCATAGAAATCATTGACTCAACTGTCAAAGATAATGTAAAGCGGAAAAAGCTACTGGTCCAAAACATACAGGAAATCCAGGACTCAATGAGAAGATCAAACCTAAGGATAATAGGTATAGAAGAGAGTGAAGACTCCCAGCTCAAAGGACCAGTAAATATCTTCAACAAAATCATAGAAGAAAACTTCCCTAACCTAAAAAAAGAGATACCCATAGACATACAGGAAGCCTACAGAACTCCAAATAGATTGGACCAGAAAAGAAACACCTCCCGTCACATAATTGTCAAAACACCAAACGCACAAAATAAAGAAAGAATATTAAAAGCAGTAAGGGAAAAAGGTCAAGTAACATATAAAGGGAGACCTATCAGAATCACACCAGACTTCTCGCCAGAAACTATGAAGGCCAGAAGATCCTGGACTGATGTTATACAGACCCTAAGAGAACACAAATGCCAGCCCAGATTACTGTATCCAGCAAAACTCTCAATTAACATTGATGGAGAAACCAAGATATTCCATGACAAAACCAAATTTACACAATATCTTTCTACAAATCCAGCACTACAAAGGATAATAAATGGTAAAGCCCAACATAAGGAGGCAAGCTATACCCTAGAAGAAGCAAGAAACTAATCGTCTTGGCAACAAAACAAAGAGAATGAAAGCACACAAACATAACCTCACATCAAATATGAATATAACGGGAAGCAATAATCACTATTCCTTAATATCTCTCAATATCAATGGCCTCAACTCCCCAATAAAAAGACATAGATTAACAAACTGGATACGCAACGAGGACCCTGCATTCTGCTGCCTACAGGAAACACACCTCAGAGACAAAGACAGACACTACCTCAGAGTGAAAGGCTGGAAAACAACTTTCCAAGCAAATGGTCAGAAGAAGCAAGCTGGAGTAGCCATTCTAATATCAAATAAAATCAATTTCCAACTAAAAGTCATCAAAAAAGATAAGGAAGGACACTTCATATTCATCAAAGGAAAAATCAACCAAGATGAACTCTCAATCCTAAATATCTATGCCCCAAATACAAGGGCACCTACATATGTAAAAGAAACCTTACTAAAGCTCAAAACACACATTGCACCTCACACAATAATAGTGGGAGATTTCAACACCCCACTCTCATCAATGGACAGATCATGGAAACAGAAATTAAACAGTGATGTAGACAGACTAAGAGAAGTCATGAGCCAAATGGACTTAACGGATATTTATAGAACATTCTATCCTAAAGCAAAAGGATATACCTTCTTCTCAGCTCCTCATGGTACTTTCTCCAAAATTGACCATATAATTGGTCAAAAAACGTGCCTCAACAGGTACAGAAAGATAGAAATAATCCCATGCGTGCTATCGGACCACCACGGCCTAAAACTGGTCTTCAATAACAATAAGGGAAGAATGCCCACATATACGTGGAAATTGAACAATGCTCTACTCAATGATAACCTGGTCAAGGAAGAAATAAAGAAAGAAATTAAAAACTTTTTAGAATTTAATGAAAATGAAGATACAACATACTCAAACTTATGGGACACAATGAAAGCTGTGCTAAGAGGAAAACTCATAGCGCTGAGTGCCTGCAGAAAGAAACAGGAAAGAGCATATGTCAGCAGCTTGACAGCACACCTAAAAGCTCTAGAACAAAAAGAAGCAAATACACCCAGGAGGAGTAGAAGGCAGGAAATAATCAAACTCAGAGCTGAAATCAACCAAGTAGAAACAAAAAGGACCATAGAAAGAATCAACAGAACCAAAAGTTGGTTCTTTGAGAAAATCAACAAGATAGATAAACCCTTAGCCAGACTAACGAGAGGACACAGAGAGTGTGTCCAAATTAACAAAATCAGAAATGAAAAGGGAGACATAACTACAGATTCGGAGGAAATTCAAAAAATCATCAGATCTTACTATAAAAACCTATATTCAACAAAATTTGAAAATCTTCAGGAAATGGACAATTTCCTAGACAGATACCAGGTACCGAAGTTAAATCAGGAACAGATAAACCAGTTAAACAACCCCATAACTCCTAAGGAAATAGAAGCAGTCATTAAAGGTCTCCCAACCAAAAAGAGCCCAGGTCCAGACGGGTTTAGTGCAGAATTCTATCAGACCTTCATAGAAGACCTCATACCAATATTATCCAAACTATTCCACAAAATTGAAACAGATGGAGCCCTACCGAATTCCTTCTACGAAGCCACAATTACTCTTATACCTAAACCACACAAAGACACAACAAAGAAAGAGAACTTCAGACCAATTTCCCTTATGAATATCGACGCAAAAATACTCAATAAAATTCTGGCAAACCGAATTCAAGAGCACATCAAAACAATCATCCACCATGATCAAGTAGGCTTCATCCCAGGCATGCAGGGATGGTTTAATATACGGAAAACCATCAACGTGATCCATTATATAAACAAACTGAAAGAATAGAACCACATGATCATTTCATTAGATGCTGAGAAAGCATTTGACAAAATTCAACACCCCTTCATGATAAAAGTCCTGGAAAGAATAGGAATTCAAGGCCCATACCTAAACATAGTAAAAGCCATATACAGCAAACCAGTTGCTAACATTAAACTAAACGGAGAGAAACTTGAAGCAATCCCACTAAAATCAGGGACTAGACAAGGCTGCCCACTCTCTCCCTACTTATTCAATATAGTTCTTGAAGTTCTAGCCAGAGCAATCAGACAACAAAAGGAGATCAAAGGGATACAGATCGGAAAAGAAGAGGTCAAAATATCACTATTTGCAGATGACATGATAGTATATTTAAGTGATCCCAAAAGTTCCACCAGAGAACTACTAAAGCTGATAAACAACTTCAGCAAAGTGGCTGGGTATAAAATTAACTCAAATAAATCAGTTGCCTTCCTCTATACAAAAGAGAAACAAGCCGAGAAAGAAATTAGGGAAACGACACCCTTCATAATAGACCCAAATAATATAAAGTACCTCGGTGTGACTTTAACCAAGCAAGTAAAAGATCTGTACAATAAGAACTTCAAGACACTGAGGAAAGAAATTGAAGAAGACCTCAGAAGATGGAAAGATCTCCCATGCTCATGGATTGGCAGGATTAATATGGTAAAAATGGCCATTTTACCAAAAGCAATCTACAGTTTCAATGCAATCCCCATCAAAATACCAATCCAATTCTTCAAAGAGTTAGACAGAACAATTTGCAAATTCATCTGGAATAACAAAAAACCCAGGATAGCTAAAGCTATCCTCAACAATAAAAGGACTTCAGGGGGAATCACTATCCCTGAACTCAAGCAGTATTACAGAGCAATAGTGATAAAAACTGCATGGTATTGGTACAGAGACAGACAGATAGACCAATGGAATAGAATTGAAGACCCAGAAATGAACCCACACACCTATGGTCACTTGATTTTTGACAAAGGAGCCAAAACCATCCAATGGAAAAAAGATAGTATTTTCAGCAAATGGTGCTGGTTCAACTGGAGGGCAACATGTAGAAGAATGCAGATCGATCCATCCTTATCACCCTGTACAAAGCTTAAGTCCAAGTGGATCAAGGACCTCCACATCAAACCAGACACACTCAAACTAATAGAAGAAAAACTAGGGAAGCATCTGGAACACATGGGCACTGGAAAAAATTTCCTGAACAAAACACCAATGGCTTATGCTCTAAGATCAAGAATCGACAAATGGGATCTCATAAAACTGCAAAGCTTCTGTAAGGCAAAGGACACTGTGGTTAGGACAAAACGGCAACCAACAGATTGGGAAAAGATCTTTACCAATCCTACAACAGATAGAGGCCTTATTTCCAAAATATACAAAGAACTCAAGAAGTTAGACCGCAGGGAAACAAATAACCCTATTAAAAAATGGGGTTCAGAGCTAAACAAAGAATTCACAGCTGAGGAATGCCGAATGGCTGAGAAACACCTAAAGAAATGTTCAACATCTTTAGTCATAAGGGAAATGCAAATCAAAACAACCCTGAGATTTCACCTCACACCAGTGCGATTGGCTAAGATCAAAAACTCAGGTGACAGCAGATGCTGGCGAGGATGTGGAGAAAGAGGAACACTCCTCCATTGTTGGTGGGGTTGCAGACTGGTAAAACCATTCTGGAAATCAGTCTGGAGGTTCCTCAGAAAATTGGACATTGAACTGCCTGATGATCCAGCTATACCTCTCTTGGGCATATACCCAAAAGATGCCTCAACATATAAAAGAGACACGTGCTCCACTATGTTCATCGCAGCCTTATTTATAATAGCCAGAAGCTGGAAAGAACCCAGATGCCCTTCAACAGAGGAATGGATACAGAAAATGTGGTACATCTACACAATGGAATATTACTCAGCTATCAAAAACAACGAGTTTATGAAATTCGTAGGCAAATGGTTGGAACTGGAAAATATCATCCTGAGTGAGCTAACCCAATCACAGAAAGACATACATGGTATGCACTCATTGATAAGTGGCTATTAGCCCAAATGCTTGAATTACCCTAGATCCCTAGAACAAACGAAACTCAAGACGGATGATCAAAATGTGAATGCTTCACTCCTTCTTTAAATGAGGAAAAAGAATACCCTTGGCAGGGAAGGGAGAGGCAAAGATTAAAACAGAGACTGAAGGAACACCCATTCAGAGCCTGCCCCACATGTGGCCCATACATATACAGCCACCCAATTAGACAAGATGGATGAAGCAAAGAAGTGCAGACCGACAGGAGCCGGATGTAGATCGCTCCTGAGAGACACAGCCAGAATACAGCAAATATAGAGGCGAATGCCAGCAGCAAACCACTGAACTGAGAATAGGTCCCCTATTGAAGGAATCAGAGAAAGAACTGGAAGAGCTTGAAGGGGCTCGAGACCCCAAAAGTACAACAATGCCAAGCAACCAGAGCTTCCAGGGACTAAGCCACTACCTAAAGACTATACATGGACTGACCCTGGACTCTGACCCCATAGGTAGCAATGAATATCCTAGTAAGAGCACCAGTGGAAGGGGAAGCCCTGGGTCCTGCTAAGACTGAACCCACAGTGAACTAGTCTATGGGGGGAGGGCGGCAATGGGGGGAGGGTTGGGAGGGGAACACCCATAAGGAAGGGGAGGGGGGAGGGGGATGTTTGCCCGGAAACCGGGAAAGGGAATAACACTCGAAATGTATATAAGAAATACTCAAGTTAATAAAAAAAAAAAAAAAAAAAAAAAAGATAGACCATAAAAATAAAAAAAAAAAAAAAAAGATTTGGTCTCTCACCTGACACACCCTTTATCCTTCTCAGAATAAACAATTTGTTCCCAGTCATTCTATTTCTAACCAAAGATCATTTGTAAGTCTCCTAAGAATATCTTCTATGTACAATAATTTTTTTATAGTCAGTGTTGTATGTGACAGCTACCTAGTGTCCCATTGAATTCTCCTGGTCAACATTTCTAGTCCATGCATATAATCTTATGTCACTAATATTTAGGGAGGAAAGGAAGAAGAAATGAGTTTACCAATGTATACTTTAGAAAGATGGGGCATATAAAAAGAACAGGATTTATACATTAGGTCCATTCAGAAAGTACAGATTGTATATCCCTTTGTTCTTTTTGTTTGGTTGGTTGGTTGGTTCATGGATTGGTTGGTTGGTTGGTTGCTTGCTTGCTTGCTTGCTTGGTTGGTTGCTTGCTTGGTTGCTTGGTTGGTTGATTCATTTGTTTTAGTTTGGTTTTTTGAGTCAGAGTTTCTCTGTGGGGCTTTAGATACCCTGGAACTCATTCCAGAGACCAGGCTGGCCTCTAATGTAGAAATCTGTCTGCTTCTACCTTCCAAGTGCTAGAATTAAAGGTGTGTGTCATCAAAAAAAAAATATTGAGAACATAGTTGAAACTGACCCAACTTAAACTTTCAGTGTTATGCGCCTCAGGGATATAGAAGGAGAGATAATTACAGGGTCTTATTTTTAATATGTGAATTACCTACCCATAATCACTAATAAGACTTAATTTAAAATACTAAAATATACTGTTAAAAGAATCAAAGTATATCATAAAGTTTATGCTTAGCAAGAATATGGCTTCAGATTTAGAAGATTGCTTTAGTCCATGCTATGTTTAAAATACATGGAAAACATTGTGTATATGAGAGAACACTAATTTTACCAAGTAATATAAATATGACACTAAATGACAGAATAGTGGGTCATTAAAAAATTATATTTCTATTTAGTTTAAAATTCATCCACACTGATATATCATGGGAGCCATTTAAGAGGAATTAAGTTATTTATAGTTTCTTTCTAGACTTTATAAAAAGGCTTGGCTGACTTAATGAATCGCCATCTTGGTTTATTTCATGGAGAGGATTGACCAGTCTTTGTATCCATTCTGGAGATGAGTGGATATAGAAGACATGGCAATTCTTGTGTGGAAATCACCAGAGGTTCTATGGGAGGGAAAAGGAATGTAAGACTTGAGGAAGAAAGTGTATGACATGGCTTGGAAAGGGGTGCAAGGAAGACCAACAACCAGTGCTTTCTATATGCTCATTTAGAATTCAAACATTTGCTTCACTAGTATTTAAAACAGGGACTGATTAGCAATCATGACAATTTCAAATGTCAATAAATGAAAAGGGAGCACAAAACAGCTTCTGTTTTTATATTTTCTCATTTTTTTCAGTCCATTTCATTGTGACCAGTTTTATACCCTTACCAATAATAATTTTCATAGCATCCCATATAGTATGGTTCTTTGATGAGTCCTTCAAATAGCAGCAGATTCTCTACTCAGTACACAGATGCTACCTTGTACCATACGGTGAAGGCCACCAGCTCCCACCTCTGAGCCAAGGCTTACATTTAAATAACTTCAGATTTCTGCACTGCTCAGTCTTCTTATCCATGAAGCTCGAAACTGTTATATACGATGTACCTACCTCAGACTTGAAACATAGTGATCACTAAAACCAGCTATTCTTAATAGTTCCCATCATGTTCCAGAATTAGATTATGACAGTTTAAGTAACTGTTCATTGTGAATTATTTAATTTTCAACAAGGTCTTCATCTACCACGTCATAATCCACCTCGCTTTCTTAATTTCTACCTAGTTATGGTCAGCCTTTGGTCATTTCGACACACATCAGAGCCACCTGGGAAGAGGAACCCTCATTTTAGGAAATGCCTTTATTAGATTGTTCCATGGGTATGTCCGCGGGGACATCTTCTATAGTGACTGATGTAGGAATGTGTGGCTTACATTTGAGTGCAGCCACTTGGCGTGTGCTTCTGGGTTGTCTAAGAAACCAAAAGGAGCCAACTGTGAAGAAGAAGTCGGTAAGCAGCCATCTCTGTGGTTCCTACCGCTGTTCCTACTTGAGCTCCTGTCTTGGCTTCCCTCGATGACTGAGGGAGACAGTGACAGGAAAACGAAATAAACTCTTTGCTTCCAAGGTGGTTTGAGTTATGGTCTTTACAGCAACAGAAAGCAGAGTAGGACATAGCCTCAAAGCAAATATGCTTTATGTTAATTATTTTGACAAAAGAAAAGATCATCCAGGAAACCATAGGCAAAAGAAGACAAGAGCAGTTGTACTGGAAACATTCAGTTAGAGAGAGTTTCGCAAGAAGAGAGCCATACTTCTCACCCATGAGCACCAAAGACTATAAACTCCCACAAGCTGAAACATATGAGCAAATGTCAGATATAGACTTTATCACCAATCGTCTCTACCTCCAACTTAGAGTCGATCTTCATATATTTGTAAAAGAAAAGACAATGTTGAAGAGCCTCTTCTAGTACATTGTGTTCTGTCCAAAATATTTTCATAATAAAAACTATATTTATTTGGTAGGATACGCATCCTCTGTTATATTTTAACTGAATTCATATTTTTGACTATAGAATTTATTTTTGAGTGATTTATATAAAATGGCTTGTACGGTTCCACAAGGGTGAAAAGGTTGGGTAGGACACACAGAGCTATTACTTCGACTGCTGACATTTTACTCTCCTTTGCTATGGCTAATTTCTTTCCTTAGACAAATAAAAAAGTACTTCTCTGTGCTTAGTGAACAAACACACAAAAGGCTATACGATCCTCTATTAGTAAAGTCTTTGGATAATTAAACCTCTCTGTTGCCATAGAAATGGAGAAAATCAAAAGTTTATCAAGGACCCGATAAAATGCATACACAACGGTAAAATTTTAAGGTATTCAGTTCTAAAATATATTTCTTTTTCCAGGACACATCACATCCATTGTTATTTCCAGCTTTAAAAAGTACTCATGACTTTTAGAGTATAATACAGGAAGAGTCCAGTATGTAGAGGGGGAATAGTTGTCTTGATATCATTTAGCAACTGAAGACCTGATCTTGGTTCTCTTCAGGAATCTTTTGAAGGCCAGTAATCACTCCACTGGCCTGTTTGCTCTAACAATATTTTCCACGGCTTTGGAAGAGCATAAATATGACCCATGATCCACCACATTTATTAGAGAGCACTCTAAAGTTCTTCTTCCACATACGTAACCATGGCCTCTGTAAGAAGCCAGAGATTTACCTGTGTGAGGTAGAGGCCAGGGTGGAGGTCGTGGACATACATGCTACTTGCTAGAAGCTTACTCCTGGGCATGCTTCCTGCAGCTAGTCATGAAGGAAGGTTCAACAAGCAGCTTTCAAGTAAGCATTCACTTACCAACTGACCTTGATCAAGCCTAAGAGGATAATGAGAAGAGCACTGCAGTCTATCAGGAAGTCTGGGTTCTTTTACTTCCACTCAGAAGACTGGCCTTGTTAGTGAGCCTCTGGCCTGAGCTAAGGGAAATAGCCAAGGATAGTGGGGAGTAGATGTTAAGATGTGTCAGAGGTGTGTGTGTGTGTGTGTGTGTGTGTGTGTGTGTATGCGTGCGTGTGTGTGTGTGTGT
This sequence comes from Rattus norvegicus, assembly GCF_021556685.1. NCBI lineage: Eukaryota > Metazoa > Chordata > Mammalia > Rodentia > Muridae > Rattus > Rattus norvegicus. Next base: position 232,482,632 of record NC_141535.1, on the reverse strand, counting down.
GTGCGTGTGTGTGTGTGTGTATGCGTGTGTGTGTGTGTGTGTATGCGTGCGTGTGTGTGTGTGTGTGTGTGTGTGTGTGTGTGTGTGTGTGTATGTGTTTATGTGTGTGAAAAGGCCACTGTATCAGGTATATGAAATAGGAACAAAAGAGCAGTCATCCACTGTAGTCAGTTACACCTCAGGACTGTGTGACTGAAAGATTAGCCCAGTGCAGCCTAGGCCATTAAGTAGAGATCTGAATTTGAAGATACAGACAACAATGAGTCACAGCATCCTTTCAACATCAAAAATACTTTTAGCATCTGACTCAGTAGTTAATGATGTAAATGTAGTCTCACACCAGTTACATGGTAACTTAGTTGAAATGATACACACTTTGGGGATTTATTTTATTCTGAGAGGGGTTTCTTCATGAACAGTTAGTTCATAGAAGTGTGATGATATTTTCTTTGTAATAGAAAGCAAATTTAGGTCGCATTTCTTTGTTTTGTTTTTAGAACTCTATCATCCGTAGACAACTTTTAGTGGAAGCTCCCAAGTTTCACAGAAGTCTGGATTTCTAAAAATCTTAATTTACCTACTCAGTCTTCTTCTAGACGGAAACTCTATCACTGACAGAGCACAGGACTTTTCAGTTTCTTATTTGGACACGGTGTCAGAACAGAAGACCAAACTGTGCTATTGCCCTGGAAGTAAGCAGGCTAATTAATGGATGCCTTCAGAAAGATCTCTGCCTCCCCTCACATTGATGCTCTCTCCCGTACACTTTCTATACATACCTCATTGGACCTGCTTTTGTGGGGGTCTTTTTATTCGGTATAGAAACAGCATGAGCACCCTATACTGAGGTTTCTCAGCTGGATAAACAACAGCTTGCTCTTATTTTGATTAAGGAGAACCATTACAAGTTCTTCCTCAAGCTATTAGTCTGCCAGGGACACACTATAATTTATAAGCCCTATCAAAACTTCCCCTTTAATGAATAGGAAATTAATGCACTCAGGCAGACAGATCTTTTAGCTAATACTTTGCAGGATATTCTTCTTTGAAGTATTAGGGAACAATTTTCACTTACTGGTTATTTAAGGCAAAACCACACAGTCCCCTTGATAGCACCTAGATTGGGTTTAGGAATATGTACACTGTATTACTTTTCTTGCATAACTCACATCCCAGAAGATAGGAAAGTAAATGCCTCAGCCTTTAACCTCCAATGGCTTTCTTTAGATATCACCTTTCTGAGCATTTATAGAGAAATTCCAAGCATAACACTACTCCTTACGTGTTAGTAAATGTTGTTCACACTGAGGTAATTTACACTGGAGTCAAGAAACCACAGCCACAGGATGCCGGAAGTTATGGATCCTGATTTGCCTTGAAACAGGGGTGAAACTCCATGTTGCTAGCTCTGTCTTTAGCGAACACTGCAGGTAGGATATTGAAACAGCAACAATGCAATTAGATTCTACGTTTTATTTCTTTTTTCTTTTTTCTTTTTTTTTTTTTCGGGGCTGGGGACCAAACCCAGGGACTAGCGCTTGCTAGGCAAACATTCTACCACTGAGCTAAATCCCCAACCCCTAGATTCTACGTTTTAATCACAACTATGCAGCTATCACACTGGTTTGTGCAAACTTCTGCTCTTTAAGAGAATGGCTCAGTCTCCACAGGAAAATATGATTTTATACTTCTCACATAATAATTATTTTTATACTAACAAACAATTGTAACCAACACATACCAATTACTATTAGAATGTGAATGACTAAGATCTCGCAAAGCTATACAGTGATGGAAGTTGGCCTCGTAATCTCAGCAACAAGAATCCATCATTCTTGAAATACTACACATATGTATAAGTTTACTAAACTAAATTGGAAGGAGTTTACATCCTGAGAAGTTTGGCTATTAACAACTAGCTTAACTGCTCTTTTCTAGAACAAAGGTCATGCTGGTAAGCATAGAAATGTTAATGACTGTTGTAAATTTGATAAGTTATTTGGAACTTGTTAATACTTATGCGTGAATTAATTGCTAAAATAATTTATAAATAAAATAACTTTAAGAATAAGATACTGGGGCTGGGGATTTAGCTCAGTGGTAGAGCGCTTGCCTAGGAAGCGCAAGGCCCTGGGTTCGGTCCCCAGCTCCGAAAAAAAAAAGAACAAAAAAAAAAAAGAATAAGATACTGTAACTTGTACAAATATACTAAAAGGATATCAGAAAATCCCAGTGACAGGCATGCATATTATCAAGCTTTGAGGAAGTTTTGAATTTCACAGTTGGTACCTACCAACTTTGAAAATATATTCTTCCATAGAAAACACAGACACACAGACACACAGACATACAGACACACACACACACGCACGTGCATAAACATGCATGTACATAAACACACACACAAACACATACACATACATTCTCTCTGTCTCTGTCTCTGTCTCTCCCTCTCTTACACACACACACACACACACACACACATTCTCTCTGTCTCTGTCTCTGTCTCTCCCTCTCTTACATACACACACACACACACACACACACACACACACACACACACATGCACACCCATCAACATTACTTTCTTCTTATATAATGTAAAGAAAATGATGATTTCTCCATTGGAAATAACCACAGTAAAAAGTGAATTATATATTGTCCCTAAATACTCTGTTGATAAATCAGGTCACTGAGTCGTGTAGTTCCTTTTGGCGGTTTTCATGGTGGAATCCCAACAACTGAGAGATGCTGTAGCTGTACCTTGTAGTTTATTTATCCTTCTTGCTAACCAGCTTTGATGGAAAAAAAAAGGACATTCATATTCGACCTACCAGCGAAGAAGAAACTATTATAATTTCCTCTAACTGGGTTTATTATTGAATTTTTGGGGATAGCCCTGATCATCTTGTAAAAAACAAATCTTATAAAATCTTTATTAGAACTATAACAAAAATTATTTTCAAATAAAATTTTTGACACCTGTAATAGGCTGGATTCCCACTGAGTCAGAACAATCAGACAGTGATATAGAAAGCTGAGCAGAGGCTTCACTCCATTCCCCAGACTCTGTCCTTATGTGTGCTATGGGAGTCCTCATCTCCTACATGTGAGCTATCATTTTGTTATTATTTTTACCAATAACAAAAGCGACACTTCAACAGCTTCACTGTATGAAACACTTGACAAAATCACTTTCACAATTTTGTTTTAGGACAGACTGAAATTTCATCTTATGTAATTTTGAATATTGTCATGGCAATAACCATTTTCAGAATCCTTAACATTCCTGTCCCACAAACCTTTCCCTATGTAGCATATTTTCTAAATGAGGTCTTGAACTCTTAGTTTCTTATGACATTCCATCTGTCTTTATTATAAGATTACTCTTTAATTTCTAATCATTAAATATATTCCCTATCTTGACTTCTTATTCAACATATTCAAAATATTTTGTTCAACTGTCTCTAATTTCTTGTAAGTTGTAATTACTGAACAATATATATTTCTCTGTTGCAACATTAATAGGTTGATATTTAATTTTGCTTTCACTGTAATTTATATTTATGAGGGTCATCTGACATAATTTTTCTAATATAACAAAATTAGTTTTTCGCCCTAAAAATTGCATTGACTTTTGTCAGTACAAGAAGCTCCTGAAAATCACCAACAACTAGAAACCAAACAAGTTGAAATGTCAGCAACTTTTAAAAGCTTTGTATAGTTATTTATTCTATACACACACACACACAGACACAGACATAGACACAGACCCCACACACACACACACACAAACATACACACACACGCACACATGATAAGAGTATAGAGATAAGAGGACAATATGTGGGAATCAGTTGTCAGGCTGAGCCATCTTGGGCCCTAAACTCGGTAACTTTTTAAAGAGACGTTAAGAAAATAGAGTCTCAACATGACTTAAGATGTTGTATTATATTTCTCTCCTTTTTCTTGAAGATTGTGCCAAATCATCTGACCAACTCGGTAGAAAAGTTTAACCTCATCTCCTGTCTACCCCTCCAACTTCTTCACTGCTGTCTACCCATTCAACTGCTCCCTGCTTCCACAGTTAGGTTAGGTTCTATTTGATGGGAAATGTCAGCGGTATCCTCAGTGAAACAAAGAAAACACAGACCTGATGGCAGTTTCTTCTCTTTCACCACTGTCCCTGTTACCAAATCAAACAAAGAGGACCTTCAAATATACGTCAATCACCACTATCTCATAGCAGGAAGAATCCTGCACACGTACTGCCTACAGCTTTGCAATGTGTGATTTTATCTTAAGGCATTTACATTACACAACAAAGCAAGACTTCTGTTCTCGAAGTCGCTGGGCCCTTGTCTACTAAATGACCATTCAGTGCCTGGCAGGAATACAGCCCTTCCTGAGCCTCTGATCCTTAGAAAGTGTTTTCCATTTCTCCCAGACTTTGAAACCTTTGTCTTTTCTCCTGTTTCTACTCCAAATAGCACTTTCTCTGAACGACATTATCCACTACTCGGTTTTAAATATGGTGGAAAAAGAAATTAGACACCTTTAGCATTTTTTTTTTAATTTCCTGCTTCCAAATTCCCAGTTGTCCATGTGGGGCCACCAGCATGACCCAAGAGTGTAGCAACTTTCCATACTTACCATATGAATCATTTCTTTGTAACCTAACTAGTTAACAACACTCCTGAAAATGAGTTAATAGGATTGCAAGCCAAGATCACAGATCACCAGTATCAAAAATTTAGGATATAAGAATTTCATCTACTATTTAATGGCAAGACACTTGTTTTTTTAAATTATCAAGGCTGCAAACATGATAACAGTTTAACTATAGTTTTAAAAAACATGTTGACACATTACAGGAGAGTGAAAGTAAAATTCATGAAAGTAAAATTGAGAATTAAAAGAAGATTAATAAGTTTAAATTAAATTTGTTAATTATTCAAAAGAAAACCACAAAATACATGCATAATGAAATCCAATATGATGTTCTGGTTCTTCTTATTCTTCTTTTGCTTCTTCTTTTCTAATTTCTCTAGTCCTTATCTACAAGACTCCTACATATTCCTGATACGCTTTTAAAAATCCAAACTAAAATGCTTAATGTTCCTGGAATCAAAGAACAAAATTATGAAACACTTTGTAACTTCAGAACTATCATTTCTTGCTTCCAGCTGATTATCAGACATTTACATTAATTATTCATTATCACGGAACAATTTTTCAATTAAGAACAGTAGCAAAGGACCAATGTACAGCCTCCAAAGTATATCCCACCCAGATCCAGGTCAATAGAGCTAGGCAAACAAGAGGCTGATTCAAAAGTCCCTACCCAATTTTCTTCAACAGCCAGGTCTTTATGAGCGAGTAGTCATGGAAAAGATCCTAAAAAAATAAACTGTGGAAACATTTCAGTAACTTAATTGGTATTTTGCAAGGCTCTCAAAGCCTGCATTGTTACAGCCCACTCTCATCAAAGCCCATGATTCAGCTTCAGGAATGGTGCTATTCAAACCCCTTAGCCATATATCTCAGGAATTTACTTCCCAAGTATGCCTTGTGCCTTATAAACACTTTGTTTAGTCATTGGGTGCCATGATATTTTAAGAGAGTAAAGCAAATTGGTCTGACCATTATTTTGAAAATGTTTTCCTTAATACTTGTCACATGTTAGGTCATAGGAGCACACTGCATTTTTTTTTGTTCCAGAAAGTGAAAGTGACCTACACTTCCTGGAACAAAAAATTGATGATGGATTTCTCACTTGCTAAAATGCAAGAAAAGTGTATGTGTGTATAACCTTAAGCAGATCAGTGAGACTGTTGGCTCTATTCAAGTTCAGGAGGTATTGAAATGGGAAATGCCACAGTTCCTACCAGAAATGAGAACTTACATAGTTTGGAAAGAACAATATTGTTCTAGGTTTTATTCTCCCTTTGTCTCTGAGAAAGTGAAGGAGTGGATAGATGGAATGCAGGGCTACTGAACGTCATCTGTGAAGAGACTCTACAGTGCTTTCTTCTTATAAGCAGACAAAGTAGAAAAAGACCTTAGATGCTAGATGTAGAGAGCCAAATGCAAGTAAAATCACCAGCTTACTTGCTATACATTCAACTCTGGAACAGTATGGGTCTGGTGCTATGATAGTATATCTTTCTTAAAAATGATCACTGTTGTGTGTCATGATCTCTAAGTGTGGAGGTGCGTGCCATGGCAGGCATGCATTGGTCAGAGGAAAACTATATAGAACTTATTCTCTCTTTCTATCTTTGCATGTGTCACTGGGAACCAAACTCAGTCACTAGATTTGTACAGCAAGGGCTTTTAATGATGGAGCATCTCCATAGCGCAACTACGGTGCTTTTATTTAGAAATTGTTTTGATGTGGCTCAGAGTTGTAGTTATCATAAATAACAGTATTTGATTGATGCCTAAGTACCTTCAATTAACTTTAATTCCAATTAAAATGTGCCACCTACCTATGATCGTTATATGAGGTTGTTTGGACCTAGGCGACAATGAGTTAAGCTTAATACTCAGTAGTAATTTATTTTGCCACATGCATGTTTTAAAATTGCTGTCTTGAATGGAATGTGTTGCAATAATATAATACATAGTGACTTACATTAAAAATTCCGGGGTTGGGGATTTAGCTCAGTGGTAGAGCGCTTGCCTAGGAAGCACAAGGCCCTGAGTTCGGTCCCTAGCTCTGAAAAAAAAAAAAAAATTCCAGCATGCTGCATAAGGTTAATTGCTACAGAGGGACAGATGACCTAGCAAAATGACTATGAAGTTGCCCTAGACAGATGTAAAATCTAGGGAAAAAATCAACAGTAATAACTTAGGTAATAAGCAGATTTAAATAGACTGCATAAAAATATAAAACCCTTTTTCCATATAACATAAAGGAAAAATAAAAATACATCCATTTTCTAGTCAGGGTGTGATATTGAAGGTAAGCATATTAGAAACTACAATACTATATGTGAATGATATGTTGTATATGCAAAATCTCACTTGAATGTTGCACCTAAAGCCATTGAAAAATATCGCAATTTTATTGTGGGTTTAACAAGCTAGAACTCTGAATGTATTTGAAGACTTAATAAATGTGTTGCTTTTTCTAAAAGCTTTCAGGATTTTACTCCAGTGCATCTGAAAATTGGTTTAAAAGAAGAAAAAAGACCAGGGAGTAATCACTTTAACTTCTAATGAAGTAATTGCTGAACATAAAGAGAAGCAATCAGCCATTTAAACATACCAGAGAAAACAAGGAAATAACAATGCACATTTGGCAATGAAGATAGATAAATGGCAGCTGAGAACTCTGAAATACCTTACTGAGTCCTTTCTTTTGACGGATGAACAGTCCAGCTTAACCATCATTCTGTCTTCCTAATTCTCCATCCCTTCAGTCTTGCTCAATGAGGTTAACTATTAACATCTTTCTCTGTAGGGTTGGCAACAGTATAGTTTATTTTTACTAAAGATGTTTTTCCCCCCTGTATTTTCTTCCTCATACACTTAGAAGGTTGAACAGATCCCATGAACTCAGCTGCTCCTGTTTTAGCTTTTGTCTTCAAAATTCAAATTCTCTTTTGATCTCAGCCTTCTAGTTCATGCTGAGGATACCAAGGCACTATCTATAGCCCTTCCCCTCCTTCCCAATGCACCGGTATAATTCTGATAGGCTGACATCATTTCCAACTTGAGACCATTAAAATTCAGATGCAGCATCTTCCTTGTGTCTATATCATCCATATGCGCTCCTCATTTTGTCAATGTTATTATAATTTATCCATCTACATATTCAGAAAGCCACCATCAGCCCTAACTGATACAGGGAACTCCACTTCCCTGGATCAATGTGAGCTCATCAATTAAGTCAAAAAGAGCTGAGGCTTAATGTGTCTTCTAGGATCTCTAAACTCACCCTTTTTTCTCATTCCTGGTACCATCATAGACAGACTTTAAAAGTTTTTGTTGCAGTCTGTTGTAGCTTGGAACCATTTTTGAGATGGGCTCTAAATTGTTTTCAGTAGGTATGATGTAGTTTGAACAGAGCAAAGGCCCTGGATTCACCAAATTCCTTTAAAGTGGATGCATGTTCGCTCTATCATTCAGTAGGCTAACTAGCCTTAGAACTAATTATTTGATGTGTGTTGTGTAGTCCCACCCTATATCATGGATTTATGAAGCACTGTGATCAAATAGTTCTTAAAATAAGTAGAATGATGCTCTATAGATGACTGATAATGTCATTGTCACTATTTCTACTTCTTTAAATGTTAACAACTTTCTATAGGTGCTAGGTTACAAATAAGCCTCTCACTCTCAATGAATCCCCTAGTTTCTGTATAGTTTGGTCACCTTCAAATGTCCACTAAGATAGTATTTATTAGCATATATATACTAGCTTTCTATATATAGAGAAAGTATATATATATATATATATATATATATATATATATATGCTTTCTGTTCCAAGAAAAGGTGGGGAGAGAAAGAAGAAAGGAGGGAAGAAGGGGAGGGAGAGAGGGAAGAAGGGAGAAGGGGAAGAATGGAGGGGACAGGCAGTAAGGGACAACCAAACAACCTTTGAAATTGTCCCTTTTACTTTTGGCGATTTGTGATTTTTCTCTCTTTTTCAAATCTGTCTCCTTTCTCCCCATTTTAAATAAAACACTGTGTCTCTTAATGACTTATTCAGATTTTATTTGTCCCCAAACAAGATCAAACAATTCAGTATTTTTTTTTGTCTCTAGATGTTTCCAGGAGAAAAAACTATAAAAGGTCAACCTCAAATAAACTTCCAAGGAATTGTATGTTCTGTCCCTTGGAGGTTAACATTAAACATTAATGATTAGTGGGTCCTGAGATGCTGAGATGTCCTAAGGACTTTTAAACATGGTATCCAAAATTTCCCGCTAGAAGCTAATCGAGGGCTAAAACAGAATATTCCACAACTGAAGAGTTTTAAAAACCTGTTAATAGGAACAATGTGCTACATAATTCTAAATTTCAAAGCTATATTCAAGTAAATCTTAAAGAACTGATGGCACATAATCCTTGCTTCTCAATGACATATGAATCTCAGAACATACTACAGATGAAATAACAAAGGATTAAAATATTTATAGGACATGGATCTGGTTAAGTCTTAGAGCACTCACCTAAGATACTGAATTAGATCCTCTGTACTGAAAAGGAAAATATTTAGTTAAGTTTCCTTGACTTATGCAGCTGTATCCATGAAAAGTCTAAAGAGCCAGGAAAAATGTTTTAATAGGTTTTAGAAGTATATGAATATTTTTACACTACTTAATCTTATTTTTCAACATAGTTATTAATGCTATTCTAACACAGTGAGCAAAGGAGTAAACCCAGGGCTGACTGAAGTCTGACTGTTAAGTTTCCTCATTCATGGACTGATTCTGTCCTGTCGGTCTATAATTCTCTTTCTCCTTCTGCCCATCCTTTTCAGTCTACAACTCCTAAACTGTAGGCTTCCTTTGACAGCTCGCTAGCAACCTAAACCCCATCTTCACTCTTAAGACACATGCTCTAAACTAAAACAAAGCAGGGCGGGAACACGCTGGCGCAAAACAAAGGAGAAGGAGACTTAATGAAAAAAGTCTCAAGACTGACACCCAGTCAATGTGGGTTTCAGATAGAGTAAATAATGGAACCACTGCTGCCTGGGATATTATTTAAAATGTAAGCACCCTGCTATCAATTCAATTAAAAAGTAGTTATGACCGCATAGACTGAAGATAATTACTACATAATTAGTGAGTTGAGAAAGGCAGCTTTCTGGAAATACTTGCTTTATGTTTGCTCATTTAATGCAATTCCCATTAGACCCTCGTACTCTATGCTAGAGTAGCAGGTCATTTAAATCAAAATGACTATTGTATAACAACCAAACATGAATAATGGGAAAAGAGGAAATACAATTAAACGTTAACCAGTGGCACTTGTGTCGAAGCTGTCAGCTGATTTTTAAGAAGTTACTACATTCCATATAAAGAGTAAGCTTGGATTTATTTTTATAGGTTTTGGTATTTTGAGAGGTATCATTTTGCTTTTAATCTGTGACATACTTGGCTTGGAGAAGACAAGAAAAAAAAGTTTAAACTTCTATCTATATTTTATTAATGGTAGAAAACGAAATGATCCTAAAAACAGATACATCAGGCTTAAAATCTCAATGCCACAAAAATTAATCACTTTGCTAAGGATAAGAGTCTTTTATGTTGGTTTTCCAAATCCTCCTTGATATATTTCACTCATAAAATTTTATTAGACATCTATTCATTAAAAGTGAGAAGTCATTACTGTTATTTTATTAATTCTTTGCTATAAATAGTTTACCATTATTAAGCAAATAGTTATCCTTCAAAAGCCAGGGTTAGAGTCCATTAAATTAGACCACTAGAGGGCAAACATAACTGAACTCAGTTAGAACACATGGATGAGTATAGCTCTGGAAATCACTAGTTCTCTGTGTGACTCTGTCCTTCCTTCCTTCCTTCCTTCCTTCCTTCCTTCCTTCCTTCCTTCCTCCCACCCTCCCTCCATTTTTATTTTATGCAAAACTTCTGCATCACTGTGCACTGTGTGCCCAAACTGTTAATATCAGATTAAAGTCAAACAAACCTCCTATGACCTTGGTTTTTTTGTTTACTGTGCTTCAAAGACTTTCTTCCTTAACAATCCACTTTTAGCTTAATAATTGTAAGTGGGATGTGCTGTAGTGTAAACACATGTTCACTGTTGCCATACACGTTGGAGACGTGTGCAGTAGACTTTCTCATACTCATCATCAGAGAATTCCTTTGGTCATAAAGAGTGTTAACAATGAAATAGCAGATGAAATTTTGGATAAAACAGTAGGACATGCCTAGGAGCACTGTCAAAAATTTGCCTCAATATTCTCCCAACTCAGTTTCTTTTACTGGGTGGACCAGCATGTTTGTACAGAGGTGAATGGGGCGGAGTTGTCAGAGACGATCAAGTGCTTTTCAGGTCCCCACTAGCCATGGCCTGAGAAAGTGATTTTATAGTTTCTGATCAATAGAAAAGGACACTGATACCCTGGGGATTTTGATTCACAGAGACAAAAAGAATAGCTGGGAAGTACACTTTCAGTGATAAAGGAGTTAATGATGCTGTGATTTATCCAAGAGAAACGCCCTACAACCTTTGATAATCACAAGGCAGAGAGAGGCACTGCTGGCCCTGTCAAATTAGCAGGAGCCAAACCTAAGCACCATAAAGAGAAGGTTAGCAGTCCCTGTGCATCTTGAAATGTAAGTGTAAGTGTGTGTGTGTGTGTGTGTGTGTGTGTGTGTGTGTGTTGGGAGGGGGAGGTGGTGGCAGGGATATTTGTAGTCTAAAATATAATATTTTAATCCTTGTTAACCTTAGATAAAAATATGGTTTTACCTAATATTTTTAGAATACTTTAGAATATTACTAGAATAATTATTTGATGAATTATAACAGGAAATTAAAATTCTCTCTCTCAAATTGTGGAAGTAAGGGGTGCAACATTAATGTTCTAAATATCAAATATTCAACACAGTTAAAATACATATGGGGGAGTCTACAGAGATATTAAAAATTTGCAGTGTTTCACCACCATGGCACAATCTTTGTCTATGTAACTGAGAGCTTCTTCTCCCAATAGTTAAATGAACCCTTACCTGTAGGAGAAACCAGCAGAGCTTCCCTTCCACTGCATGGCAGAACCAAGTTAGCTCCTAAGTTTATAAACACAGTAGGAAGAAGCCCCTTCTAGGTGCACTGAGAGCCATCCTTGAAATACTTCCTCTTATGTGATGGAGAGCAATGTAGGAATGTAGAACCATGAAGTGGGGAAAATAAACAAAAACAGTAATCTGGATCTGTGTCTGTGCAGCAATGAGGTAGACACTTGTGAGAGTTGAGGAAGAGCAGAGTGGGTGTGCTTTTCTTAGGAGATGCCAAGAAGGGTGCTTATGAAGTTCCTGCTGTGTTGGCGGGAAATGAAGGAAAACCAAAGAAGACTTATTAGATGAGGAAGGAAACGTAAGTACTAGGTACCAATGGCTTGAATGATTTAGCAAGAGAAGGGAATCTGGAGAAGGCGCCATTGGTCAGATTAGTTGGGGGTCAGAATACTGCCTTCATAGAACTATGACCTCCTTACCTCTTTTGGCTAGGGTCAGTAGACTGACTACTGAAAGGTCCAAGCTGGAACTTGAGAAATAGGTAGGTGAAAAATATGAAAGAATGGTTTTCCATTTCATACATATGAACACACACACACACACACACACACACACACACACACACTCAAAGTTCCCTTATATCTCTGTGTCAAGGGAATAAGTTGGAGAGTACTAGATCAAAGAACCCAATTCCCTTCTGAGGAATTTGATGCATGCACTGTGACTGTGGGGATATATAACTGAGAACATATACAGATACTTTGTGAGAACTGCTGGGTTCCCAGAATAGCTGCAAAAATGATCTATCATTATACAGTAATAATTTGCATTTATAAAATACTCAACACACAACTCAACATTAAATTTATAAAATAATTTGTATGCTGCGTATTCTGGGTAGGACATGGTACACATGGTATGCGTGTTGCACTCTTGAGTTTACAGCAGCTGTAATTACCCACCTATGGTCTGGGCAGTATTGAGTCCATCAACAGCTTCTACAGGAAACAGAGGAACTCATGCTCTCTGCCAGTGTTTATAAGCAGAGGATAGTTGATGGGAGAGGTAAAGACATCTTCTTTAGTGGTAAACAACTGAAAAGAAATATATATTCCTTTAAGCAAACACCTCCATGCTCTAATAAAGAACCATGATGAAACTCTTTGGGACACACACACACACACACACACACACACACACACACTTGGTTAAATGTTTAAGGAGAAGTCTGAAGTGACGTCAGGTAAGTACTCTTATTGATAGATGCTGAGCGGGTTATTTTCAACTAAATAACAAGGAGAAGTTCTCCTGCATAGCTAATGACTGTTTAAGCCCCTCATGTCAGAACAGTACACTATTGGCAAAAGCACAGTTCCTGGTCCTGGGATGAGTTTATATGTGACTAGAGCTGAAGACTTCAAATCTCACTCTCTCAAACCTACACACACCAAGCCCCTCCTCCAGCAATGTGCTTAATGGATATCTCTTCTTAGTACCAATATCTCAGAGTTTACCAACCTTTCTTACATATCAATAGGAGTCGAAGAGGTTTTACCTGAATTTATACTTATTTTAAGGACTGTGATGAGGTAAATTTTGAATGATTTTCCCCCCTAAGGTAACAGAATCATGTTACTTGCTACTACCAAATAAGTAAATTTTTATTTTGATATTTAAAAGGTGATAAATTAAGATTTAATTTTTTAAGGTAATAAAAAAAGCATTTCTTAGAGGTGTTGCTCATAAATATATACTTTAAGAGCATAATAATCTATGATAAATTAATAAGCGTACGGGTACATTATGTGTTGTATATAATTTGTGACTTTGCAGCAGCAAGGGTGCCACTCTGGGAAGGAGAGAAGGCAAAACAGACAAGCCCACACTTACAACCCTAAGCAGCTATTTTTCTAACAGAGGTTAGCACGGCAACCTCCACAAGTGGTTTGACAAATCTAGTTTTTGTCATGGTGTTAAATATGTAAATTGCCCTGAGTGACCAAGGCTAAAAGCAAAGTGACAGTTGAGTGTGACTGCCATTAGCTGTGGATCACATCCCTGCATGTAATGCAATTATATGGCAGGAAACAACTAATGCGGGCTGCTCTGGTGGGAGAGGGGAGAAAATATTGAATTTTTCTTAATCTATTTATGTCTTGCAATTGGGGCATTAGCTCGATGGAGGTTCAGCATGCCAGGCACACTCTAGGTTGTTGTGCTAAGTGGTTCTTCCATTCATAACGTGATAAGAAGGTAATGGTTAGGGGAAAAAATACATTATAATCCTGCTGAGTCAGAGGGCAATTTTCTCTTATCAACTTCTCTTCTGTCACACCATCCAACAATATAGAGACAAAAATCATTCAGACGAATGCCACTCTGCTAGAATTACTAAGCATGAACATTACTTCTCTTTTTCCCTCATGAGCAGAAAAATGTTGAAAATCACATGGTAAACTATGAATTCGCTCTAAAGTTCAAGCTTTACATATTGTCAAGACAGGTGAAGAGACTATATAAAAATAAACATTCACCAATGTTTTGTTTATATCTACAAATAATAGATGACAGATAAAGGATAGAGATAGATAGATAGATAGATAGATAGATAGATAGATAGATAGAAAGAAAGATAGATAGATAGATAGATAGATAGATAGATAGATAGATAGATAGATAGATAGATAGATAGATGATAGATAGGTAGAAGGATGGATGGATGGGGATGGATGGACAGATGGACAGACAGACAGATGATAGAAAGAATGAAGTTTAAGAAAGAAATAGATTAACAAGTTTGAATACTAAGCAACAACTTCAATGTGCCTTGCCTTTTTTTTTTTTTGTGTGCCTTGCCTTTTAAATACTCTGGGATTTTGAAGATTCAAGATTAAATATATCTTTTCTTGGAGGCAATGGATGGTTAACCATCATGACAAGCCTCTTAATGTGTATCTAACTTTTTTAGACAGTTAAGTTGCTTTGTGAGTACACAGATTTTAATTTTAGAGCTGATAAACCGCTTGCCTGACAATTTGAACTTTAAAGCATATCACTTCCGTAACGCGGGGCTCTATAAATATGTACACGTCCAAGTCAGTGTCAAGTCCGTTAACTTGGGCATAGATGCACTCCTGTTTCTGAACACAGCTTTCTGATGATCCTGTCCTTTTGTCCTTTCCAGAAATACATTTCTATTTCCTAAGTTCTCATTCCCAGGATGGCTAGTATAAGACCAAAGTTCAAGAATTTATCCATTCTATAGAATACCTCAAGAGCAAACCTGTGATAAAGAAGTTTGATATGCTGAAGAATGACTCAAGTATAAAATGTGCATTTCTTGTTTAAATATTTATATTTTGTTTGTGTATCTGGATTCAAGTAAGGCTGAAGTAAAATCATGTTTCTCATTAAGCACAGTCATCAAACAAAATGAAGGCCTTTGAAAACGTGTTCGTCTTTTGTTATTGTACCTGACTAACTTTACAAATGTTGTAGTTCTGGAGAATCTCAGGATCTTCTACACAGGTAATTCTTTTGCATCTTCTCGAGGACAAGTGTTTCACTCTGTGTAACCTCCTTTGGCAGTATGCACAATTTACCCTCTATTTTGGTAACTGCTTATGTCTCTTAAGGCAGTCATAGTGATCCGATTAAATAATGTTCTGTTCGATGCTTCACTGTCTGTATTATACTTTATGGTGTATCAGACTCTAGATACAAAATCAGTACACCGAATACAGCAAGTACTCGATATTTAGTAAATGGTAAATATTTTAGTGGTGATTTATTCCTTGTCATTTGTCCATTTCTACATCAAATGATCATAAGTATATCTAATGTTTATAGAGACAGATTTTTATAATGCGTAAATATTAGATCAAGTGATATATATATATGTATATATATGTATATATATATAATGGTAATATCCGATTCAGAAAGAACTTCAAGAATTTCTTCTCACATAATTTATGCCTCTCCTAATATATATGTCATGGCATCTAACTAAACCACAGGAATCTTGCAAAAAAAAAACTGTTTGCAGATGTCTACAAGAGATCATAACAAGAATTTCTCAGCAAGGTGTACTTATGCCTCACCTTAAACCTGGTGCCTCACGTTAGTGGAAATCATTCTCAGTAGCCATGGCATCAAACTGAAATCCTGGCGACAGAATCATTAAAGCTTATTTACTAGCCTGTCCTTTAACACCACATATTTGTGACTAGCACATTGGGTTTTCTTCAGTCATCCTAATTTTTTAAACCTAAATACAATGGATCATTTAAAATATCTAAATATTATCCTTAGTGAGGTAACTCAGACCCAAAAGGACATGCATGGTATGTTCTCAGTAATAAATGGATATTAGCCAAAAAAAAAAAAAAAAAAAAAAGAAAAAGGAAAAGAAAAAAAAAGTACAGAATACCCAAGATACAGTCCACAGAACTCAAAAAGGTCAACAAGCTGAAGGGCCCAAGTGAGGCTACCTCAGTCCCACTGGGCAGGGAGAAAAAAGCAACTACAAGGAGGGACGGAGGGACAGGGGAAGGAAAAAGAATGGGGGTGGGTGGAGAGGGGAACTATGATGTTATTGGGTAGGGGGAAAGAACTGAAACCCTGAGGGCCAGCAGAAAGAATGAAAACAGGTGACTTTGGGAGGAAAGAAGTTGGGAGGACCCTCCAGAAAGTACCAGAGACCTGGGAAATAAGATTCTCAGAACTCAAAGGGGGTGGGGACCCTAGACGAAATGCCCTACAGTATGGAGAGGGAACTTGTTGAGTCCACCTCCAGCAGAAAGACAGGGCAGCAGGGATGGGGTTGCTATTCCACAGTCAAAACTCTGACCCATAAGCGTTCCTGTCTGAAAGAACTGCAGGCATAGAAGTGAAGAAGAGCCTGAGGAAAAGAAGATCTAGTGACAGGCCCAAAGTTGGACCCAGCTCAAGGGGAGGTCCCAAGACCAGACACCATTACTGAGGCTATGGGGTGCTCACAAAATTAAAGACCAATTATGACTGCCCTCCAAGAAACCCAACAAGCAGCTGAAAAAAATCAGATGCAGATATGTGCACCCAACCAATGAACACTCTTGTTGAATTAGGGAAAAGCTAGAAGAAGCTGAGGAGGAAGGCAACCCTGTAGGAGGACCATCAATCCCAATTAACCTGAATCCCAAAGATCTCTCAGACAATGGATCACCAACCAAGCAGCATATACCAGCTGAGATGGGGCCCCCAGTACAAGTACAACAGAGGACTCTGAAGTCTCGGTTCAGTCAGGGAAGATGCACCTAACCCTCAAGAGACTAGAGGCCCCAGGAGTTTAGAGGTCTGATTGGGTGGGTAGGGTGGGGACATCCTTGCATAGACAGGGGTTGTGTGGGAGGAAGTATAAGATGTGGAACAGGCGGAGGGTGAACAGGGAGGGGAATTAAAATCTGGAGTATAAAAATAAATAAATAAATTGAAAAAAAGAAATAAAATATTTTCTACTACATTAAGAAGAGACTATTAATCATGGATAATGTAGCTAAACAGCTGTAATAATGGTGGATGGCTAACATTCAAAATGTTCATCTGCCTCATCTATCAGGAGTTTCAATATAAAGGGTACATCTTAAAACAAACCACTCACCACACAAAAGTAATTTCTAGGTATATTCTTACTTGTACAGATCACAGTTTTCTATCCTAGGAGTGACTGGTTGCCTCAGGCAAAGAGAAAGTTCCAAGATTCAAGATGGGGTGGATTGAAATGTCTCAGAAATATGGTAAACCTTAGTCAAATACACTCCTAACTGATTATAGCATGTATGGATACCTGCTCTGACACTATATGTGTAAAAATATATTTGATTAAATCGTATACTAAAATTTGGAAATTGTCTGTATATACTTAAGTGCATACTTTTAGATTGGGTCAAGTACTTCTTTCTCTCAATATAATAATACTAAAAAAGTTTACCCATATTTTTAGAGTGGATTTTTACAGTTGGTTGGTTATATTCAATTACGGCATTCAAAAACAGGATATTATAGATTATAATAGTGGTGGACACTTTAGTCTCAGTACTTGTGAGGCAGAGGCAGGCAGATTTCTGAGTTTAAGGCCAGCCTCCTTTCTACAACATGAGTTCCAAAATCACCAAGGCTACAGGGAAAAATCAGAACATCTATGGCATTTGCATAAAAAACACTTCAATTGACATAATGAATGTCTTATAGAAGTATCTTAAATATACACTCTGATTAGAGATTTAAATGTCAAAAGAAAGGCGAAAATATTATTCACATTGACAGGTCATTCTTTGATTTCAACTGTCCTTGGCTCTCTGTGACTCAGAAAAATGATATACATGTACATCACCATCAGTCTAAGTGAGGACATTGGACTAGCACCTGTGGGGAGCTCATAGGTGAATTTGAATGTGCGTAGCTCTCATGGGCAGCTGCCCTTTGCAGGGTGCACATAGGAGTCTACTACATGGAAAGGACAATGGTTCTGCAAAATCTCTCACTACTGCCAAAGTTTCCACAGCTCTGTTCCCAACTCTACTGGTCCCACCACTGTGTTCATTACCCCAGTTAATCATTGTCCCATCAATGTCTGCATCGGGGGTTCATCTTCTTGGAGAGCCAAGCAACAGAAGGCTACATTTCAACCAGACAGCATTTTAAGATCTCTTCTTAGAAGGACATTTCCTGTGCCCTAAAGGACTGACAGTGGGAGCTACAGGAGGATGAGAATCAGCACCTCCACAGTGGAGGATTGGGGTAGCATCACAACATGAGAAGGCTCAGGAAAGGTCATGACTCAGACACTCACTGGAGGGATAACGTCAACATCTATTTACCTGCAACATAGGCTGATTATAAAGGTTAAATGACCTAATATGTTAACCTTGCTTTATAAAGTACGTACCTAGGAACAAACTACTACTAGTAACAGCTATCATGAAAATATTTAACCAGATCCTATTATTCTTTAAATAAACTCTGAGAACATCTATTTCCTTCAAATCTGATACTTATTTCTTTGAAATTTTCATCTTTAGTTTCTGTTCTTTTACGTCAAAGCCCAAGAATGAGAGAATTCATAATTCCCAGTATCAAAAGTTGGAGTTACACTTATCATGTACATATGGTATATAAAAGATATAATATTATACATTCACTATATATATTTAATAGTGTATGGCAATGATATTATTTATTATTATAACAATTATAATCATATTATAAATATGAGTACATAGTAAGTATATATCATATAGCTATACATTTACATATACATACAGGTAGATATGTCTGAATAGGTGAGACCTGGTGCTAAATACACACAAGTGAAAGAAAAGAGGTTGTTCTAGTTTTTATCAGAAACACATATAATTCCTAAGTTTGGGCCAACACTGAAACGAAATTAAAGAAAGGATAATCAGAACAAGTGCTCTTAAAATTATCAAGATAAAGGCACAATTCTGAGGATTACACTAGCAAGCTAATATTATTTCCATCTTTATAATTTAAAGTATTTTGTTATCATACAAAGTTAGAGTTGGGTCACAGTATTTAAAAAAAGTCCACCAATAAGAAGAGACATCTGGCCATTTTGGCATGATCCCATTTCTGCTAGGGAGTGCAAATGCATTCTTTATGAGAATGTGCCATCGATCACAAACCGCATTTCAGCACTGTTTCCAAACATACTGTAAATTATGTTAAGTAACTCATTGAGTCTATGATTTAGGTTTTTTTTTTCCTTTAAGCAGGAAGATAATGTTTGCTCCAGAAAGAATAAACCAGTAGACAAATCACATTTATAAACTCTGCAAGCGGTGTGCACGACGTTAAAACATCTGGGAGATGTTAGAGACTGCATTAACTCTAATCAGGAATCACACTATGGCAGAAGGGTCTTTTTTCCTCTCTCTTTAATGAGGAGTAAAGACTGAGATAGTGAATGTGTTACTCAACATAACCCTGCAGTCCCTGCAGTCCTTGGCCAGGAACTGATAAAGCACCAGAGAGACCTGGCCCAGCCAGACTTCTGAACTAAAGCAAGTTTCCTTGTTTATATTCGGTCAGAGTGTCACTGTTGAGGGTGTCTGAGAAATAAGGCCGATTCTCTCACTCAGGATACATCAGAGGCTGAATTCTACCCAATATTTACATTTAACAAGATTACCCCCTTTTCCTCTTGCCACACTCCATTTATCCTCACAGAGAGAAACTGGAATAAGGTCACTAAAGATAAAAACTCATCATGTCACAATGAGATAGAAAGGTTGAAACCTGGCAACAATGCTATTAAACCAGCCAAAGAACACTGAAATTCACATCAAATGCAGATCCTTTCAAGGAAAACTGCATGACCTAATTTTTAAGATGTACAAATGTGAGAGAAGGCCAAATGATTTGACTCTACCTTAAGTAGCTTTGCTTAGAAAAGAACTAGTCATCATTTACAATATACCAGAGAAACATTTTCCACCTATTTTATATTTAATAACTATATTTTCTTAATCAAATGAAATATTAATAACCAATTCTTGCTAAAAAATGGTCACTTTCCTCAGAGTCAGTGCTTCATCACTAAGTTTGTTAACTATTTTTTAAAGAGATATAAACAAGGCTCTATTGAGAAGTGTACTGACTGGGGTGTCATATAAGAGAGAATTACAGGCACTTTTGAAAAGAGAGGGATAGAGGAAGGGAGGGAGGAGGAAGGGAGGGAAGGGAGGGAGGGAGCAGGAGTGAGTTTGTTGGGGGACAGTTCTTTGAAACCAAACTTTCAAGGATTACCATCTAAAAAATATCCCTTCATCCCATGGTTGCATCAACACATGGGTGTATTGCTTTAGGTCACACAGAGAAAAATCAAGAAAGCTAAAGGAGGGTTTAGGACAATTCTTAGGTAGATCCTTCTGAACTGTAAGAGTTAACAGGAAAAAAAATCCCAGTAATTAATACGAAGCACTTCAGAAATGAGAATGGGTATTTGGGTGTAGGAGCAAAACTGGAAACTCTCAAAGGAGTAAGAATCCATTTGCAGAGAGAAAACAGAGACCTGCCTTCAGGCCGTGCACCACCCTCCTCATTTCATTGTGATTAAATGGTTTTCTTCCTTTATAGACCATAAAGTAGACTAGCTTATCTCATTATCAAGCTGTCAGCATTGCTGCTGCCCAGTGTCCCAAAATATTGCTTCCCTTCCTCAGAAAACTGCAGGAGAAAAGAAAATTCTCCCAAGTCCTACAGTGTTCCCACCCACCATTAAGAAATTAAAACAAAGACAAAATAACTTTTCATCTTTCAAACGCTGATTTGTATAGCGTGCTGACAGGAATACCTTGCACTCAAGTAAAAATCAACCCAGTTGTCTGACTACTTTCCAGCCAATACTTTTCTATATCAATACTAGAGATGGAATTAATTGGAGAGTGTTCATTAATTCTGCTTTAATTATCTTGAGTGCATAAGGGAACAGAAAGCATAGGCTTCATGGATTTCCCATTCCTTCCCATGTCTGCCCTACTTACCTTCAAACCCAGATTGCACACCGAGCTAAAAGTATTTTAGCCTTGCATAAACTGCATTGCCTACATCTTTCCTAGAGATTGTTTATAAGAAGGTCACAGCACACGCTGATTTAATAATGAAGGAGCTCCACTCCCAGAAGAACAATTAACCTAGACATTGCCCGTGCCCGAAACTCTGGGAATTATTTAAAACCATCCTAGGAGCGATGCTGTGTTGGATTCCCAGCCTTTCCTGTGTCCACACGAATCTCTCTTCATTCTCCATAATCTTTGAGATAAATAAAAGATGGAAAGCCTCAAAGGGTGGAACTGTTCCCAAAGTAACAGAGTTCAGTTCTTGACCGATATTTCTATGTGGTTTTTCTGAACCGCATGGCTTCCTTGTACAGAATATGAAATACAGTTACAGGAGCAGCTTTGTTGCTGTACCAGTGTTCCAAGTTAATTTAGAAATGGAGTTTATAATAAGGTTAGTATTCAGCATTTAAACACAACTTAAGAGTCATCGACTCTGCATTTCTTGACACTATATTGCTTAGTGTGACTCCAAAATTTAAAAATTGTAGTAAAAAACAATCCTCCTAGTAGAAGACTCCGAACTCTGATATGAATTTTGTTCATCCAAAGAGCAACCCAAATTTTTAATAAAGGATTAAAAATGAGGAATCAGCCACAGATTTGTGGGGTTACTTTTTGTTCGAACAACTTTGCCTTTTTTATTAATAGTCAATCTCTGTACCTCGAGCTTCTATACAGCTGTGTGAGTTTTGCCCTTCAAATACAAATATCGAGGGCTGGAGAGATGGCTCAGCGATTAAGAGCACTGACTGCTCTTCCAGAGGTCCTGAGTTCAATTCCCAGCACCCACAAATATCGATGAAGACACCTATTGGCAACACATTTCCACAGGCCATGAGGCTTAGACGGTTGGTATTTGTTGTCATGGTTCTGGAAAATGGGAGTCTAAATGGAAGTCTGAGATCCAGGTGCAGGGAGATTAGTTCTTGGTGAGTGCCTACTTCCTGGGCCTGTCCCACCTGCCTATCAATGGCAAACATATTCTCTTGTCTCTTCCTGGCTTGTTTTGCTACTTAGTCCCCAGCTACCCTAGAACTTAGATCCTGTCTCAGCTTTGTCTGCATTGAATTCGCAGGCAGGCATCACCACTCTTACTCTTTTTACAAGCACAGCACACAAATAAGAGTCCCACTCTCTGACTTCATATAATACTTCCCTTTCAATTTCCCACTGCCATAAACTGTCCCGTGGAGAATCAACATGTCAATCTACAACTTTGGGAGGACAGAGGCTCTCGGTTCTTTGTAAACATATTTGTCAAATAATTCTGAGGAAACACTGTAAATCCTCATGTTGTAATTCAAGCTACTCATTAAAGTATCTGGACTCTACCAATCGATCATACTTTTACATTTTTAATCCAATTTTACAGTTGAAGGACTACATGGCCAAATAAAATGGTTAAATTATGGAAAATCCGCCATAATTTTCTATTTAGTTTTGTCATTCAATTGGGTCTTAGCTTGTTGAATGAGAAAACCGCAAGTTATAAATTGTATAATTTAACCTAATGAACATCGACCTGAAAATGAGGCACAAATACACACTTTCCCCTTAAGGAAAAAATTACCAAGTTTTCTTCCAATAATTTATCCCTGGATCATAATCCAATTTCCAAGAAAATCTATAGATTATTAAACAACTGAATGTGAAACATAACGATTACTTGAATATTATGTGGGTGTATAATATTTATATTTGGATTTAACATATTAAAATATATATGCAAAACATTTTTAAAAAGACACTTTCAATGGACCATATATTGGCATACTAAAAATGACCAGAAGCTGTAATCATTTCATTATGATTTGTTAATATTTCTTTCAAAGGTAGTAGAGCAAGTTTGATAAAATCTTTGGGATAAAAGGTTGTTGGAAGGAAAGATTTGTGATAGGGTATGTGAGTGAACAGGCAATCAGGGTGGAAATGGGCCAGAGGCTCATTGAACATCATTATTTAATCTTTATGAAGAAGCTAACATGAAAATAATCCACCAGGAATATTGCGATTTATTTATGATCTATAGAGAAAATATTCTGTATTTTCAGTTAGTCTTTAAAGGGTCAGTACTGAGAGTCAACTTCCAAAATCACAGTGAGCTGCATTATCGTCATTAACCTCTAGAGTTAGAGCTCATATAAGCCCCTGCAGAATTATTGAAATCATTGCTGAATCTTTTTTCTATTATCAATGTATTTTCTTATTAAAATGTGTTATTTTTATTATTCTCCATCCCACCTGCAGTTTCTTCTCCCTGCTGTCCTTCCAGTGCCCCCACCCCATCACTCCCTCCCTTTGCCTCCCCTACCCCCACTCCTCCATTTCTCTTCTGAATAAATATAGGCATGTCTCCTCATAATAAGGCTGGAAAATGGTACCCAGTATGAGGAAAACAGTCCCAAAAGCTGACAAAGGAGTCAGAGACAGCCCCTGCTCCCACTGTTAGGAGTCCCACAAGAAGATCAAGCTATACAACTCTTAGATACAGAGTGCCTAGATCTGTCCCATGTAGGCCCCCTGGTGGTTAGTTCAGTGAGACAAACAAAATTTTGAGATCAGTATATGTTTAACATTGCTGTATACACTTTAATGCCCTCCTTCCTCTTCCTCTTCCTTTCAACATTATATCTTTGCCAGCTACTTGCAAAAGGAAAAGGCATATTCAGAGACATATGTTGTCATAACTGTTAAGTTTCAAAGACATCCATATCTTCCTGGTATGCGGCTTTGCACAATCCTGGGCACCAGAGTGAAGCATACGATAGGAAAGGCTCTCACTTGCAGGCATGTGTTGTATAATCCCAATGGAGGCACTAGGGTCTGTTTACTAGAGGAGCTAGGTGGGGTATTCTGTCCAAGAGACTGAGAAAGACCACCCCCACTGAGGCAGTGGAGGAGCAATGGAAGGCAGAGGAACAGCAAAATGCAAGTGTGAGCCCCAGCCTCACGGGAGCCCAGAGTACAAAGTGTCATACCGAGTTCCTCCTACCCCGAGGATGTCTAGCAGGCAAAACAGCACCTGATTTAGCCAAAGGGAGTCTTCACAGAAGGAAGTAGGCAGCTGTGAGCCTTTAGAAGACAACCTCACAGCAGCGGGGGTGTTGAGTTCACTGGGCCAGTTAGAGAGATCAGAACAAGAAAGAAACAAGAAAAAACGCATCCATTCTTGATAGGTCTCGAACCACCTTGTTTTAAGGACAACTGACCATCCCTGCATGTAGACCAAAGGCAGAATGAAAGCTCTGGATAGAAAGCGCATTTTGCAGGAGGAATGAGGGGTGAGATGGCTCCAGTCTGGGGGAAAAGCTTATGAAATCACATCCTTGTCCCGCTCTCTCCTGTAGAGCGAGAGAGATAAAATAGCAAAGAAATGCTGAAGTTCAACAAGTTCTGTCACAGTGACGGTGCCATTGCCGTATCTTGGATAGGGAGACTAAGGTAATGACACACATTTCGCAACCACAGTGAAAATGGTATGTTACAAAAATCACAGATGAACCGAATCATTGGAGTTCTAACTTCAAAATACATAACAAATCACGTTGCAATAGACCTCAAAGGCATCAGTAGTCTAAAAAGTTTTTAAACACTTAATTTAATGTCTATTAAATATATTATTTAACAGGAAAAAAAAAAGGTAAGCAGATACGCAATCCGCTAGGAGCCAACTAAATAAGCAGTTAGAATTATATTAACATAGAGCTGTGGTCTTTTTTTATATTATCAAACTTATTAGTTTCCTTTAAGTAATTATTTTTGCATATGTTTGGCTTATTCACAAAGCCAAATAGCAAAGGTAGTGCTTCACCCCTGGAGCACAGTCATACTTTGCACTGGCCCACCCCATGTCTGAAATGCTGAGTTAAAAAGGAATTTAGGCAGCCCTATTTATTCACCGGGAACTTTAATTCAAGTAGCAATATCTGAGTGGAAAGCAAAGCTAAAGGGGTGTGAGGGAGGAAGATGAAAAGTTATGGCAGCAGATGTGATCACCCCAGCCCTCGGTTTGGCTGATTCGCACTGACAAAGGATCGCTTTGCTGGCCCAGCCTTCGTTTCTCCGATTGTAACTTCTCAGCACTGGGGAGGCTAAACAGGGCATGCACCAATCACGCCTTAAACATTTAAAAGAACAGAAACCATCATTGTTGTTGCTGTTTGAGGGGAGGAGGCATGCGCTTGAGAAGCATGAGGCTGTAAGGCAGCTGGCAAATGTCCACTTGCATGTTTTCTTTGGCCTGCCTCACATAAGAAATTTCAAAGAAAAACAGAGCTGGCTTTTTTTTTCTTTTTCTTTTTTTCCCCTCTTTTTGGAATAATTAGAGACTGCCACTCTATCGGACCTATAACCCTCCAAGGCAGACCTAGAAAGTTTGATTTTAAACACTCCTTATGGTTTCTGATTTGCCACAACCCCCAGTGGTTTCCATCAACTTACACCCTGCCCACTTGCTCACATTGGTCCCAGTAGGAACTGGAGCTTGCGACTGCTGGATCTGCCAAGGGAGTCTAAGACTCAAAGGCATGAAATATAAACCTGGGGATTGGAGCCGTGGGAGATGCAGTGCAGCATGCTAAGAGACAGCTGGAGCTGGGTGACGAGGGGCATGAGATGTGGTCCTGGGTCCACATTAACACCTGTGTGAACCTGGGCTCCAAGGGGGTCGGGGTCTGTTTCCTCATCTGTGAAATATAGGTTCTGGGTAGGTCAAGTTTCGGAGCATGACCAGTAAGCCAGTCTCCCATCTGGGTTTCAGTTCTCACGTGTTTTTTTTTTTTTTCTTTAACAAAAAAAAAAAAAAAATGCCAAATTAGTGGGTCCCTTGAAGCTTGGCTGATTCAGAAAGCATTGCCTTTGCAGGGCCCTGTCAAAAAAAACGAAACATTGCACACAGAGCTGATGGAATACGTTTGGAAGATAAAATGCCCAAAGGAAGTTTAACATAGAAAAGAGCAGCAATTCTGAGAAGGGCCTCCCCTGTGCTGCTGGCTTTATGCATTAGTTCTAACTGACAAAAGAGAACTAATTGTTTCCCCCACATTTATTTTCTCCATCTTCCCCAAGTGCCTGTGTATGCTCAAGGAGCTAACACAAATTAGATCTGCCTTAAATGCTCGAGCAAAGTTTCAACTTTAGCCTGTTTTTAAAGAACTTCTTTATGGAGCTTTTAACCAGGAACAATATTTTACTCATGTACTCAATTGTTACTACTTTCGTCCTCTCCTTATCTATGTAATAAAATGTGGTCTTTTTAAAAAAATTTTCACAGTATAAAATAACCATGATACGTTTCTCTTTAAAAATAACCTATATCTAATTTTTGCATCTAGGTTGCTGGAACTGCTCTAAGTCATAGACATGGACACCCTTAGACTCTTAAACTTGAATGAGAGGGCCAGGTACTAAAATGAATCATTAGGCATCTATTTTCATGTGAGGATCGTCTATGATAGACATGTATGAAGATGGAATGACGATGGTGCTCTCAGGCGATGCCCCCAATAGGGCCACCGTGGTTCATGTCCTCTGTGGTGATTCAAAAGTCATAATGAAGTAGTTACATGTCAAGCTATAACGGTAATAAATTCCGATATCTAAGATACTTATTTTAAACATCTTACCTTTCAGTCTAAAAGCATCATCATTTGGATCATCAGTTAATTAAGATATGCTCTTAAAGCAAAAATTAATTAAGAGAAGTAAAGCAACATCCAGAAAATTACTGCCAATGGTTTGTGGTTTGGCATGGCTGTTGAGGATGATGACTACTTTCCTCAGGGGCAGCAGACATCTGATAACAGTTACACACACACACACACACACACACACACACACACACACGTGCACACACTCATGTGCTAGCATGCATGAATTTACACATGTGTGCACACACAGACAGACACACATGCATGCACAAACACACACACTCACATGCTAGCATACATGTACACGCATGTGTGCATATGTATGATATGACATGTAATGAGAATGGTAGAAAAGAGATCAAACACAGTCCTAGTTTGTATGTCTGTTTAACAGGTTTCAATTGATATACTTTTTGAGAATAATCGGGACTTGGAGACAACCATTTTACATTCTGCACTAAGTATAAAACTCAAATCTGCTGAATGCAGGGCTCAAGGTGGGAAGGCAGCTGTTTTAGTTAAACAACTTTTCTCTTTCTAAAAGGGGGCAACTTTTCAAGGACATGAATGTAATGAGTTGAATTCTAAAATCAACATGAATGCAACCTGATTTCTCCCTTGCAATTAGGAAGGCATTACTTGATCTTACAGTGTTCTGTAGGGTAACATTCTTTGAAATGGTTAATTATCTGTAACTTTTCCTTGTATGTACAAAATGACAAAGCATGAGGAATAAACTACGAGGTCTTTGTGTCTCGCTCATAATAATGGCTCTTGTCCTTTATGGACCTCATTGATGCTATACTGACATGAAGTTTTAGCAATAAGAGTGAAATTGATAGGGGAAAGACTTTAAGGAGACTGCCTGTGGGACGTATAAATAAGCATACAAACTTTTCTCAGGCTCTCCAATAGGTTAAGTCCTCCAAGCCATAGTGAGGAATCATCCAAACTAGGTTAAAATAATTGACATGTTAATGGCAACTGATACTAGAATGAGCTACTTGCAATATGTAAGACTTTCTAATTAGCAAATCA
Source organism: Rattus norvegicus (assembly GCF_021556685.1). Taxonomy (NCBI): domain Eukaryota; kingdom Metazoa; phylum Chordata; class Mammalia; order Rodentia; family Muridae; genus Rattus; species Rattus norvegicus. The sequence continues at coordinate 232,454,597 of NC_141535.1, read as the reverse complement.
ATGTAAAATTAAAACAAGCATTTAAGTAATTATCACCAAACTATATCCCTAACCTTTCATAATGAGCTAATTCAAGTGAAAAATTGACTAGGGTTCCAAAACGGCTTTCTCATTTTCTGAAGTTGAAATGAATTTTCATGATGTTGCTTTTGCTATGGACTGCTTGAAACTTACTTGAGACTGGAAATGATCTAAATCTCCCATCAACATTACAAGCCAACAACAAAAGAAAAATTGTTTTCACTAATACTGTCATGAACACAAAGAGTCAACAGCTCAATTTTGGGGTCTGTTAAAACATAACCCTAAAAAGCCAATAATATGGATGAACCAAAATGTCCTTAGCACAATCCTAGCTTTTAGTAAAAATGTTATCAAGTGATGATACTAATAAATCAATCTTATCATCTCTTGAATGAGAATGGCCTGTAGGTTCATATATTTGAATACTTGTTTCCCAGTTAATGGAGCTGTTTGTGAAGGATAGGACATGTGGCTTTATTAAAGGAGGTGTTTGACTGGGGGAGAGTTTTGAAGTTTCTACTTCCGTAGTTCTGTGTAAAGACACAAGCTCTTAGGTACCATTCCAGAGTCAGGCCTACTTGTCAGATACTGTATGATCCCCACTATGATTTGGACTCGCACTCATAGCTGTAAGCTCTGAATGAACCCCTTGTAACGTAAATTACTTAGGTCAGGGTGTTTATTCACAGCAGCAGAAAAGTAACTAAGGCATCTGGAGAGACCGATTAGAAGGTAAGGATGCTTGATGATTTTACAGAAAAGCCAGGCTCAGTTTCTAGCTCCCATATAGCACTGAGTTCCCCGGGCTCCAGTACTGTATTCCAGATTGCGTGGGCTACTTAATGCACATGATACACACATACTCATACAGGCTAACATATTTTCACACAAATAAAACTTAAACTCAGTTCAAGTAATCCTATGATATATGAGCTTGCCTGTCACTTTTAAACACAAAGATATACAATACAATTACAGTAAGGATACAATATTTCTAATCAATGTTACCAAACAATCAATAAAGAAAGGGTTCTGATTATTGTGTGGCAAACAATTTTTTTGAAATAGTAGAGTAATCTCAGTCTGGATTTTCTTCATGAATTGTTAAGTTGCTAATAAGCAGGGATATCAATACCAACATATGTATTTGTACAGATGTATGTAATAAATTCAGGATTTATTCTATGATTGCTATTTTCATATACTTCATAAGATGTTCATTTATTAAAGCTTTATTTGTACTTTTCAAATGTTATGTATATAGTTGTATCTGGCTGTGGGTTTGTGCACAGGAATACAGTAGTGTGAAGGTCAGACGATAGCCCAACATGGGTGCTGGAATCAAACTCAGTTCCTGTGTAAGAACACTTAATCCCCGACTTGCATATTTTATAATTAGTGTGCTAAGTGAGAACAATTGATTATAAAATTTATGAATATTTCATTTGAGAAAGTATGAGATGACAGTATATGTTAGTGTGTGTGTGTGTGTGTGTGTGTGTGTGTGTGTGTGAGAATTCCTGGCTGAACAATTTGTGAAGGAAAAATATTTTGGCACAAGATTTTATCCCAGTAGAGCAGAGAAGGTATGGTGGAGAGACTCTGAGGATTTGACCAGGAGCACAAAGCAATGGCTTCTTCACATGGTTGATGAATGGAAGCAAAAAGGTCAAGATTGAAGAATTAGGGTTGGGACTCCTCTTTAAAATGCATCCACTTCTAAGAGGTTCAGCCTTCTAAAGTTTCCATAATCTTCAACACAGAGCCATAAGCTGGGACCAAGTTCTCAGCAGGAAGAGGTGAGGGATATCCCACCCAGAATCAAAGCTCAACAGTGACTTCATTATGCTTCTAAAATACCAACTTCCTGGCTCAGAGGGCAAGAGGGATACCTCATAGTTTAAGAGCATTTGATTCTTTTACAGATAATGTGGGTTCTGTTCCTAGCACCTATACAAAGGCAGTTCCCCACCACTTGTAACTCTATTTCCCAGGAGTCCAGTGCTCTCTTTTGGGCTCTGAGGGTACCTGCACCCACAGTTGACATACACAGGAATAGGTATGCATATATATATTATATATATATATATATATATATATCAGAAAATAAAATGAAGCCTTCTTATATTTACTTTTAAATCAACCAGTTGAGACAACTTTAACATGAAGCTACATTACAGGAGGCTGATGCTATCTGCAAAACTCCCTTTATACACTTCGCCCACATTTTCTCCACATTTTTTGTTTTTAACATCCACTTTTCTAAAACTAGAAAATACCAGAGTCTTGGAATCATTCATTGGCATCCTATCCACTGTTTACTCTAGTAATACTAGAAAAAGAAAGTTAAAAGGTGCTCACCGAAGGAGGGGCTACAGTGAGCAAATCATAGTGAAAACACTGCATGGTCGCATTAAAACCCAGCATCAACTGGTTCTCTGGCTATATTCCAAAACATATTTATGAAACATTGGACACAAATAATCTTAAATTTGGATTCAAAACGAAGTTCCAGCATTGTTCATACATATCCCTCTTGTCTTTTCAATTTTGTGTTCCATGAAGAAATACAGAAACTTGCACAAATGACTTCGAAGTAGTTCTACAGGTGGGCTATGTTTAACTCATCAATTTTCCCACCCACAGAGATCCATACACTAGACTCCTTCCCCTCGTGGACCTTTTAAAGGGATGGAGAAATATCCCTTTAAATATCCCTGCACAGACATCCTCTCCAGGATTTACATCATTTTATAAACATGGGCATACCAAGGGGACCATCACTCAAAATCCAAACACATCATTTAAGAATGTAAAACTGTATTTAGAAGGAGACAGCTAACCTGAACTACTTGACAAACTCAAACTCTGTTTCTGAGAATGTTGTCACGTCTGGGCTAAGTGACTTAGCTATAGAGTCCGTAATAAAACAGCTCAATTTGGATTGGAGGCTCATTCTGCACTCCAAAATGGAATGTAGCCCCCCAGGAGAGTAAGGCAGAAAGCAACTGTAGAAATCAGAGAGCAAGTCTCTGTAACTCCTCACTTCAACATAAATAATGAACCATTAAAAACAGAAGCCAGAGGGAGAGAGGGAGAGAGGGAAAGATGGAGAGAGGGAGAGAGGGAGAGAGGGAGAGGGAGAGAGGGAGAGGGAGAGAGGGAGAGGGAGAGAGGGAGAGGGAGAGAAACTCTAAAATTTAAAAGTGAAAGAAAATGAAATGAGGTTCCTAAAGGACTCTGTGACCAGACGCATGCTCTAACAAGACCTTTCCAGGATATTCTACATATTCCGTTAGAGCAGTGTTAACTTTTAGCTTTTACCTCAGTAAACATTCCAGCAACAGACCAAATTGATCTCTGACTCTAAACTACCTTTTATTATTGCCATACCAACCTACCATTTTACGGCCTTACAGATCTTTCTGGTTAGTCTCCCTAACACATTTTGAAGTTTCTTAAAGATAAGCAATGTACGTTTAGCAAAAATAACCCAGTTGGTAAAGAGCATTGCGGAATGTAAGGACCTGAGTCATCCCCAGGAGCCATAGAACAAAGACAGGTGTGCCATGGTTACCATTTTCTTGCTCTAGGAGGCAGACAGGTGGACTCCTAGGATTCAGTAGCCACACAGTCTAGCTACCTGGCTATTTATTTCTAAGACGTAGAAGACACTGTCTCAAAAATCAAGCATGGTGGATGGTTCCTGAGGAAATGTTCCTGAGTTTTTCTTCTAATCTCCATTGTGTGTGCACGCACACATGCATGCACATGTTTTGTTCTATCTCATTTATCTCCTTGGAACCAAACAACAGTGCTTTTTGAATTAAATTAATCTTAGCTGCACAAGAGTTCTTTTCTTTCTTCCATAAGTAAATATAAACTGAATCATCAGAGTCTAAATGACGTATAACATGTTAAAATATCTGAACGCAGTGTGACTTCCATGACTAAAATCTCAGGCATAACTTAATCCTTAGAGACGTTTGAATTTCAGGGCTCAAGTCCTCAGGCAGCTACTGTGATACACATTGAGGTCTAAGATTAACCACTCACTGCTTTGATGTCAGGTGTAATCTAACTCTTAACGATCTAAAGTAAAAGAAATTTAGGTAGTGAAAATATACAGATAACCTAGACATCACAAAGTCATCATTTCCTCTCATTGTGTATCCACCCTCTTTCAGATAATTCTTGAGGCTTTTCTGTATTTGGCAATTACTTTGAACAAAACTGAGATGTTCAGAAACGAAGACCCATATTTTGTTGTTTTAGGTAGAGTTATCCTAAGCATAACTTTTGTCAGCTGTGATAAGTTTATTTTAACTTAGCTACAGAGATCTTTGCCCTTCACATTTTAGAAGGCTGGTCGGTTCTGGCAAATTTCCAGAATAAACTTTACATCTTCCTCATAAGTAGGGCAAGATCTTGACATAAAACTACTGTGAGAGCTGAAGGTATTCCTGGCCAATGCGATGAAGGCCTGGCTTCCTCAGTTGTTTTTGTAGTGATAAATATAACGTCTATCTCAGGCAGCAAGACAAATTCCCCCTAAGTATCTGCTGTGCACATCTGAGAACCATGCTTTTCCCTACCATGTGCTCTCCTTTTCCCCTGAGATTCCCATGGCACAAAAGCAACCAAAGTTTACCCTTACTTGGAGGGGGGAAGGGGGTGGGAGAGGGAAGAGATGGGAAAAGAGAAGAGGAAAAAGGAGAGGGTGAGGGAGAGAGGAAGGAAAACAATACTCCATACAAAATTTTACCTCACTTTATAGTGGAAAGGCATAAAAGACTTCAGAGAGAATATTACGGCCCCAACAAGACACAGACAAGCAAACAACAGCACAAAACAGCACTGAGATCATAGATTCTACTTTTGAAACATAGATTCTACTTTTGATATTTCCATATCAAAATAATCCCATTATAGAGACTTACTATCAAAGTGGCATATTTTTGTGTAAGTTAATTACCTAGTTTGTTTGCAAATACTTTTCAAATGACTTGTCCCTCATTTAAGTACCTCCACAGGTAATAGTTTCTTTCTTTTGGAAAAAGTTAAAATTAAAGTATGTTAGCACAGAATCATGCAGCAACTGACAAGAGATGTAAGCTGCCTATGGTCATGCAACCAAGAGTTGGTGTCTTTGAAGTCATGGAAATTACTCTGTAAAAGGAAACCGATTTCCATTCCATTTTTTTCAAATAGCCCTTAAGAGCACAAAGATCAAAACATTTTTATATCACAAATAAACATTTTAAGAAACAAAAAAAGTTTGATGTTCAATCTCTCCTTCTCTAAAACCAGTATTCAACTCAGCTTTAAACATCTTTCAGAACTTTAGGTGTTCGGCGGAAGAGGGTAATTTTCATTAAAGAGTTTATTATGTTTTTGTCTACCAAGAAGTATTCTTTTAATGCTGCTCTCAAGTAACTTTTTTTAACTTTAAATGCCTTTGAGTTTAAATTGACTGTCTTTGCTGAAGTAGTGTTTGCCTCTTTGACCATCTTTTGGGCATTCCATTATGGGCACCTGCTGTTGATAATTACAGGTCTGTCTCCTTACCACTTCCTCTGCTCTACACCAAGGCAAGCTTCAGACTGCCTGATTACAAGCAGGACCAGTTAAAGATCCCACATAGATCTCCATGGTAATTATTCAGGGCAAGTTGGGGCTGTGTTTAGAGTAGTCCTGGGGAGCTACTCCTAGCTACAATTTTCTCTTTGCTAGCTGTGTAGCATAATCCAGTGCCTATAACAACTTTTGAGTCAATCATGGTTTGTTTCACTACACAATTTTGTAGTCAAAATACCCTGCTTGAAAATAACAGGCCGTGATCATAGTAAATCTATCTTCAGACAAGAGCCAGTGACAGAAGAGTGACTGTGCATGATGCAAATATATTGGTTTTCATGCCTGGGCCTCTACAGGACTGCCAGCCTTCATCTGACCTGTTCTGTTCTCACATTGCACCAGAGGGGAAAAAAAAAGAAATACATCCTAGATCAGTAAATGATGCAACAGTAATTTGATATAAATCAAAATTTAGGTAATAGTAAACTCTGATTTTATTATCAATATTAAGAAGGGAACAGTTAAGAAAACTCTCTGGCAATCATTGGGACTTCTGTCTTATAGACTGCCACAGCTCCCAGTTCTTCATTGCAGCAAAGTGACTAGGCCACTGACAGTCCAGCTGTGCTCAAAGTGCTTGGATGTAGATATTTTAGGCTTATGTGTCATATATCACATAATCAAAGTTCTTCTTCTCTTCAAAGCTATGACCCATAGGACAGAAAATCGAATGGGAATGGGTTTCTAAGGTGAATAAAACTAATCTTTTGGTTAATTTTTTAGCTTTCTGCAATTGTGATAGAATAATTGACCTAAAGGAAGAAAAATTGTTTCTACTTCTGCTTTCCAAGGCTTCAGTCAATGGTCAGTTGGCCATGTTGCTATCCTGACTCTTTGATAAGGAAGTGTATAGTTGTTGGGAATGTAGGGGTAGGATATATCTGTTTGGCCCATGATGACCAGAAAGAGGAGAAGGAGAAAAAGGGAAAAGAGAATTCGCAGAGCACATGGCTGGTAATCCAACACCTTTACTTCCTCCAGTTAGGTTCTATCTCTTATGCATTCTATCAATTTCCAATAGTAATACTACCTGGGCATCTGCCCTCGGTATATGGGCAATTGAAAGCCCCACTAAATCTCTTGGTACCTAATGGATGGTGAATACTCAGTCTTCAGTCCATCTGGGTTTCCATCTAGATATTCACACCCACCTCACTTGATCCAGGAACTCTTAAATCAAGACACAAAGAGAAATGCCAATGCTGCTACAGTGAGTTGGCAGAAAAAGCCACACTCTGTTATTGCTGCAAAACACTCAGATTCGCGCAGTATCATTCAAAATTGGATATCACTTACCACCCTTGTGTCGAATCCTAATCTGTGTGCTAAGGATGAGAGGATGATTAGGCACTGTGTTGACATGTATCTGGTAACATGGGAAGAAAAGAGCGGCCCAGCGTGGTACGAGAGGTCACGTTACAAAGGAGGGAACTAGAACTAAAATGAACAGCGTGGGTGGGAGTAGCCAGGAGGAAAAGACAGAGCATGAGAGATGAATGGCCAAGGAAGAAGTGAAAGAGAACTGGAGCTAAGCAAGGGTCTGACTATAAAGGCTGGGGGAGGGGCAGTCTTATTAAGGCTATACTGAGACCATAACGGCTGATGCCCTGTGTGGGAAGACTATAACCACAGAAAAGTTATGTAAGAGGTCAGTAGGAAGTATAAACACAAATCCTGCTCCACCATGTGAACCCTCACACAGGCAAGAGTTTGAGGAGAAAAAGCTCCTCAGATGATGCTATGTAATTTCCCTTTGCAGGTCAGACGGACCTGGCAAAGAAACATGCTCTACCTCAGTGCGATGATGACTCCCATGAACACAGTTAGGTAGCATGCGTCTTTCCTAATACAACGCCATTAAAGGCTTGAGTATATTTAAATTTTGCTAGCATACAATTATACGGGAACATAGGAAATGATTTCTGCTTTCACTAACTTGGATTTCTGAATGGCTTCTCTACCTTTTCAAAGAAATAGTGGTAAATCATATATTCTGGGGAAAAATAGGTAATGTTTTAAAATGATTAAAAAAATGAAATGAAAGTCATTGGCAATTGTTTAGTGATTGTCTCTAAGACAGCTTAGTGCTCAAAATAACATTGAGAAGCTTGATTTGATTTTAATAATGTTTTATAAAGAGGAGAAGGAATCAAAAGTACAAGCTCAACACTCAGTCACTGTGTGTTTCACTCCTGGAAATCTTCCAAAGATTTACTACAAAGTAATTGCTATATGAAGTGATGAGGCCCAAAGAAACCCTCCAGTCAATCATCAACAACATTCCAGATTGCTTCTGTTGGCTTCTTTTAACAGAGTATGATCCAGGAAGATAAGAAGTTTTATAACTATGTAGAGAAGATATTTCACTGCCCATTATGGAGTTCTGATTAACTTTTTCTTTTAGGTGAGTGTTTCTTAGAATGGTATTTAGGGAGCAGGGGAAACATAGATCTGGTTAAAGATAAATGTCATTAAGCCTTGGGTTTGTATAGAGCAAACTACAAACAGACCCTTGCCTCCTAAGACTGTTCTGTGTTTCCTACTCACTGCCTATCCATCCCATCATGGTTGCTGAAGGGACCAGAACTGCAGAAACTTGGGACGGCCTGTTTCGTTGTGCAATTCCTATCCAGTGTACATATTATGAAGAAAACATGGAAACCATGTTTTTTTTTCTTGTTTAAACATTATAATGAAGCATTTCAAAGGGTATAAAACAAAAGAGCAAAAAGATTAGCAATGTCACAGTGAATCATAAAATACAATACTGCATATTCTTTGTAGCTCAGAAACTTCTCCTTTGCCCATAGTCTTCTTAAAATACAGTCATTACCAAACCAACTGTAAATTATCCTTTTATAACTACACACTGGAAATGTTTTGTTTTGTTTTTCCAAGTTGGACTATAATCTTTATAAATGTTCTTTTTCACTCTTAGAGAACACAAGTTGCACATGGATGCCTGTGAGAAACTGGCGAGCTCCACTGGCCTCTCCTGGAATCCATTTAAAATATTTAATTAAATGAAGTAGAGGCCAGTTCCAGTGTATGCACAGATGCTTTTTTCCACTGTACATGAACATACATTGAACACTTTGGACATCTAATTAATTTCTTTTTTTTTTTTTTCTATTTGGCTTTTATCTTCATATGGACTCTGAACATATGAGGAACTCTGGCCTTGCTTGGAAATTTTAGTTTAATTAATTTTTGCTTTTATACTAGGATCAGTAAGTGCTTTGGAATGTTAAAACTTTTGACATGATGAAGAAGGTTAATTGTTTCAATTCCTTTAGAAAGAGTTTAAATATTAGCCAAAAAGTAGAGTTCGGTAATTAATTTTTCTTGATCTTTAACCTCCATTTTTACAAACACAGCAATGTAGAGTTTAAAAAAAGAATAAATGGGTGTTTTTCACTTAAAGTTATCAACACAGAGATTCAGAACTCATCACTTAAAAATATGACTGGCGCTAGAGAGATGGCAGAATGTGTGAGTACTTCCTGTTCTTGCAGAGGACTGAGGTTTGATTCCCTCCCCCCACAGAGCGACATCTTTGAACCACCAGTACTAGGGCATCTTGTGTCCTCTTCTGGCCTCTAGAGGCATGAACACATATACACAGCAAACACACTTATGAACTAAAAATAACTTTGACCTGACACTCACACGGAAGCAAATGTGTTGCTTTAAGGTAAAAGTATCATAGTTTGGTGTTATACATGACTTTCGAAACATGCCAATCTCTTATTAAAGAATGTGTCATTGATAACACCCCTTGGTTGGTCTATAATCTGTTTTTCTACTTGGCATCAATCCTAACTGAACGAAGTCCTCTCATTCTTGTCATAGAACTTTAGCAATGCCAAATGAAACTTGTTACACAGTGGAGACATTTATGATAAAAATAAATTGGCATCAGCAGTAACAAAGGCTAAAGGGCACTAAGTGCTTGTCCAGTGCCAAGAGCTGTCCCCGGTCCTTTGCTTTTCACAGCCCCATTCCTCCTTACGGTTTCATGACATCGATACAACAATCATACTCATCCTTGACTCCCAGTGTGAAGGGAGATGAAGATTTTATACTTGTATGCAACTGGCAGACACAAAGCTCAACACACTTTACTAATCTCTGCCTAGGGACTCACAGAAAGATTGATACTATTTGCAGTACCAGTTGCCACAGGAAACCCATTGGTCACAGACATGGATATGCTTTGAGTTTTGATTTGTTTTATAGATTTCTTCAATTAGGAAATTGTCAGATCCAACCACATACAGATTCAGGTACACATTCACAGGTATACACAGACAGGCAAACTATATTTTTAATATCCTGGCAGTCAAAGTAAAAAGTTAGAGACGAGATAGAGGGAGGGAGGGGGAGAGAGAGAGAGAGAGAGAGAGAGAGAGAGAGAGAGAGAGAGAGAAGAGAGATCACACTTTGCGAATGCAGTCATAAATATCAGTGTGGACATCTATTTTAAGAAAAGAGTTGGAAGAATAAACAAATACATTCAAGAGGGAATATGTTCACTCCATCTTTTTCTTTTTATATGTAGTACATACTTTAAAAATTGTCCAAAAAAATAACAATCTCTTACATGGCAGGGGATTATATTCTTAAAAACTGTTCTAAACTAATATAATAACTGTCCTATTTCAGTCAATCTAGGATCATCTTATTATATTTTCAATGTAATTCAATTTTATAACAAGTTTGTAGATGGTTACACATTTACTATGCAGCTAAATACGATGACATTCTCTTTTCAATTCACAATAGAATTAAATTTCATGCCTTACAAAAGAAAAACCCCAAGTATGGAAATAGCCATTGAAAAAGATGTTTGGTCTTAAAAATAGATTTAAAGTTTAAAATCAAAGTCCACTGGGTTGGATGGTAGAATATTCCCATCTGTTATTAATATCTGAATTATACACTAAAGACAGGAGGATTCACCAAAGACCTCATATAAGATGTCAGTAAATAGGATTTTGGTTAGTAATTTCATTATGTAAACTTTGACCATGTAAGCTCACGAATCATTCAAAATGAACATTTGCAGTGGCCTGACATGAATTAAAGCAGTTAATGACACTAAAAAGGACTTCTTCATTTTATTAAGAAATGCTTGTGTAAGAATCTATTCACACAAAAGGGAGATCTCTGCTATGGCTAAAGAGTAAGCCTTTTCATTTTTGTTATTATTCTTTGCAAGAACTATATAGGGTTACATAAGGATCTTCTTTTTATCATGTTAAAAAAATACTTAACTTCAATGTACAAATAAGTAAAAAACTGGGTCAGAGAACAGAACTCAGAACTCTGAAGGTAAGAAAATCTGGTGAGAATTCAAGTGAAGATTAGGATGCTGGTGGAGCTTGTTCGCATGCGATTGGGGTCATGTGCTGCCTTGGACTCCATCCTCCTGACTTCTGCTGGGTTTTGCTAATGGCCTGATAATAGGGAAGGGGGGAGGTGGGCGTAGAGGTCTCCTCGTACTTTAGAGTGGAGTGAGCATGACAGCTGCTGATTAATTACTGCCCAGTCCTCAACTCACGCATCAGATGGCTGAGCAGCCCTGTTCAGCACCACAATGGTTTCACAGTTACAGAACAGTGGCTTGGAGAATACTTTCGGATGATTACAAAAGATGCGTGGATACTGTAATAATTGACAGTATCCATTATTGTCTTCCAGATGACTAAAATTTCCAGTATAAATTTTTCTAAAAGTATATTTGAGCCGTTGGTGTTGGGGGGTGATATGGACAGCTCGACATCCAGTTTCCTGTCTGATAACATAGACATATTCCATAGCTTTGAAAATATTACCCAGAGATCATTTATCCATGTGAGGGAGTGTTACATTATACCTGTGCTTTCCTTGTTCCCTTTCCAAGACTCACTCTCCTCCCCACTTACACATTATGGCTGGGCTTCCTGTAGTTTCAAAGTACATGGAAAAATAAACATTGTAGCTAATAGCAGAAAAAAAATCCACTTCACTTTAAATGAACTTCTCAAGCCACTGTATGTGAAAGCGGGCTCCTATGGAAACAACTGTTCTATGGTGTCAGCTTAAACTACTCCAGATGATTTCTTTCAAAGTCTCCCTTTTCAGGCCATCACCGCCACATATTATCTTCTTGTTATATAGACTGCTACTTTTGTTTCATCACAAACCTTTGCCTGTTTAGTAGCAGCCTGCTACTACTATCAGATGGCATTTGTTTTACTTAATGTACATAGTTTTAGGGAAAAAATGATAGAACTGCTATTACTGCATTCTATGAAAACATGCCAGCATACATTTAGCTGACACGGCATCAGCTGGTATTTAAACTGGGCTTAGCTAATGGACTTTTAATGTCAGCAGGGTTATGTGCAGTTACTGGCTATTAGCAGAAATGGTTCCTTTCTATAAAAATCACTTTTCCTCAAGTGTGTTGTTTGAACATTCCTTTCCCTAATTTAGTGACTGTCATTGAATGCTAAATAAACCAAAGGACTCTGGAGTCTGCTGTTATCTTTAAGATCCTCTCTTTAACTTTGCAATTCAGCATTAAACAGGCAACCTTTCCCATTAACTTTTAGACTTGTAATCACAAAACATTGTGAGGAATTAATATTTACCTTGCCATTTTTCACAGTATACTATGTATTTTGCTATGAAAGTCTCTTGCCTACTATGGAGAATGGATACATGATGACCTGTCTAACAGAGTTACCAGAACCCTAGAATTGAGTACTCTTAAAATCTCACTTTAAAATTGCCAAAAATTTAAAAAGGTATATATGCTAATAGCCCCAACTGAGTGACATTTGGATGTGTTTATAAATATTTATTATTATACTTAATATAAGCAAGAAGCATAGTATTGTCATATCCTGAGTGAAAATCTGGGTAATCTTCCATTATAACAATGTTTCTCCCTGCACAGCTAACTTGCTTTGTCCATTTAAGTAAAAGTTTCATTGCATATTGTGATAAAACTGGAAAAAAAAGCCATGTCTGGAAGACCAAGATATCAACCACACCCAGTCACAGCCCATTTCTCATCAGTGAAACAAACCATCCCTGAATTATTCTGCTCAGGAAAGAAGAGCCCAGATGACCTTGCCTACAGTGTGCCCATGTATAAAGTCACTTTTGTGTATGACACTTCCAGAACAATGATGTCTTTCTTAAAGACATTAAAAAGATTCAGGAATTTGTGCAAACTATGTTTTCCCTTCATGCTGGGAAGTGTATATTCTACTGAGGATAGATATTCAACTGTAACCAGTGAATGAGAGTCCACCATAAAACTATGGGAAAAACAAAACCAACCAATCAACCAACCAACCAATCAAACAACAACAAACCCCAGAAGGTCTGCATATGTTTGCCATAGGCCCTAGGAAGCAGATACCACTTGGGAATTGGAGACAACCTGTACCTATCAGATGAGACAGCCTCTGCACCACATAGTGAATTGACTTGTCAATTTGCCAAGACAACTTTCTGTAGAAAAATAGGATGTAATTTTTATTAAGAAACTTGGGATTAAATCGGAACTGCCAGTTTATAATGAGCTTTATAAGTAAAAATAAAACATTTATTTTATAAATTTCATTTTGTGGGTAAGTGGCAAACCTGTAAGACATCAAACCTTATAAAACATCAAAATATGCTATATATGTACACCTCACACTCATATTGTTATCATTCATAAAAAATGACCAAACTGTATTCTTTATTTTATAAGTATTTATTGTACTAAAACTTCTTTGTAAAATATTCTAGAAAAATTACTTATTTAATTCAATAAAAACAACATGCAAGTCTTTCATTTGATTTATAATAATTTCAATGATGTATCCTTCTTCCCTTTACAACTGGGAAGGCAGTGCAGCAGCTCAAACTTTTTCCAGCCATCTTTCTCCTTTTCTTAATCATGTTATTGCAAATAATGGCAACTGTTTAACCATGGTCTTTTTCATTATTTAAGGAAACATACATGCATGCTTCGTAGTGATATAAAAATAAACATTTAGTTCAGCCAATATACCTGGAGAGGCAGACAGTGATGACATTCTCTCAATGCACTAAAATTCTATTAAGTCAGATCCACTTAGGCAAATTATATTTTCACGACAATTGTCCCCAAGAATTCCCATATAATTCGAACATAATGCTATCAGATTTCTTCCAAGCAGGTGAGCCTTGCTTAGGAAACAACAGGGTATAGTTGTCAGGCTCACAACCAAAAATAAATACACAGCCTTTGAAATTTCTCTGGAAAGCCATTCCCTATGTCAGATGGAGTAAGAGACTAGGACAGGATTTATATAAAAATTTTATGTCATATACTTCTTCAATATTATGATGAAAAACCAGTCTTAGATCTCTATTGCAGATGGAAGTAATAATGAATCATCATCATCATAAACAACAACAACAACCCTCTACTCCTCCACTCCTGAAAACAGTCACAGAAATGGGTTTCTGTTTCCTAGGATGAAGACCCTGTGGCTAAGAAACAAGTGTCAGTTTCCTTGAATCCCTAAGCCAATTTTAAATTACAGCCTCTCTTCATCCTATAGAGATCCAGAATGAAGAATTGAGATTGCCAAGGAAAATGAGAGGCAGTATAATTACCGTGTTTATTTAGAATGACTTCAGCATTGCTACTTGCTAAACTAAAGTCCTTCCACTGGGTGGCCACAATGTGTACATTTTTCAGTCTCTGCTCAAAGGGGTTACAACATAGCACTTTTCTTTTGACCCAAAGCCAAACAGAGTAAACATATATGGAATGACCACAATCTTCAAAGTCCAGTTACCAGAATTTACTTGTCTGTCTTTCCTGTTTTCTAGGTTTTTCTTTGTTTGTTTTGTGTTGTTGTTGTGTTGTTGTTGTTGTTGTTGTTGTTGTTGTTGTCGTCGTCGTCGTCTTTGGCTTAGTCATTGGGGGGTGGTTTGACTAAGATTAGAGATAGCTCAAATCTACAGAATGGTGAGAGTCCTATGGCCACTGACTTTCATTTTTAGCATCTGTCAAAGAGCTTGGCCATCTGCTTAATTTTCAAAGGCGTTCCTTCAAAGGACTCTTTCAGTTCTTGTTGTTCCAAAAAAGACAGCACATTGATTTAGGATATTTAGGTACAAATAACTTGCAAATGTACAGAAAAGAGAATGTCCCAATGCTATTTTCTCTAATTTTAATCTTTGACCTTTCTTTGCCAATGATTAGAAATGTTTGCTTTTTATCATGCAGTCTAACACATTGCCCAAAACTTCTGTTGTCTGAGTGAATGCATTGTATCAATTAATTTTAAAGTTAACCTTAAATGAACATTTTCTTCACAAAGTATATAGTTCCAAACTTTTACCCTATTCTTTTTATAGTACTTTTGTGGTTTCTACACTCATCTTAGTTTTCATGAGCTGGAAAGAAGAAAGATGACATTTCTCTTCCTGGACATATTTGAGTTAATAAGTGGATTACAAATGCATTTTAATATGTAAGCACCAACCTATTTTTTTTACTTAAAATCGACTTTCCTATATAAAGATTTTCCTTTCAGTAGGGAAAAATAGAACAGAATGAATTATAATTAGGCTCAAGTAGTCTACAACTAAGACATTGACTAATTATGAGAAATGTTGGAGACCATCCACAAACTTGTTAAACGTCATGAAGGAGTTTATGTTCAGCATCCATATCTGGACTAAAACATAGTATGTACTCATCCTGCAAGGCTTCTTCCTGCCCTCATAATTGCTGAGAGATGAAACTAGCGATGGGAGCCACATGACACAATGATTAATGAACGTAAACACCCTCCTCCCTGCTCACAACATTTTAAAAATAAATAAGGCTTGTAACTCTGGAGAAAAATTGGATTAATGAATATCATATATTAGTATGATTATGTTATCCTTAGTGCTTGAAGTAAGAACTCCAACAGGCATGTTGATATGAGGAAAGTTCACCTTACCCCCTTTCCCTTCCAGGAGAACATAGACTCGGTGTGCTGTTTAATTAAAAGAGGCTATTCCCCAACCATTGGAGTTTTCAGATGTTATGCTTCACTTTGCAACACAAAGCACTTTTGAGTTAACTGACTTTGCTAATGAAAGGTGCTAATACTGATGTAAGACAAATACCTGCCTGTTAGGCACTTTCAAAGCTGTAGCTCCCTTCCTGAATTATAACTTCACTTTAATTGATGGCACAGGACTTTAGCACTACGTAGAAAAGAACGGATCTGTTTAGGTGCCTAATCTCTACTCCATTCTTTTTCGTATTTCAAAATTCATTGTATAATTCTGTGGGGGCACCAATGCTCAGAATGAGAGAAAGCCCACATTTCAAATGCGAGTCAAAACAATTCAATGAATTCTCCAGTTATATCTTAGTGTCTTCTAATATGTTCCTTTAAAAGAGTATAATAATTTGCAACATACCTTAAAGATTTTCAGCAAAAGGAGTTTTGACATATCCAAGCTAACCAAGAGTAGAAACTCACTTAGGCCTTTTGATTCTGTGAGTCCACAGAAATATTTGCACAAAATAATTTTATAAAACTTGTGTAAACTTCAACACAAAAGTACTCACAACAGGAGGAGCTATAGGCTACAATATAATTTTAAGAATTACAAATAAGGAAACAGTAGAATTTTAAAATTACTTTCATCAAGTAAAGCAAAACTAACACTGAGTTTCTACTAAAAATGTCCTTGAGTGATACTGCCTATATAAGGTCTCAGATTTGTGGAGTCCTCCTTCCCAGATAAGAGCAGTAACAGTTACAATACAAGTAAGTACTGGAAATCCAAAAGTCCATAGTAGGTTCAAACAGCTGTTGATTAAGAGAGGAAGCCAGAGACAATGATAAAATTGAGAGATAAAGAGGGGAAGAGAGGAAAGCAAGAGAGAGAACAGAGAAAGGATACATGACTTATGTGAAGAACTTGACTATCAATAATTTAAATTAGAATTACAGATTTTCAGGAAAACTATCTTTGTTTTAACTATAAATAAAATTAACATTAAGACCCCTTGAAGTCTTTAGTTTGTCTTAAAATTTGATCAGAAAGCAACATACAAAAAAATACCAACCAGTGTTCATCTTCTATGTTCACTACAAACACGAGCAATTAAATGTTAGAATTCAAAGTTTGCATAAATCTAAGGCCTGGTGCATCTGTCTCACTTTTTGCCAGTGTTTTACAAAGTTGGAAGCCAAGGAATAAAATCATTTTCTGTGAGCTACCTATTGCTCTGGTTGATTTACACACACTAATTCAGCCTAGGTATGACATATGGTATATATTTTTCTCATTTCTACCTGCGAGGAAATTGTACAGAATAGATAAATAACTTAGCATGGTCACATAGCTAGGAGACGTCGGGAGAATTATGATGCATTGTGCTAACTAAAAGAACAGGCACATGGTATTAGCAATTATTAGCTTGTACCTCCCCAAAGCCAGACAAAATAGTCATTGACCCCAGGTAGTAGCTGTGAGGCTACAGAGTCAAGGGATAGCGCTTGCTATCACAACATGAACAGGTACCTAGATTCAATCCCCTGTACCAAAGTAGGGGTGGCATCTGAATAGAAGCAATTCTTCTGGAATGCAAATTAACTTCAAGAAATCATGGGCGTGGTGGTACACAGCTGTAATCCCAGTAACAGGATGTGGGCGGGGGCCAAGGTGGGTGCCTCATGAGTTCACAGCCAGCATGAGAGATGGTGGGAAGAATGAATGAATGAATGAAGAGTATATGCCTAGATTAGTTCAACTTTCAAGTGTCCCTTTCCTACTTCTTCCAACCAATTAATCTTCTGTGTATAAAATACCGTTAATCTTCTGTATATAGATTTTTGGAACTGTCCCTACTACCTCCATCACTCAAGTGATAATCCTGGCCTCCCTGACACAAGGAACATATAGTTCAGAAAGTAATCTGCTGTCAGCTCTATCCTAATGATAAAGACAGTTTATTCAAATCTAACTCTCCAACAAGGAGCGTGCACACTGGGACTTGTTGGCTATGGTGTGTAACTTCTAATACACACCCGATTCAGAGAAGCTCAAAATGTAGTGTGCGGGAAATGGGAGCAGATTTGTTTTTAAGTGTCACAGATGCAAGGGTCAAGGAAAGAGGATCTAGGCTGGAACTTCAAGGCTGGAGTCTAGGTTCAGCTTCAACCCACACCATTTTCCAGAAATGGCTACAGCCCCAGGGCTAGTGTTTCTTCTTAGAGTGACTCCCTCTGCTGCTCCAGCAAAGGCATGACCTAAATCAGAAAAGGGCTGTGTGCAGTTAAGGCTTAGGGAGCACACTCTCCCTTTCCTTGCTAATAGGAGGATGTAACACACATTCATTCGGAGCCAGTTACATTTAAATCCTAACAATAACACTACATAAACAAAAGAGGGTTAGCCTAGCACAGCCCTCAGGCCTCTCTCACCTCCTTAGGGGAGTTGTTTCAAATATATTGGCATGGATTCGGATGATGATCTGTTCCCAGGGTACAAAGATAGATACTTTCAATGACCCTCCCCTGCTTAAAGCTGATGTGTATTACAATGTAATCATTTCTTTGTTTTACTGACAGGATCTGGCTTTGTTACACAGGCTGGCTTTGAACTTGCATCCCTCACGTCTCAGCCTCCTTAAGTGGGAGTCTTCCAGGTGTAAACCCGTACGCTCTGCCATGGTCCCACATTTAATTTTAGCCAGGTGCTTGAAAAGTTTTTCCCTGAAGACTTTTAATCCTTCTCTAAGTTAGAACACCCAGAATTACTTGCCTAACAATGGTCAATGTGTCTTATTTTTTTCTTATTGTTAATAGCCACAATGAATACACGAATTTGTCCCCCCCAGCTGAGCCATGTGGGAGAGAACAGTCATCAAACTTGGTCATCATCAAAACCGACTGTCAATTTGTAAATCGCCAACATTCATAAAGTCATAAAAGTACTTTCTTCCTCTGTGAAAAGAAATGTGTTGCTTGTCTTAAAAATCACTAAATGTACGCAAGAAGAGAATCATCTCTCGATAGACTTTAATAATTTTCTTGTCTAAATCTGGAGTTGTTAGCATAACACTAGTGGTAGCAGATAAGAGAGACATTGTGATGAAGGGTGGCATAGTACAAGGCAACCTCCCCTCCCCCCTCTCCACACACCTTGCCTTTCCTAGTAAAAATCTTTCATTCTTGGAAGTCAGGAGCCCTGAAAATTCCCTGGAGTGAAGGTTTCCCAGCAATCCTCAATGAAACAATTAGAGCACAAGCAGAGAGGGGAAAGTTGCCTACAGCTCAGAGAATTTCCCAAGGACCTGTTTAACATGACTGCTGTCTGTCTTTAATCCACAGTTGCAAAACTCCCTCACTCATTAATAATACTCGCTCTGTTCTTCTACACCGGTGTTGTGGTTGGGTTTTCTCCTCCCCTGGGCTGATTTCAACTAGAGATACATTTTCAAAAGCTTCTCATTTTCACAGCACTGCTCCAACACATTATAAACCTTCTTCACATTGTAAAGTACTTAATGAATGTCTCGGTTCTAATTCCATAGGCACATCCATTCATAAAAAAAAAAAAAAAGTCCACTGGGGTCATTAATGCATCAGAACAAGCAAATAGGACCTTTAGGGTATATGTGGGAGCTCTAGTGTAAATTGGAGAGAAAGGAGATCCTGAAGAAATGGGAGCCTGCCTACAAGACCGTCCTACAGTGACTGGCTGAGAATTAAGTGTTAACAGCAGGTCAGTAGTAAACAGGCCTGGCTAATGAGTAGCAGCCACAGGGACAGTAGCTGATAGCAGATTTCTGTGCTTTACACTTCCTTTGATGTCTCAGAGATAATACAGGAAGAGCTGGTGCTCTGGAACATGGAGGATAACAAAGATAAAAGTAAGGGTCCGGCATCTCAGACCATGTGATTGGAAGGAGAAAAAAAAAAAAAAAAAAAAAAAAGCACGGTATTCTCCCTGAAAGAGAGTAAATGGAGAAAATCCACACCAAAACCACACACACCCCGCCAAACCTGCTTTTCTTTCTCTAAGATCAGAAATTAATCCTCAACCTTTGACTTGTCTGGTGTAGACCAAGAAAAAGTGCAGGAGGCAAAGCGTATCCCTGGCTCATTCCCCTTTAGTCTCTGCTCCCTTCTTTCAATATTAATCCACTTACAGTCCCCTGCTTGATTATCCCCATTGATTCTTCTCCTACCCAGTCTTTTTAATTTGGCTGTTGTAAGCTCTCCACAGGGATCCTGCCTCCTTTTGGCATCTTTGGGGACTTTTAACTTTCCCCTTTCCCAATTCCTTCTCTTACCCTGCCCATCATCCCCAATGCCTTGGTCCTTTGTGCACTGAAAAATGACAAGGAATTCCAGCAGGACTCTTCCAGTTGATTCCAGAACCCTCAATCTGGGCTGCCCACTTAGGCTTCCTGAGATCCTCGTCTAAGCATCCCTAGCTACTGTCCTGAGAACTTCTGACCACTTTCAAGAACTATAGGTTTTCTAGCCACAGATTCCCTTGAACATGATCAGATGTGCTCTGGATGTGTGCATAAGAAAACCGGAGCTGACCCACAAGGATAGGAAGCATCTGTCCAGAAAGGAAGGAAAGATTTATGGGCATGACCACTTAGCAGTGTAGCAGGAACAATTTACTCCCTAAGTAGGGATCTCCGTTTCACACTGCCTTGCTAATCACATACCTCTTCATGAGGACCCGACTTGCCTGGCCTCTGGGATCACCTCTGCTCTCATCACCCACCTCCCTGCATCAGTGACTGTAGATTTTAGGAAATGCAGTCTGCAATTGGGATGAACCAGTCAGTGAGCATCACTGAAGGAGTCAGGGCTGCTGCTTTTCCTCCCAAACTCTCCAAATTCATAAAGAAATAGAACAAATCAGGCCTCTGTGTGTGTGTGTGTGTGTGTGTGTGTGTGTGTGTGTGTGTGTGTGTGTAGGGAAGGGAAGGTCTCTGCACTAGTTCTGAATTGTTGCCTTCTGGCTATAGACATTAAATAAATAAATAAACAAACAAATAAATAAATAAATAAATAAATCTTAAAATAGCAACGAAGGATCTGGGTGAAAAATGGATTGGATAAGTCTGGGACCTGCACCACTCCCTAAAACTCAGTGAACAAGAAAGACGCCTCCAAGATGACCCTCAGCCTAGGTTCTTCTCTTTCCTTACACATTCTCAACTCTGGACCACTGCCCTCCTCCCCTGGCTTTGCTCAGCGTTCCACACACTTTGAGGTTTACATGCGTTCAAATGTCAGTTATAAACTGGTTAGCAGCGTCCTTTCCCCGGGGGAGTTGCAGATTTGATTTGAACAACTAGAGTCTCCTACTAGAGCTGTGGGTTTTAAGTTTTTCAAGGGTCGCCTGTCGGGAGGGGGACACGAAGAGGTTGTGAGCACACCCGGAGCCTATCCTTTCTGGGCGAACTGAGCATCTCCATAGCGCCCCATCAGCAGTCTAGGGACACCGGCGCCTATGGGTCCTTGGCGGTAATGGACAGACTTCCTTAGCGGAGGTGGAAGAAAATCCTGAAACCTCAGCCTCGGCGCACAGCGGGGAGCCTCGGCACACTACACATTTTGGGGCGCGCACCACAACGCCACTATCAGTGCCTCTGGAAATCTCCGGTTGTACAATATCGAAAACGTGCGCATGTGGGTCTGAAAGTGCAAAAGACACTCTAGGATCCCATAGACACAGGCAGCTGCTACACTTAACACGCCCCGGGTCCATCTTCACCCATCTCCGGAGCTAAGACTGAAAATCTGGTTTCTTAACTAGTTGGGAAAGTGGGATTTAAAGTGGTTTCCATCGGGGGCAACCAGGCACAGGAGGAAGCAAGGAGCGCCGGGGACAAATAGAGGTAGAAGAGAGGGAAGACAGAAGCAAAGGGAGGTGACCGCCGCGCCCTGAAGACCCCCTTACCTTGAGCGGCCGAGCCGGTGCCACTGGCGCTGAGCAGGGCCAGGGCAGGTAACACAAGCATCTGCAGCAAGTATCCTAGTCCCAGTCCGCAGCGGGCCGCTGTCGCCCTCAGACCTTTCCTCATCGTAGGCAGAGGTGTGCGGGGAAGGGTAACGCCACCAGGAGACGCGCAAACAGCAGAAAGCCCCGCCGGGCAGGAGGCTAGATCCGGCCACCGCCAGGCAGTCCTGAGAAATAACAGCAGCCGGAGCGCCACACTCCACTTTCTCCAAGGGCAGGGGCCAAAGGGGGTGGAGAGGAGCCTCCGAGGAGGAGTTTGAAGGTCCCTCGTCCACTGCGCCTAGCCACTGACGTCTCCCGCCTGCTAATGCTCTGCCCCCACTCGGGAAGTGCAGGGAGGCGCAGCGCAGCCAGCACGGCCGCTCCCGCTGCTCCGCCGCCAGCTGAGCGGGCGCTGCTCTCGGGTCCCCGCGCCCGCGAGGATCGCACAGGCGCCGGGGATGGGGAGGTGGCAAGAGTGGGAGGAGAGGCGAGCCGGCGAGGCGCTCCTGGCTCGGATCCTCGCGCTTCTGTGCGGGAGAGATTCCCTGGCTGCCACCCGCCCGCCCGCCGACGGTCCACAGACTGTCGCCTCTAGGAGTGGGGCGAGCGGGGGTCCTGGGTGGCGCTCGCAGAGGAGGCGTGGAGGGCGCGGCCCCACTCCGCGCGGGGGGGAAGCGGCGGCGGGAGCGCGCTCGCCCGCCTTATGTAAGCGAGGATGGAGCGAGATCCACGCCTCGCGCGGAAGGTGGAGTCCACTGGGCTCACTTGCTCACTTGCTCACTCGCTCCAGCGCTGACAAGGGACACCTGGGGGCTGAGGCAACCGCGGCCAGGGGCAGCACAGCCTCCTGCCTGGCGCCAGACTCCTGCTCCTCAAGCGCTGCGGGCGCGCCTCGGGCCACTTGGCCGTGTCCAGCGGAGCTCAGCCCACCGCCTGGCAGTGTCCCTGAGCCGGCCAAGCCTAAGCCAGATGCCCCAGGACTGCACTCGCTCTAGGATTTAGGGAGTTGCGCTTGATTGAGCCGGAGGCGGGCTGGAACTTGTTCACCTAGATGGGAAAGAAGGCAAGAAGCATTTGCAGTGGCTCAGCCCCACTATCTTTGGGTTGTCAGCACCAGTCAGGCTGTTTTATGCTCTGCCAGCCTGTGACCTATTTGTGGTGGAACAAAAACTGGAAATCAATGGAAACTCCCTCGGTGCTTTTTTTTTTCCTTCGCTTGTTCATCTTGGTGGCTGCTGCTGAGATTGAACATCTAAAGATTTAAAGAGTGAGTGCCGCAGCAACACCAAGAGAAACTCCCCCCAAAATCAGACAGAACAAAAATTTTCAGATACTCAACTTGATGTTGGAGGCTATAACTTAGTCTCCAAATTCCTAGCCGCGGAGTGAGAGGACGAAATCCGCTTCAATTTAGAAAGACATATTGGGGAGTAGTTAGGTTGTGAATTCGTGATAGAAGGAGGAAGGACGAGTAGAAGGAGGAGTGGGTAAAATAAGACCAGTCGAGACAAAAGGAAGGCGAATGTATCAACACATCAGCTAAGCTCCACAAGATAGCATTGTGTGGAAAAAAAAAAAATCCCTGATGCTAGTGCATTTAAAATTAACACTTTATCATGTAAAAGTTCAGTTTAAAGTGCAAAAAGGAGCCACGTATAAATGCACTAGACAGTTCAGAAACGGGGGTGGGGTTGGGGGTGGAGAAAAATGTGTGATCTCAAGTCTACTTTGAACTGTGGTCAGAACTGATGGGGTGAGCAGGCCAGGTAACCTTTGCATGTCTTGACTTTTTTTTTTTTTTTTCCTCTCTCCGAAATATTTTAATTCCTTGTGATCCTGCCTGCCTAGCACCATTGAAACCTCTACCCATTATGTATGCCTTGGATGAATTTCATAGACTTGGGAAGGTCACTCTTGGGAGAGACATTGACAAAATTAGCCTCATTTTATTTCCATGGAGACTTTGCCTGTCACTTTAAAATCGCTTAATTTTCTTCAGTTTCCCTACATGGCCACATCGGGAAATGTGGGGTAGTCCGGTGCTGGTGCCAGATGGGTGGATCAATCTACAGTGATTTACTAGCTAGATGGCATGGTGTCTTTGCTTTCTAATCTGTAGAATGGGTGTATTAGAAGCAATGAGATAGAAGGTTTGGTGAGGTTTGAGGGTGTTATATATAGGTAAAATGCCCGGTATAGTCATTGTTGACTGCTGTTCTGATCTAGGACAGTCTCAGACTTTCTTGCTACCTCAGCCAGTCTCGTTCCACAGTACTTCCCTCAGTTAAGTTCCAGAACGTGTTCATATTTATGTTATCAAAACTGCAATTATTAACTCTTACACTCATCTAAGTGCGGCTCCTGTGAAATGGCAATGTGTAACACTTCTGTTACTAAGCATCAGAATGGAAGTTGGTTAACGAAGATAATGGCTACCACGGGGGGGGGGGGGGGGGATGGTGCTAATGACCTGTCGATATCCCAAATCGCACATCATCAGAAGAAATTATGGTTAGATCTAGTGGTTTTCTCTGTAATTTTTCCCAAAGAAGTCAACGGCCATCAGAGAAACCTCTGTGCACAATTAGTGTCACATAGACAAGATTCCAAAGTTGTGAAGTGTTAGGGGTGGTGGGGCATG
This sequence comes from Rattus norvegicus, assembly GCF_021556685.1. Taxonomy (NCBI): domain Eukaryota; kingdom Metazoa; phylum Chordata; class Mammalia; order Rodentia; family Muridae; genus Rattus; species Rattus norvegicus. The sequence goes on along the minus strand of NC_141535.1, from coordinate 232,430,272 downwards.
CTTTTCATCCCAGAACTCAGGAGGCAGAAGCAGGAGAATCTCTGTAAGTTGGAAGCCAGCTTGGTCTACATAGGGAACTCCAGAATAGTCAGGGCTACATAGAGAGAACCTGTCTCAACCAACAATAACAAAGTTGTAGAGCTGTGCGTTTATTATTTATACCTGGCTTTCCTCTCTAGGATTTAACTCATTTGAAGCAGATATCCTGTCCTGTGGATCTTTCCAATCCCCACTGCTAACACAAAACCTCATCTGTGCTTGGTATTCAGTCGGGATTGGTTTGGCTGGTTGACAAAAAGGTTCACCTGGGAAGCATCTTCAACGTCTAGGACAGATGGGGAAGGTTAAAATGATCACATCTTCTTGCTTGGGTCTTTGAAGCCCTCAGCAGTCGATACAGCATGAAATTAATTCCTTAAAAGCACCAGTCAGCGAGAAGGCAAAAGAAAGTAGTTCAATACTGAAATTCAGCCTAAAGAGGGCAGGAGCATGGTTTGAGAAACGATGTTCGGTGATGAAGGGGAAAGGAGAGCGTACAGGGGCAGGGGGCTAAAAGCACCTGTGAGCAGCACAGCTCCAGCTACAGGCAGCTAGCTACACACTGCCTTTGTATTGCCATTGTGCCTAGTGTCACTGACTGTCACAGTTTTGTCTCCATGAAAACAATGACGCAGTGTTTCAGAGGCTGCTGAGTACAGCATGTTTAACCTCTGAGATCTGGTCACATATCTCTGCTGAGAGAGGACCCCAATTCCAGAGAAATAGAAGGAAGTCATCACCCTCCCTTCCTTTCACCTGCTTGGATTTTCCAACTAGTGCTCACTTTACATATCTGCCCACGTATCCGAATGCTTACTTTATACATCGATATGCGTATGTGCCTGCCCGATATGTGCAAGCATAAATACTTGCCACTAGAATGTATGCCTCTCAAGGGGAGGATATTTTCCCTATTATGCCCAGTCACCCTCTGCCCAAAATATAGAACACAGCCTAGCACATAGTCAATAAATATTTCTTGGGCATTGAATAGAGGAGTATGAGCTCAGTGGAAACTGAGCCAAGACCTGAATGGCGCCCCGTGCAATTTCAAACGATAGGTAGGCTTTTCTAACTGTTGAATAAAAATCAAGTGTGAATAAATTTGAACCCAAAGTGTATCTGAATGTGACCTTTGAGGCTTAAAATAATGCAGGTGTTTTAAGGAACCGACATGAAAAGTGCCTCCCTTTAGAAAAAATAGAAAGCTTCATTTCAATCCATATACAAGGGCTGCCTATTTCTTGGCTCCAGTAAGTGGAGAATTAACTGTGGGATAATAAATCCCAGTGACAGGTGCTAATGGGAATTAAGCATGCAAATCCCCTGCATATCCCTCCAGAAATCTACACCAAGAAAAGTATGCTATTTAGCATGTGGGGCTTCCCAGTAATAATAGTATTTACTCTAAACCACGATGGGAAAAGTTTCCAGTGCAAGGCTTAAATAAAAATGAACTGAGCATATATTTCCACCACAGAAATATTTTCTATCCTTTTTATCTCTGTCCTTATGTTTGACTATTCACATTTTTATATATTTTAATGGACGTCTAACAATAATTCTCTGTAGTGGTGCTATTATTAACTGGCTACCTAGATGCAGGATTTTTACCAAATAAGTAGGGTGACAGTTAGGAAAACTCTTCCTCAGTAGGGTGGGGGATGGGTGTGGAGACCTCAGATCACATGACTGGTAGAACTCAGGCAAGGGAGGCCAGATGGTCCAGAATCAGCTGATTCAATCCCAGTTCTCTTCCTCATCCCAAAGAAATAGACTGAGTCTCTCATAAGCACACAGACTCTGAATCTTTGTGCTTTTTGTGCATTATTTTAAGCAAGACTTGTAACAAGGGAAAGCAACCTTTTAAAGACTTAAGCAACCTTTTTAAAAAAAAAGTGATAATTTATCACTCTACCTAACTGAAAAGCCATGACGTGGGGAGCAAATGTCTGTGTTCCCAATAGCTAACATTGATGGACTGATTGCCATGTGGAGTTGATGGTTCTAAGCTCTCTGTGGACTACGTTGCTTCACCCACACACTGAATAGTGAATTGAAGTAGCCCTGTTGTCTACTCCATTAATACTGCTATAGCAAAATACTGAAATGGTAATATACAAAAAGCACAAATGCATCTCCCTATGCCTGTGAAGATGGTTGGACAGTTGCAGTATCTAAGATGGGGGTGCTGGCAACTGAGGGTTCCTTCTTGCTGAGTCATCTACTGAACTGGTAAGGAAAATAAGATGGTCTGAGAGAGCAAGAGTAGATGGACCTCTTACCCACTTATCTAAGCAAAAGCCATTTACACACACACACACACACACACACACACACACACACACACACTCCCATGATAACTAACTTAAGGCATGTCTGAGGACTGTGCACCATGACCTCCTAGAAGGTGCGCATGACTCAATTTTACTGCAGTGGGGAGGGATTTCATCTCCAACACATGAATTTTGGGGGTCCCGTGGAAACCCATGATTTAATTTTTTTGAAGAAGGAAATAGGGTGTCTCCAAGTGCCAGTTTGACTTCAGCAGTCATGTTTTAGACCCCAAAACTTACTTATGCTTTGGCTTCATGAAGAGACTTGTGATTGTCATGTAAGTCTTAGAAGCTCTGGCTTACAGTGTTTGTCCCATTATCAATATCAGCATAAAGAATAACCCTATTCTCATCTGGCCAACAAAATTCAGAAAACATTCCCTTGACCAAACCTGGGCCATGACCACTTGGTTCTGGCCAGGCCTTCAATCACTATGACCATAAGATCAAAGTTATAACGAACCGTATTGCTAGCGTCAAGTGCACATTTTGATAGCTAGAAGTAGGGGCTAAAAATGGGGAAAAGGGGATTCCCTGAAGGAATATCAATAAACTAGAGGAAGATTAATACAAAACAATGGAGGGACTACCACCAACATGGCAGGACTCTGCTTTGTACTGTGTGTTGCACAATTAATTGGTCCTCAGGTGGAGTTTTATCTTGTAGCTTAACACTGAATCAGAAGTAGCATTGCTTTGGAAGAGATCATCAGCTCCTTGTAGATTCAATTCAATTAGAATACTATCACATTACCCCATTATACTGAAGCTCCAGTCTATGACTCCTGGAGAAGAATACTGTGGGAGATAGCAATTATGCACTAAAGAATGATAAACCAATAGACGATATAGAAGGAAAAACAATTCTAAATACAGATAGCATGTGAAAATATAGGGTTTCAGCAAGCATCAATGAGGGAATAATAGAAAAGCAACTAGAGATGAGACATCAGCACTTGGATTGGCAATCCTCATAGCTTCAACAATGACAGTATTTATCTCTTAACAGCAAGGAGTTGGGGAGTGAGCAGGAGGAGGAGGCTCTGGAAACTCAGTTCTGTTGTTCTAAATGACTTGGCTCTTGATACCCGTAATGTGTGGCCTTTGTTCTCACAGATGCTGATGGCTGTTACTGCTCTGGGCACCATGTCTGCCTTCCCTGCTGGAAGAAGGAGCAGGTCTCCAGGGTGCAGCAACCGTAGGTTAATTTTAAACAGCTTTTATGGAAACCCACAGTGAGAGTCGCTTTGTTGCCTTGTCCTGACAGTTTGACCAGTGGCCCCCATTAGAGTGGTACAGGTGGGGAATAATGTTGTGAATGCTGGCTTGAACAGCTGGCTGTGCTGGGCAAGAGGATGGAGGTGCAAAAGAAAGGCACAGAAAGAACACTAGGGGATTTAGGACACTAGAGACACTTGGGAATATGAAGGCATATAGGAAATAGTTCTATTATTAGCTGAGTAAAAAGGATGGGTGTTTTCTATGAAATGAGAAGAAAAGGACAGGGTAGCATAAGTATGTCTAGTAGGATGTATTAGAAGAACCTTTGGGGAATCTGTAGTATTGGGATGGAATTTCATGTAATATGTAGACAGATTGTAGAGTTCCTACTTACACAAATAAAGAAAGATGACAAAAGGGCCAATAGAAAGGGAGCCTGGGTGGGGGAAGAAAAAGAAGAAGAAACAGTGTACAAAGAAAGGAGTCAAAAAGGAAAAGAAGTGGGTTGGAGAGATCTCTGATGGCTAAGATGTCTTGCTGCTCTTTCAGCGGACTAGGGTTTGGTTCTCAGCACCCATGTTTGTGTCTCACAACTGTCCATAATCCCAGCTCCATGGACTCCAACATACACTTGGGGACATAAACATGTACACATAACTAAAACTAAGTCCTGAAAATTACAAAACAGGAAAAGAAAAAAAATAAATGAATACCTGAAAACTGGTCCAATTTCTACACATGAACATCATGTTGTGAACGGTATACAGAGAAACCAATTAAAAGTTCAACAGAAATATAATAGAATACAATATGTAACATAAAAGTATGTTTTTTTTTTTACAATGCTGTCATTTCTTACTATGCAGAAGGAATAAATAAGGCTCTTCATGGAATAGTGAGAAGATTCTGTATCAATAAAACTAGGCTTTTCTCATTGTGTATGTAATAACTGCCCCCTTTTTCCAGAAATCTCTATGGTTTCCAAGATTACTATCTTTATCACAGGAAACTAATAATTTATAAATATGTACAATTGCAGTGAGTGTTAACTGTAGGTACAGTTTTTCTGTAATGTATGCGAGACATTGTATGATATGCCTATATTATCTAATTTGCTTCACTTCATTAATCACCAGAAGAACAGTGACTGCAGCTTTCTGTTCCAGCATAATGCCACCGTGGAGTTGACTAGTACACTCTCTCTCTTTTCTCTGTGCCACCTGATAATTACAAGCCAGATGATGTTTGTTTCTAATTCCTATAGCTCTGTAGGCCCTCTCCCGGGCTCACCACCTTACAAACACACATCACTGCAAATTCCAATTGATCTAGTAATTCCCAAGTCATTTGTGTGCCTTCACTTTCTCTGCTATGCCTCCCACAACTCACAGAATGGCCTACCTTGTAAAACCCATCATATTAGCAACCTAGAAACACATAAAATAATTTCTTGATGTCTTATATCGGCTTTCCTAGAGTCCACCATAAGCAAAACCAGTCCTGACACGCCGCAGAGCTCACGGTGTATTTAGTTGCATTTCTAATTCTTTATTGTCTCCCTTAAGCAATAGAGTCACTAAGACACCCTGTGCTGGTTAGTTTTTGTCAACGACATAAACTAGCGTCACCTACGGTTGAGGCTTTGCCTCTGTCAGATTGGCCCATGGGTGTGCTCACAGGCCATCTTCCTGTTTAGCGATTGAGGTGGGAGGGCTCAAAACTCTATGCACGGTGCTGCTTGGACAGGTGATCCTGGGCTATGAGAAAGCAGGCTGAGCAAACTGATAAGCAGCCTTCCTCTGTGGTCTCCATATCATTTCCTGCTTTTGGGCTTCTGCCTTGTGTTCCTGCTTTGGGAGCACTTAATGATGGACCAGGACATGGAACTGTAAGCAAAATAAACCAGTTCCTCCCTGAAGTTGTTTTGGTCATTATTTGTAGAGAGCGGCACGGCAAAACAAAGATGGTGCCGACATCCAGCCTTGTCTGGATATAAACGACTTACTGCGCATGTGCAGGCTTGTCCCCTTGCTAGGGCTCCCTCTAGTGGTGAACAGCGGTACTGCACATGTGCGGTTTATGCACCAGGTGTCAGTTGACCGTTAATATGCTAATGAGGTGATTCATTCTCCGCCAATCCCTGGAGGACAAGTAGTGGGGTGATCCATGCCCCACCAATCCCTGAGAGATAATTAGCATACAGTTGTCTATATAAGTCGAGCGACTTTGCTGCTCAGGGTCCCTGTTAAGAAGAGCTGTAACAGAGTAAAGGCTTGCTCGCAGAAGAATCCTGTTGCTGCGCGTCGTTCTTACTGGCGGGACATTGGGCGCGTGACAATTATTCTATCCCAGCAACCAAGATATCAGACTAGGACACACCTACTTGCTTTTGCTTCCATGGTCTGATCCACAGCAACTGTGTGAGAGGAGATGTCCTCACCTCACTTGGTTCATTCAGTGAAAGCAGGCAGTTGGCTTCAGTGTGCTATGACTCTCTTGGTCGAACTCTGTCACCTATGTGACTTGTGTATTCTATAGGCAACGACCAGATCCAATGCAGGAGAAACGTGGCAAGACTTGAGGGTAGGCTCCTGAGGTTTGCTGCCTCCCTGCTGGCATCCTCAGAGATGAGACAAGGTCAGCCAAAGGCAGTTGCATCAGACCCAATACTAGGGTCAAGAATTTAGAGAACTTGCGCTATTCAGTCTTTGGATTTTAGGGTCAGGCTTAATGAAGCCTGTTGCCATCAGTGTCTATAGATACCATACACAAGACTAAACTCAAGATAAACCAGATGCTACTCTTCCCAGCAGTGGTCATGAACTAGCAGAAAAATGGGGTGGTTGGCACAACCAGCAAGAGTGACCGTGACGCTCAGTGAGACATATGTGTACAACATCTGTAGTGGGTTAGCCCACTTGTATTATAATGCAAGGAGGCCCGCAAGATTGGGTACCCAAAAGAGGAAAGAGTTCACACGTAAGGCACCGAGTGACCCTGCCCCAGTTAATTGTGATTGGTAAATAAAGCTGCCAAGAGCCAATGGCTGTGCAGAAGAGACATTGGTGGGGTTGAGGTTCCCTTGACTTGAGGAGAGAGGATCAAAAGAAGGGAAGGAGGAGGAAGAAGCCACAGTGGAAAAGAAAGAACGTTCAGGAGAAGAGAACAGTGGCCATGGGTTAAGAGAGAGGAGAACATGACCCAGAGGGCTGCTCAGTTGGAGCTAAGAACAGCCAAGGTGTTACATAGTAAGTAAAAATTCAAATTTATCATAGCAGCATGGAGGGTATGTGCTGTTTAAAGCATATTGTAAATATATAAAGGGTGTGAGTTTTTTTTATGGTTTTTTTTAATCAAGGAAACCAGTAACCCAAGACATGTAGAACCCCACTGCTGGAATTTTTTTAAATAGTTTTTACTCCATCATCACTAGAGGAAGACAGAGAAGATGTGGTCACACTAGTCAGATTGACGAACTGGCTGTCTTCAATGAGGGGTTAATAGACTTGAGCCTCAAAGAAGAAGGAGCCTTATATTTTCTGAAACTTCAAATATGATACTGCAGGCTGAAGAAACAGCAGGGATAAAGGAAAGACAGGATGTCTAGAGCATGGATGTACGCTAACACACAATATATATAGTAAGAACTACGGTCATGAGGATAGTGCACGTTAACAAACTTCCCTATATTAAAATTGTGCCAGATGAAAGTTTACCCTTGGATGTGCCTTAGTATAGGTGCACACTGTAAGTTTCTTCTTGAAGCTTCAGACAAAGCTTCAATCTATAATCTGCTATATATGATGTGTATATTAGAAAGCTAATAAAGGATTTGTAAAATGAGGTGATGTCATAACCACATCTCAGAAATGGGCAGCATGTCTCAAAGTGTTATGAAAATTACAGAGTATCCATCAGAAGCCTGCTCTAATAATCCAGATGAGAAACAGCTATAGTGTGCATGTCAGAAGCAATAAACAGAAAACGAGCGGAGGGAACATGTTCAAGATGTCCAAATGGGATGGAGGCTGCTAAACCAGAATATAGGATGAAAAACATTGTATTATTAAATATTCATAATGTAATTAAGAATAAGCTAGGTAACCCTGCAAAGCTACTTGCAGCAATAAATTACCCTTAACTTAATTAAAGCCATTAAAGAATTAAAAATAAGATTTAATGGGTGAAAGGGACACATAGATTTTTAGGATTACTGGCATTCATTGGGACCAAAATGCTACATTCAAGTAATATGGTAATGACTCACCAGCACACACAGCCTTGTTATTTGCTTTTCATAACCCTTAACTGTACCTGGCACAGAAAATATAACTAACAAATATTTTTAAAATAAACAATACAGTAATTTCTGAGGAGTTTTATGATATGCAGCCAAAGTCAGTTATGTGAGTTTGGTTTTTAGCTTCATTTGTGTTATGTGAAGTTATGTGTTTTTAACTTCATTTTTCCCCTTAATTTTGTTTACAGGCTCACTGTTAGAAATGTACTCCACTCTCCTTTATCTTACAAAATATGCCATAAATTACTGCTTGGAATTCAGAACAGGCAACCCTGTTAATCACGAGTCATTATATGGAAAACAATGGCATTACAGTGCCTATAACCCAATCAGAGCACAATGTGATTAAATCAGTCAATAGAGAAAGTATTTGACCTTTGTGCTCATGACACAAATGAAGGAGGAAACAAATGGTATGGAAATTGCCAAGTTCATTTCATGATATCACTAACAACTCTCAACAGAGACTATGATTTATATTTCCTTTCTCTCTCTATGTACGTGTGTGTGTGTGTGTGTGTGTGCAAGTGTGCAAGCGTGTGCAAATGTTCACGCAGTCACATTCATCCAGCATGCTTTCTGGGGTCAAAGGACAACTTCTGCTCAGTCCTTAAATACTTTCCTTTCATTTGAAATACAGTCTTCGTTGGCCTAGATCTTCGGCTGCACATCAAGCTGGCTGCTGCTGGCTTGCAGATTCATCCTCTCTCCATCTTGCATCTTGCAGCACACGGGATGCCACCATGCTCTTTTCTCATGGATTCTGCAGATCTGAACCCAAGCTCTCCGGATTCAACCACTTTATTTATTCAACCACTTGTTGCCCATTCTATTATTTCTTAATCAGTTCCAATCAGAAATGGGAAGCTATCATTTATTTAAAATAGGGTTTGTTCCCCATCAGGGTGTGTTCTGTCCTTCATAGATTGGCGGACTCTATAAAAGGAATGATGAATGTAAAAAGGGGAAATAAATTTTGCAATTGAGCGAAACAGGTGAAAAATACAGAGACAGACGTAAAACGATTTAAAAGGTACACTTGGAGGGAACCATGGCTCCAGTTGCATATGTAGCCGAGGGTGGCCTAATCTGGCATCAATGGGAGGAGGCTCTTGGTCCTGTAGAGGCTAGCTTTAGGGGGATGTGAGGGTGGTGAGGTGGAAGAGCAAACTCGTAAAGGCAGGGGAAAGGGGGGATGTTATGGGGAGATGTATATATATATACATATATATATTATATATATATATATATAATAGAAGAGAAGAGAAGAGAAGAGAGAATGTTCCATAATTCATTTAAAAAGACCTGTGTAAGGCTAAATTCGAAAAGAGATAGTATCCAGTGGCGAGGAAACACTGATTCTGATAACCACGACCTACATGGCTCACAAGATGGCCCCAGGATTCAAGGACAACTAGGCACTGCTGAGCGTCACAAGCAAAGTTTTTAAAAGGCTACAAGTCAGGCACCCTAGAGGATGAAGCCTTACATGTTGCACATTCCTTTACAGAGGTTGCCATTGTGGACTAACTAGGAAGCTCCTAAGGAGAGTTTTGCTGTAATAAAGCAATAGTTGAGTCTATATCTGCCGTGCTGCTTAACTCCTGAGAGACCCAGAGAATAGTTGCATAGTGAATAAATTAATCAGTAAATTATTTAACAAATGTATATCCATTTTACCATAATCAATATTATTTTCCGTTACCCTTAGCTATTTCATTTCTTTTTTAGTCCTCAGAAAAGTCTCTCGATCATGATTATTCTGAGAGACACATCTCACCTCGTGCTTCTGTCTCTAATGAGGTCAAAGGGAGAACTTTACCATTTTGTTAACTTATTTGTCTGCTGACACAGGGCTTTTGTGAAAACTCTGAGGCAACCATTTATAATTAATAGTCTAGTGTTCCCTTTTGACCGTTTGATCCAAAGACTACAGATAACACTCATTTTAAGCTAGAAATAATTTGAAGAAAATCTATTTGAATAATCAAGGAAGCTTAAATATTCCAAGCACCAGTAAAAATGAGTCATTTAGAGAGGTTACGGAAGTGAGAATATATGTGTTGAAATGTCTTTTCTTCCCCATGTCACTGACACAGCTAACTCTGCTTTTCAGGACTCAGACTATCTTTGAGTAACCATTTCTTGGGATGTAGGAAAGTCCGAATCCAATTGCTTTTACTCAAGTTCATTGGTTTATTTGAAATTTGTTTCATCATGCACATTCCTCAGTATCCAGGTAACATGCTCATTTTTTTAAGCCTTCAAGTACACATGTCTTTGACGTCTATATTCTTAATGGTATCTCCAGTGGATGTCTCTAGAGATGCATGCTTTCCTTCCAGTAATTTGTATTGGTCAAATGACTCAAATTGGTTGTCAGACAACTCAGATGCTTTGAGAACATTTAAGAAATTTAATCCTCCGAGTAACTTCATTTTGCAATTTCATTGAATATAGTATTGGGAAAGTATATTAGAAAACAAAGAGAGATTTATTTATTATACTGTATAAAAGCAGACATATTCAGAGTATTACTGAATCAGGCATTATGAGAATAAGAATTCAATTAGGCAATTAACTTTTATATCCATACATATGCTTAGTATTTTAGAGTACTACTTCTAACTCACGTAGAAATGTCCTAATAAAATAAGGAATTTCACTGAATTAAAATTAATGTATAAGACAAAAGACAAGTTATAGTAATAAATGTATAATCACTAGTGTTGAATCATTATAATAACAATAAAATACAACATTTAATAAAGACTGAAAAATTGATGGATTCAGATTAAGTGTCCACTTCTTTCTTTTTAAATGCAATAAAAAGACTCTCATCTTTTGGCTTTCCGTGAACAGTCATCCCTCTTATCTTGAAGGAGTCACCAGAAATAAACATGATGAGGCTTATAATGAGTTTCTGAATTCCAAGTTAGTTTCTCCGTATATAGTCTAACAGTGGTCTAATGCGTTATTCTCCCTAAATACAGAGAAGATGCTACTTAACCTGGAGCTGAGGCCATTTAATTTCTTGACTCATGAAACATCTCAGAGTCCACATCCAAGTGCCTCCTAGTAATCTCCCTTCAACAAGGCATGAACTTAGTGAGGGGCACAGTATCAAAACTCCCAGTCAGAGTATGAGGGATGCTGTAAGTGACAGAAGAGTTAGCAGTGTTCCTTTGCCACATGCTGATGTGCCTCAGTAGGATTAAAAGAAAATCAAAACTAGAAGCTCTTCTGTATTCTGATTCTCTAAAAGTAATTTTGGATCTGAGAAGCATACAACATAGTGCAAACTCAGATAGATATGACTGTGAATGCCTCAGTAATGGTGATGATTTCTCTGTGGCCAGGGCCAAAGGAACTTCTCTCTGTGGCAGGGGCCAGGTGAGTATCTTACACACCAAGACCAAGAAGATCAAGAGGAGGATTAGATACTGAGTACCAGTGCATTGCCTTTGTTTTTAAGTCTTTCTGAGACTAATCTCTGAAGTAAGTGAAGTACCTGGCTTCTGAGTGCTCTCCTGCCTTTGACTGACATCATGATGCTATACATAAAAGTTTAATCTTTTTTACTCACTTAGAAATTGACTTGGCAATGCCGATATTACAGTAGCATCTACTATAAAGCTCTTATTTTGGTCAAAATGCTTACCACAAAATACAAGCAACTATGCTCGGAATAAAATAAAAATAAATAGTTATTAGCTATTAAATTCTGTTGCACTTCAACAAATGAATATAAAGAAAAGACGATTAAGAAATCTTGCATCAGTTTTATGTTTCTGATATAAAATATTGAGCAGTTGTATATTTTGATTTCCTTAATTATTTGAAGTGTCATATACACTCACAGAAATATTTTAAGGGAGAGTACTCTATGATTATTTAGTTAAAGCTTCAACATAATCTACAGTCGAAAGTTGGCAAAAGCATACCAGCGCAAAATGATTCAATTATGTGAGGATAACACACGATGTGAGCAGTGTGTGTACTTATGTTTGTACCTTATGTTCACAACTTCATAATAACACTTTCAGCAAGGGAAGCCTAGAAGGTCAGTTAGGCTGAAAACAGAACAATATCTCTAAATTTTCACCATTTTAAACGGAGAACCAGCAAAGGGAACGTGGCAATATGTCCCCAGGAATGCAAGGGATGGGGATGGTACAGGCATGTATAATGGAGCTGATGTAACCCAGCATGACTTTCCAGTAGCCACAGCTAATTGGAGCAGGGGCTCGCTCTTAATACTACAAAAGTTCAGTGTAGTGAAACTCTCCCAGAACCAAGTTAAATTTACTGATATTTTGTGACTTATAGGAGTACTCAAAATAGGAATTTTCATCTCTTTAGTACAAAGGGATAACCAACCAAATGCATCACTCAGAGGATACTACTCACACAGCCACTTTTGACTGGTCAGCAATAATTGGAAAGATTATGTCTTTGATGTATGTTTCACTCCCATTCCTGCCATGTATGGGAAAGGCTCATGTGCAGAACCCTGCCCTTTTGCAGATAAGAATGTCTATTTGTAAGTGAGCAGATGAGATCTTAAAGTTCAGAGACACATCTCAGGGAAGAATCTCAGAGGAAGGAGGGCTTGGTCTAGAAGAGGTCTAGTGTCACTGGAAAATGCTTCCTGGGTGAAGCTGATAGCCTCTCCCCTTGCTCCCCCTGGGCAGCGCTGATTTATGGGCTTAAAGATTCATAAATGTCATGGATGTGCTTATTTGAGTTACAGAATACAAAATGAACTCCTTCCTTGTCTGAACATATTTCTTTGTTTTATGTCATGTTTTAAGTCTGAACATCCCAACATTATGCTAATTGGCTCATAATTTTAAGCTTTTTGATTACTTCAAATACTACGTCACATTTATTTATGTGGTGACACCAAAGTGCTGATTGCCCAAAGTCATTCAAAACTTATTTGGGATGGCTTCCGTGTACACATGTGTCATATCCATAATGAATCCCATGGGCGACTGGTAATTTCAGCAAGTACACCGCAAGCTTTATTGGTGGGAGCACGGCACTTAGATTTTCAGTGCAAAGTCATCACAATTAAAAGCTAAAATTCACCTTGAAACACTTTAAATATTTAACAAAGAATAGTACACATAGTTTACACATATACATTTTGGTAATTGTGCTTCCACATGCTAAATCTAAGATCCACTTTTAATCCATGGAAGGTCTATGTGCAGATATGCGAGTATTTAAATCTCTATAAATTCCAAGGAGTTGTCAGATTCCTAGAAGATGCTAGGGTCATAACTTTCCTTAGATCTCTGGGGGAGGTAATTAACATTTATTACCTCAAAAAGAAAGTGATTTCATGGAAGCCCTGTAGTTTCTTGCCCTTGGAAGGAAAGGCTAAGCAGTCCATTTTTGTTTGTTTGGGCAGTGTTTTAATCAGGTGGAGTTTGCGTATTGAAAGGAGTTGTCAGGACTGGACAAACTTTGTAAACTATGGAGAAGATTCATTTACAACCTGCTTTGAGGCAGTCTATGTGGGTCCTTTTAGATCATGCATTTCCTGGATGGACGTGTAAAGAAAGCAGAAAATTAAGCAGAGTCAAAACAAGGTAGAATCCATGGCAGTCTTGTAGATAGAATCTGTCGTTTATTCCCAAGGATGTGCATGACTAGCTGGAGCAAATACTACTTGGTTAACAGCAGAACAATAGGATTTAGTGCATTTTTGTGAGGCAATCTGTTCTGCACAACAAGGTTGGTAATGGTTGTATAAGTGTTTGGAGATGAAGACAAACATACACGGGTGGGGGGGCAAGACAGGGGAAAAGGAAGAAGAAGAAAGGATGTAAAGGTGTTCTTTCCTTTTAGATTTTAGACAAATATTCTGTCATTAGCTTTTCAGGGTTTTCAGGTATTTCTGAAGTATATCACACAGATACACACACACACACACACACACACACACACACACACACACACACCCCACTGCACATAGTACAATGTTGGACTGTGTATATTCGGCTCTCCATCTGTACAAACAACTACAGATGGGAAATATTTAGGTAAAGAGCTTCCTAGCCTGTTCTCTTTCATCATCCCCTACATAATAACACAATAGCTATGTATACAGCATTTGTGTATTACTGGTCATTTTACGTTTCCTGGAGATGAAGGTGCATTTGTGGGAGGATAGGGATTATATTACATTCGAACATTAAAGTTATTTGATATAATGGAGCTGAGCATTAGTGAAATGTACATGACGGTGGGTAGATTCCTGGAACTAATCTGCCACATCTTCTTACTTGTCATTAAATAGGAAATGATCCAATGTGACCAAATGCAAATACATCTAAGGTAACCTCACACAGTGCATGGAATATACCGAGGGAAAATTAGACAGGACTTTGTACCCAAATCTAACACTTCTATTTTATGTCTCATTTTCTTGTATTAGTATACTTTTTCTCTACACATTTACTTATTCAGGCTTCAGTGGATGATTAAAGCCTTCTCCAAATCTGTTAGTGGCATCTTGAATGATGGAGAGTATTTTTCTGCCTGCCCTGGTTGTGTGACTTTCTCAGAGGGTGGCCAAACACTGTCAGGCCTTGAGTTCTCTGCATATCTGAGTGCTCGGAGTGCTACAGAAATCCAGAGGTACAACAGCTCTCCACTTAAATGCAACGTGAATCCTTCAGCTCTCCACAGACAGCTTTTTCATTTTATAGCCCTCAACACTGACACAATGCATGATGCTTGGGGCACAGCCGATGGATGTATATGAGAAAAGCAAAGGGGTGACAGAGTGGGTGTATGAGTCCTTGCTTCTCTGTGTACAGAGAGCAAAGATGAAGGATTCTTGTATCAGCATTTGTCCCTCACATTGGGTGGCAACTTGTTGGGTTGTTTGTATATGACTTTGAAGCAGGAGGCGCTCTGCTTCCTCAGATTCTTTTTTTTTTTTTTTTTTTGGGTTCTTTTTTTTCGGAGCTGGGGACCGAACCCAGGGCCTTGTGCTTCCTAGGTAAGCGCTCTACCACTGAGCTAAATCCCCAGCCCCTGCTTCCTCAGATTCTTTTGATCACCTCCTAGACCCGAAGAAAAAGACCAAAATAACAAGGGTTGGTCAGTCCTCATAAAGAATTCCCTCACTGGAAAGCAGTTCTAATGAACCTTCTTAATACAGTCTTGATCTTTCTTCTCCATGCTCTCGGCTCCACATACAGCTCAAGACATCCTTAGCACGATTTTGTTTATGATTCTTTACACAGCCTCTTTAGGTTTGACAGTCTTACCTAGTTGTGCACAGTAATCCCTTTCTCTCGAAACAGGTAAGGTAATTGATATTTTTGCAACATCCAACATATAAAATATACAAACAGAAGGAAAACAGACTTAATGCAAAACATAGAATTCTAATTTTGAGAAGCATTGCTTTATTGATACCCTGTTTTACTACATGTTCTTCTGGGTCCCTAATGGTTTCTTTTGATGTCATTTTTGCTCTGGACATATATGGACTTAGGAACAGAAGATCTTATGCCAATTCCATATTTCCTACCTTCATGCAAATCTCTGTCTGTAAAACTCTGTCTTCCATAACCAATGGCCAGACCAAGAACTACTACAATGTATGATATCCTTCTACCTTCTTTGAACTGCCTATGGGTTAGCACAGCTCCTGGTTAATTCTAGATTTACTGTTTACAATACCCTTTGCCTCGCACAGGAGAACTTGTCAATGCTTACTTATCATTGGTCTTCCTTTTAGACTGGTATCTGGCTAAGCCATCCAGGTATTGCCTTTGAAACAATTGCTGAAAATGCTAAGAAAAGACTTCTGCTCCTTTCCCTTGCATACTAGTTTGCATTCTGTGTGATGATTTAAAGAATGAGTTCCATGGCTTTGAACATTGTATCCTTTGGTGTTTGAACAGAATCTGCCAGAGTAGGGATTTTCCACAAGTCTAAGTACTGACTTCGAAAAACAATGTACATCTCAGTGAAATCATCACACACTGAAAATGTGGGAAGTCAAAACCAGACGTACACGCACACCACATCCTGAATGTTACAGCTGAGCCTAGTCTACCATCAATGTGCGTTCAAGCCTTGCATTCTCCTCTTGAGCGAAATTGCCTAACATAAACCCTGCGTCCGCACACTCTCATGTAGTTAATTAACTATTCTCTTGAAAATGAAAACTAGGAGGGTTATTTGTGCAGCACACACTTTCTATTGCATGAACATTACTTTTATATCATCATAAAGTTAAAAAAAAACAGTTAGTTAAGCCGGGGTACTATCTATATATCAACACCTACTTTGTAGAGGCATGGTTATAGTGTCATTCATTGCCTAAAGTTCATCACATTTTAATAGTTCTGTTTTTTCACCTGTCAATAGTGCTGATTGTCTTTAATTTTTACACACCTTTGTTTTAAAAATTCTCCTTTTCATGTGGGCTCTTCTTTAACTAGAAAGGATTCCCGTCCCAGAAGAGTAGGTAATGTTAGCTTGAGTATTGACTTTCATTAGTCTTCCTATTTGTATAAATTCTCAAGGTAAATCCTGAGGGAGAAGGCTGCTAATATTTGTTCATATAATTCAAAGATGAAAATGAGATAAGAAAGAAAAGGAAAAGAAAGGCTTTGCCTCTCCAGAACAGGGTAAGGCAGGAGAGTTTGTAAGAGTAGCCTAAGTGATTGGAAAGAATTATTGTTCTATCAAATATGCTTCAATTTCTCATGTTCTTTGCCTTCTCTGACCTGAGTTCCTCAACCCAAGTCATTGAAAAGGTCTTCCATGATCACACAGATCCTGCCCTAATGCCTACTCTCCATAACATTTCTTTTATTTTTCCTTTTTATTCTAATTTTTCTTATGGTGTACCTCAGGCTTTGCTCTATTGACTTGACTTCTCACTGGCTCTCATAAAGAGGGACATAGAATAGTAGTCATCTTGAATGACAAAATGAAGAGTGTCTGGGTAGAAAACTTAATTCATTCTTACGACACCTATCTTAAATTAATAATTACTATTGAAAACAATTTGATTTTTCTAATTAAAATAAAATTATTGTAATTAAAATATTTATTTTGTGAATATAATTATAAAATATTTCATTCAAAGAACATTGTAGAGTGTAGTTTGAGACTCTAACAATTATAATTTTCAAGAATAGAAAAATCATATGAATATTATTGTGATAAAGACAATTTTAGAATGAAGAAGGCTCTAAGGAAAACTGAGGGCTTCCACACTAACTATGTCAATAGGACACATTTCATTGATTTGTATGCTCATATGACCTTAGTGTTACAGGGTCATTAGTTATCTATTCTGAGGGGGTTAATGAGAAAGATCAGTAGTTAGGAGCATTGGGTGCTCTTCCAGAGAACTGGGGTTTGATTTCCAGCACCCACATGGCAGCTTAAAACTGCCTTGTTACTCCAGTTCTGGCTGCTCTGTTACCTTCTTCTGACTTCTTGGCTGATATCCACATGGTGCATATACAAACATGTATGCAAACACTCATAAAAATTAATCTTTTAAAAATCCCCTCATTCAGAGCCTGCCCCACATGTGGGACATACATATACAGCCACCCAATTAGATAAGATGGATGAATCAAAGAAGTGCAGGCTGACAGGAACCAGATGTAGATCTCTCCTAAGAGACACAGCCAGAATACAGCAAATACAGAGGCGAATGCCAGCAGTAAACCACTGAACTGAGAACGGGACCCCCGTTGAAGGATTCAGAGAAAGGACTGAAAGAGCTTGAAGGGGCTTGAGACCCCATATGAACAACAATGCCAACCAACCAGAGCTTCCAGGGACTAAGCCACTACCCAAAGACTATACATGGACTGACCCCGGGCTACAACCTCATAGGTAGCCGTGAATAGTGTAGTAAGAGCACCAGTGGAAGGGGAACCCTTGGTCCTGCCAAAACTGAACCCCCAGTGAACGGATTGTTGGGGGGAGGGCGGTAATGGGGAGGGAGGATGGGGAGGGGAACACCCATATAGAAGGGGAGGGAGAGGAGTTAGGGGGATGTTGGCCCAGAAACCGGGAAAGGGAATAACAATCGAAATGTAAATAAGAAATACTCAAGTTAATAAAGATTAAAAAAAAATCCCTGCAGTGTTTAAAATTCATCCATATTGGAGTATCAGTGATTGACATTTAATATTTTAAATGCTTTATTCCAATAAATGCATATGATTGATCTAGTTCGTGAAAAGGCAAATGTTCTATTTTTATAATTATGATAGATGCAGAACATTCTGCTTCAATTGATAAAATTAGATAAATTTATTTCTTTTCTCATTTTTTCTGTAACTCTTTTAACTAATGAAAAAAGTAGAATATCTACTTAGTTTGAAACAGTAAACCAGATGATAAAACACATAGATGTCTTATCAGTGTTCATGTGAAGACCAAAAACTACTATAGGAGAGAAGAAGAATCCATAGTTATATAGACTTTTGATATCTGCTGGATCAATGTAAATGGTGGACATGACATGATCCTGGGAAACAGGCGATGTTAGAGTTCTTTTCCTAAACAAAAAATGGGAAAGTTTGCACATTTTCAGTTTGAAAGCTCATGCCAACACGTGAAAAAGTTCTTAGTCAGGTGATTTGTCAGTTTTAGTGTACATGACTGTTCACTGATCAAAGAAGCTGAAGCGGTCAGCAAACATCCTGTTGAGTTTCACCTTTTCTTTTTAGATAGCTGTTGCCCAGATTATCTCAATGAAACATGAATGATATGGTGTTGGTTTTTCCCTGAGATTAAGTGTAGATGAGATACTGAAATATAACTAAACAGAACAACAGGGTCAGGATATGGCTAAAACAAATCCAATACATCAATGACTTTGAATCTCCAATAACTGCATAAATAGATAATTCTCCCCTGAACAACCAAAAGTTTGAAAACTAAGATGTGGTACGAGAACATTTTCTTCTGCAGTCTTGCCTCCACTCCAAACTGAGCAGCTCAGCTGAATCTTAAAGGTAGATTGGGTTACTGCGGCCATGGTGGGTTGGGAATATCTGTTACTATCTCTTGAGATAGTTTTACAATAGATCATTTGGCTACTAGAATGCTGAGCTACAGAAAAGTTCTTCTGGTTCTGTAAGTACTGAAGAAGAATGTTGATGGTTCTAAGGAGGCACACCAGTGACACTGAGTCCTGCCCCTTCCCCACTCACCCTTCAACTACTGTCAAATACTTGCTTCATGGGATACGGGGTTTACAGTCCTTCCATGCTGTGCTGCAGCCATGGTGGAATCATCTTTATGTAGGAGCCCTACTTTAAGTACAAGATAACAATTAAAATATAGGCGACCGTACAGAGGAACTGAATAGTCTAACAATACCAAATCTGTTTGCAAGTCAGATGGTGTCTAATTCTTTGCTGCCAATAAACATGAAGGAACATCTAATTGATCTGTTCTTTGGCAATAAATCAAATGGAGCAGAATTGATAGCGAACCCTCTCTTATTCTAGCAATAAATAATATTCATTCTTGAATACAAAAATTGAGGGAATAAAAGGGCACCCATCTCAAAAAATTTATTTCTAATAAAATGCTTTGTGTATAATAATCATTACAAAATATTAAAATATTTATGCTGTTTTTCTCATTTTTAAAGAACTAATCCTTGTAATTATATAATATAATTATATATCAGTGAAGACATTTTAGCATGTAAGGGCCATAGTATCGAAGGAACAGATTTTTAAAAA
Source organism: Rattus norvegicus (assembly GCF_021556685.1). Lineage (NCBI taxonomy): Eukaryota > Metazoa > Chordata > Mammalia > Rodentia > Muridae > Rattus > Rattus norvegicus. The sequence goes on along the minus strand of NC_141535.1, from coordinate 232,410,617 downwards.
GTAAATTTATATATGCATATATACATGTATATTTAGTATATATGTTTATCACATTGCAAGAAAGTGTGTGGAGATAGATAGCAAACTTAATAATTCAAATAAAATTGTTTTCATAAGTAAATCTAACTTGTAAACCTGAGTAGAAATATCACACAGTAAAATTTCTAATTGTTGAGGGGATTTTCACATATTTTAAAGACGTGGATAATGTAAAAATAAAACTAGTGTTATATTTAAATTCTCCTAGATATACTTTTAAGTGATATAAGATTTTAATTTAAAATATCAGTAATTATAATATGCTTAAAATTATATGATTTGCAAGTACTTGAGTTCGTGGAAAATTAAACATCAACGAAAAGTTTTGTGAAAGATTTTAGGTTTCAAAGTTCACTTAGATGTTAGCAAACCAGAAAATGGAAGAACATGGGCATACGTTTAGTGTGTTCATAGAATTCTTCCTAACACACTAAGAGGAAATATGTTCAACTCCTGAAATTTGCCATCTAGAAATTAACATTAGTGAAAGAGACTGGCTCAAAATAATCCTCTGATTCCTATGTGTCTATCAAAATGACATATTTCTGTTAAATTTCATGACCTGAGATTATTTCCTGTACCGAGAAATAATTATCCAAGTGCATGAACTTCTGACATGGAAAAATCCTGTTGTGACTATGAACTTGGAATTAATTATGTTCAACGTGAATGAAAAATTAGGAATTAAAAATGAATGAAAATGTCTAAGCTTTTTCTGGTTGAAAAATATAAGCATCATAAATCTGGCTGTGGGAGAAGAGGTCCTCGGCAGGGAAGAGCGCACCAAGTGGTTGTCTGCTGTGCAATGAGGAGCCCTGAAAAAAAAGTAACATTGTATGGATTCCATGGGTTATTTTTGTGAATATACATGTATTATACATACATACATACATACATACATATATGTGTGTGTGTGCATGTGTGTGTGTGTTTAATAATAACAACTGATGAAAAGAGAGGCCATGAATTTTGATGAGAGCAAGGATAAATGTAATTAAATCCAATCTCAAAAATCAACAGAAAACAAAAGAAAGGAAAATGCATGCTCAGATGAAAACAAACACGTATAAAGCACATGCATTTTGCATGGTATTTTTATTAAATTACACAGTAAGATATTGTGATTCTAACTCAGTGTTCTTTTTAGGTTAACATATCGCATGGAGAGGACACTCAGTAGGTGTTGATTATAAAATGCATTTTAAGTTTATGGTTTGTAATTGTGTATTTTTCTGATGTTTGCCTATGCTCTGTATTTTTCCATGTCATTTTTGTTTAAAACTTCATAAAAGTACCATTCTGTTACTATTAGAAGGTTCAGCAGTACAAGACACAAAGTCATATATTTTTAAGCATCTCGTCTTTCTCAAATAATTTTTGTTATTCCAATAAAATATTTATAACAATAATTGTCAAATGATATATTATGGTTTATAATGGATCAGCTTCAGTGAGATTATACATTTAACAACCTATTAAATTATCCCATAATAATTAGACTTCAGGACATTAGATATGATGGTTAAAACCAATTGTTTATCTGGGTTGAAATTTGTAAGCAGCTGAAAATACGCAGCTGCCCTCAATAACTGGATATGATTTTGTTTTATGTGTTTAAAGTACATTTTTAGATCTTTAGTGAGGAGTTTATTAGATGAGAGAAAATAACCACACCAGTGTGGTTTGTGTCATTATCCTAATTAAAATTGACAAGGTTCTTAATTTGAAAATGTTTTCCAGAAAGCAGATGCACATTCTGTGAATGACTCATATCTTATATAAAGAGAGTTGGGGATGCAATGGAAACTTGTGTATTGGTGTAGAACCGGCTTAGTTCAGTAGAACACAATCCCACTTAGATACTTTAAGCTCTCTCTGGGAAATTTAATACATATTCATCGATAGTGCTGGCATACCCTGGTAAGGATCATTTACTCATCTGAAACCCATGGTTTTATTTTGAAGACCTTGAGGTTCCTACACTCAAGTCACAGGAACACTTGTATATGAATTAAGGGAACACATTCTCAGCATCAGTGGAATTCCTAGTTTCGGTTTGACACTGTTGGAAATGATGAACAAATGGTAGAAGGTAATCAGCCCAGAGCACATAGTAAGGACCAAATACTAATGGCAGCAGGATGCTGACATTTTCTCTGAAGTTCAAATGTGTAGACTCGTATGTACAAACACATCTACACAAAATGCATCACAGAACACAGAACATGGTGTTTTCTACACACAGGTGTACAGTTTAGGAGCACAAGGGAACTCCAAAGTCTCCAGAAGAATCCTCTCGAAGCACACATCCTGAGCATGAGATGTTCAATGCCCTGAACTGTGGAAGCTCCTGGAGATGATCTCATCTGGGAAGAGTAAGTTCAGTGAAGATAGCTTTAAATATTTAAAGAACTTTGGAAAAAGAAGCCTATTTGATCTATTCTTTGTTTCTCCAGGATTTAAGCTTGAAGATGTAGTGAAACCAGTACAGAGCTTGTCTCATATAAGAATTTTTTAAAAGCCCAGTTTTTTAACATTGGAATAAATGATATCCTAAGGTATGGCATTATCAATCATAAACTTCCTTAAGGCAACTTTAAAAAAACATTAATATATATATATATATATATATATATATATATATTAAGTTCTAGAATTCTTGTAATGCTAGGATTTTCATAGTAATTTTAAGTTTTCTTTTTTAAAAATTTTTCATTGATTATTTTATTTATTTACATGTCAAATGTTATCCCCCTTCCTGGTTTCCCTTCTGAAAACTCACCACTCCACCCACTACCCCCTGCTTCCACGAGGCTGCCCCCCCACTCCTGCCCCACCACCCCTAGGATTCACCTAGGTTGAGGCATCAAGCCTTCACAGGACCAAAGGCTTCCCCTCCCATTGATGCCAGACACGGCTGCCCTCTAAAACATATGCATCTGGAGTCATGGGTCCCTCCATATATACTCTTTGGTTGGTGATTTAGTCTCTGGGAGCTCTGGGGAGTCTGGTTTGTTGATATTGTTGTTCTTCCTATAGGTTGCAAACCCCTTCATCCTTCCCATAACTTCTCCATTGGGGTCCCAATGCTCTATCCAATGGTTGGCTTCAAGCATCCACATCTGTATTGGTAAGGCTCTCTCAGGAGACATCCCTATCAGGCTACTGTCAGCACGCAGTTTGTGGCATGGTGTCTGGGATTGGGAGTTGCATATGGGATGAATCCCTAGGTGGGGCAGTCTCTGGATGGCCTTTCCTTCAGTTTCTGCTCCACTTTTTGCCCATGCGTTTCCTTTAGACAGGAGCAATTCTGGGTTAAAATTTTAAGCAGAGTGAGTGGCCCCATCCCTCAAGGAGGGTTTGTGCCTAATCTCTGGATATGGTCTCTACAGGTTCTCTCTCTCCCTTTGTTGGGTATTTCAGCTAATGTCATCTCCATTCAAACTAAACAGTGAGAAACTTGAAGCAATCCCACTAAAATCAAGGACTAGACCAGGCTGCCCACTCTCTCCCTACTTATTCAATATAGTATTTGAAGTTCTAGCCAGAACAATTAGACAACAGAAGGAGGTCAAAGGGATACAAATTGGAAAAGAAGAAGTCAAAATATCACTATTTGCAGATGATATGATGTCTGTGGGAGGTGTGTGATTCACAGAGAGCTCCAGGAGGCTAAGTGGCATCAGGAACATGAGATGACCAGAGATGACCAGAGTGACAAGGTTTTCAAAGAATGTGGATATACTCGAACTTCTAGAAAGGACAGTTTATAAAGGGCAAAACCAGGATACACAAGAGTAGAACTTCCTATTACTTGTTAGGGCTTCCTCATCCAGAAATGACAATTCTGTTCATGTGCTTACTGGAGGCCACATCAATTCCCTTACTACCTGGTATAAAATATAACCGATCACCCCCCCCCAAAGTTTTCTTTCTCTTTTTAAATTTTATTATTATTCTTGTATATTTTATGTATTTACATTTCAAAAGTTATCCCCTTTCCCACTCTTCCATAAACCCTCCACCCTCTCTCTTCTTCTATGAGGATGCTTCCACTCACACCACCCACTCAAACATCAGCACCCTGGCATTACCCTGTATTGGGGAAATGATCCTTCACAAGGACAAGGGCTTTTCCTCCTATTAATGCTAGACAATGCCATCCCCTGCTACATGTGTGGCTGGAGTCATGGGTCCCTCCATGTGTACTCATTGGTTGGTGGTTTAGTACCTGGGAGCTCTGGTGGGGGGTCTGGTTGATTGACATTGTTGCCCTTCCTGTGGTGTTGCAAACCCCTTCAACTCCTTCAGTCTTTTCTCTAACTCCTCCATTGTGGTCCCCTTGTTCAGTCCAATGGTTAGCTGCAAGCATTCTCATGTATCAGTAAGGCTCTGGCAGAGCCTCTCAGGAAACATCCATATCAGGCTCCTGTCAGCATGCACTTCTTGGCATTAGAAATAGAGACTGGGTTTGGTGGTTGCATATGAGATGCATCCGGAGGTAGGGCAGTCTCTGGATGACCTTTTCTTCAGCCCCTGTTCCACTCTTTGATTCTGTATTTTCTCCTGTGAGTATTTTATTCTCCCTTCAAAGAAGGAATGAAGGATCCAAATTTTGAGCTCCCTTCCTTTTGGGCTTCATATGGTCTGTGAATATTTTCTTAGGTATTCCAAGCTATTGGGCTAATACCCATTATCAGTAAGTGTATACCATGTGTGTTCTTTTGTGACTGGTTACCTCATTCAGAATATTTTTTAGTTCCATCCATTTACCTATGAATTTCATGAAGTCATTGTTTTTAACAGCTGAGTAGTACTACATTGTGTAAATGTACCATAATTCCTGTATCCATTCCTCTACTGATCGACATCTGTGTTGTTTCCAGCTTCTGGCTATTATAAATAAGGCTACTATGAACATAGTGGAGCACATGTCCTTGTTTTTTTTTGTTTTTTTTTTTCTTTTTTCTCTTTTTCGGAGCTGGGGACTGAACCCAGGGCCTTGTGGTTGCTAGGCAAGCGCTCTAACACTGAGCTAAATCCCCAACCCCACATGTCCTTGTTATATGTTGGAGCATCTTTTGGGTATATGCCCAGGAGTGGTATACTATGGTGGTATAGTACTAAGGTAGTACTATGTCAAATTTTCTGAGAAGCTGCCTGACTGATTTCCAGAGTGGTTGTACCAGTTTGCATTTGAACCAAAAAAAAAAAAAAAAAAAAAAAAAAAAAAAAAAAAGGAAGAGTGTTCCTATATCTCCATATCCCTGTCAGCATCTGCTGTCACCTGAGTTTTTGATCTTAGCCATTCTGACTGGTGTGAGGTGGAATCTCAGGGTTGTTTTGATTTGCATTTCCCTGAATACTATGGATGTTGAACATTTTAGGTTCTTCTCAGACATTTGGTATTCCTCAGTTGAGAATTCTTTTTAGCTCTGTGCCCCATTTTAATAGGATTATTTGATTTTCTGGAGTCTAACTTCATGAGATCTTTGTATATATTAGATATTAGCCCTCTATCAGATGTAGGATTGGTAAAGACATTTTCCCAATCTGTTGGTTGCTGCTTTATCCTAATGACAGTGTTCTTTGCTTTACAGAAGCTTTGCAATTTTATGAGGTCCCATTTGTCAATTCTTGATCTTAGAACATGAGCCACTGGTGTTCTGTTCAGGAAATTTTCTCCTGTGCTCAAGGCTCTTCCCCACTTTGTCTTCTATTCATTTTGATGTATCTGGTTTTATGTGGACATCTTTGATCCACCTGTTCAAGGACATAAGAATGGCAAACAAAAATATCCATAGCAGGGGATATGAAGGCAAAGTTTAGAGCACAGACTGAAGGAATGGCCATTCAGAGCCTGCTCTATATGTGGATATATATATATATATATCCACCAAAACTAGATAAGATTGATGAAGCTAAAAAGTGCATGCTGAAAGAGATCAGATATAGATCTCTCCTGAGATATACATCTAGAGCATTTCAAATACAGAGGTGAATGCTAGCAGCAAACCACTGAACTGAGAACAGAACTCCCTTTGGGGGAATTAGAGGAAGGATTGAAAGAGCTGAAGGGGCTTGCAACCCCATAAGAACAACAATGCCAAGTTTCCAGCTACTAAACCACTACCAAAAGACTATGCATGGACTGACGACCCAGGGCTCAACTGCATATGTAGCAGAGAATGGCCTTGTTGGGGCATCAGTGGAAGGGGAAGACCTTGGTCCTGCCAAGGTTGGACCCCCAGTGCAGGGGAATGTCGGGGGGAACAGTAAGGGAGATGGGGTGTACAGGAAGGGGATGGGGGCTTATGGGGGGAACCAGGAAAGGGAATAACATTTGAAATGTAAATAAAGAAATATATCTAATCAAAAAGAAGAATGAGTCAATTTGCATTCTACATACTGACCTCCAGTAGAACCAGCACCATTGGTTGAAAATGCTGTCTTTTTTCCATTGGATAGTTTTAGTTCTTTTGTCAAGATCAAGTGATCATAGCTGTGCTTTTTCATTTCTGGGTGTCCAATTCTATTCCATTGATCTACCTACCTGTCTCTGTACAAATACCACGCTGTTTTTATCCCAATTCCTCTCTAATACAGCTTGATATCAGGAATCATGATATTCTTTTTTTGCTAAGAATAGTTTTTGCTATCCTGGATTTTTTTGCTTTTCCAAATGAATTTGCAAATTGCTCTTTCTTTGAAAAACTGATCTGGAATTTTGATGGGGATTGCATTGAATCCTTAGGTTGCTTTTGGCAAGATGGCCTTTTTACTATCCTACCAATCCATTACCATGGGAGATCTTTTCATCTTCTGAATGCTTTCTTCACAGACTTGAAGTTCTTGTCATACAAATCTTTCACTTGCTTGGTTAGTGTCACATCAAGATATTTTATATTATTTGTGGCTATTGTGAAGTGTGTCAATTCCATAATTTCTTTCTTAGCCTATTTATCCTTTCAGTAGAGGAAGGCTATTGATTTGTTTTAGTTAATTTTATATCCAGCAACTTTGCTGAAGCTGTTAATTAGCTGTAGGAGGTAGCTGATGGAATTTTGGGGTCACTTAAGTATACTATCATATCATCTGCAAACAGTGATATTTTTGACTTCTTTCTTTCCAATTTGTATCCCTTTGACCTCCTTTTGTTGTCTGATTGCTCTGGGTAGGACTTTGAGTACTGTATTGAATAGGTAGGGAGAGAGTGGACAGCCTTGTCTAGTTCTTGATTTTAGTGGGATTGCTTCAAGTTTCTCTCCATTTAGTTTGATGTTGACTACTGGTTTGCTGTATGTTGCTTTTACTATGTAGGTATGGGCCTTGAATTTCTGATCTTTCCAAGGCTTTTAACATGAAGGAGTGTTGAATTCTGTCAAATGCTTTCTCAGCATCTAATAAAATGATTATGTGTTTTTTCCTTAAGTTTGTTTATATAGTGGATTATGTTGATGGATTTCCATGTATTAAAACATCCTTGAACCCCTGGGATGCAGCCTACTTGGTTAAGATGAATGATTATTTTGAAGTGTTCTTGGGTTCGGTTTGTGAGAATTTTATTAAGTATTTCTTCACCAATGTTCATGAGGGAAATTGGTTAAAGTTCTCTTTTTGTGTAAGGTCTTTTGTGGTTTAGGTATAAGCTTAATTGTGGCTTTAAAAGAAGGAATTGGGCAGTGTTACTGCTGTTTCTATTTTGTGGAATAGTTTGAAGAGTATTGGTATTAGGTCTTCTTTGTAGTTCTGATAGAATTATGTACTAAACCCTTCTGGTCCTAGGTTTTTGGTTTTTGTTTTTTGTTTTTGGGGGGAGATGTTTAATGATTGCTTCTATTTCTTTAGGGGTATGGGACTGTTTAGATGGTTTATCTGATTCTGATTTAACTTTGGTACCTGATACCTGTCTAGAAATTTTTTATTTTACCCAGATTTTCCAGTTTTGTTGAGTATAGGCTTTTGTAGTAGGATCTGATAATTTTTGAATTTCCTTTTTTTTCTGTTGTTATGTTTCCCTTTTCATTTCTGATTTAGTTAATTTTGATACTGTCTCTCTCTGCCCTCTGGTTGGTATGGCTAAGGGTTGATCTATCTTGTAGATTTACTCAAAGAACCAACCAGTATTGTTGATACTTTGTATAGTTCATTTCGTTTCTACTGGGTTGATTTCAGCTCTGAGTTTGATTATTTCCTGTGGTCTACTCTTCTTGGATGAATTTTCTCCTTTTTCTTCTAGAGCTTTCAGGTGTCCTGTCAAACTGTTAGATTATGCTCTCTCAAATTTCTTTTTGGAGGCACTCAGAGCTGATAGAATGCATGGGATAATTTCAATCTTCTTGTATTTGTTGAGGTCTCTTTTGTGACTGATTATGTGGTCATTTTGTACAAGGTACCATGAGGTGCTGAGAAGAAGGCATATTATTTTGTTTTAGGATGAAATGTTCTATAACTATCTATTAAATCCATTTGGTAACTAACTTCTGTTAGTTTCTCTGTTCAGTTCCTGTTTCCATGATCTCTCCATTGATGAGAGTGGGATGTTGAAGTCTCCTACTACTATTGTGTATCGTACAATGTATGGTTTGAGCTGTAGTAGTGTTTCTTTTATGAATGTGGGAACCCTTGCACTTGGAGCAAAATGTTCAGAATTGAGAGTTCACCTTGTAGATTTTTCCTTTGATGAGTATGTAGTGTCCTTCCTTATCTTTTCAAAGAACTTTTGGTTGAAAGTCTAGTTTGATATTAGAATAGCTAAATCCCCAACCCACTTCTTTGCTTTTTTAGAGTGTAGTTTTTCTTCTTGTGTTTGGGTTTTCCATCTATTATCCTTTGTAGAGCTGTAGTTTTGGAAAGATTTTGTGTAAATTTGGTTTTGTAATGGAATATCTTAGTTTCCCCATCTATCATAATTGAGAATTTTGCTGGATACAATAGCCTGGACTGGCATTTGTGTTCTCCTAGGGTCTTTATGATATCTGTTCAGGATCTTCTAGCTTTCATAGTCTCTGTTGAGAAGACTGGTGTAGTTCTGATAGGTTATATGTTTATATGTTATTTGATCTTTTCCCCTTAATGCTTTTAATATTCTTTCTTTGTTTTGACTATTATGTGACGGGAGGAATTTCTTTTTCTGTAGGCTTCTTGTATGTTCATGGGGATCTATTTCTTCACAGTAGGAATTTTCTTCTATAATTTTGTTGAAGATATTTACTGGCCCTTTAAGCTGGGAATCTTCATTCTCTTCTATACCTATTGTTCTTAAGTTTGGTTTTCTCATTGTGACCTGCATTTCCTGGATGTTTAGGGTCAAGAGCTTTTTGCATTTTGCTTTTTCTTTATCTATTGTGTCAATGTTTTCTAACATATCTTCTGCCCTTGAGATTCTCTTTTCAATCCCTTGTATTATGCTGGTCATGCTTTCATCTATGACTCCTGATCTCTTTCCTAGGTTTTCTATCTCTAGGGCTGTCTTCCTTTGTGATTTCTTTATTTTTTTATTTCCATTTTTAGATCTTGGATCGATTTTGCAGTTCCTTCTCCTTTATGTGTTTTCCTGTAACTACCTGTGTTCTCCTGTATTTCTTTAAGGGAGTTATTTATGTCCTTGTTAAAGTCCTCTATCATCATCAGGAGATGATTTTAAATCCAAATCTTGCTTTTTTTTTTTTTTTGGTGGAGTTTCCAACTTGACCTTTTGTGGCACACACCCTATCGACTTTATTTTCATATCTCCTTGATGGCCCTTCCTCAGAGAGCTGAGCTTGAGCTACATTCCCTCCACCACTTGTAGGGAACGGCTTGCTCTGTGTCTGAGCTCTGAGACCAAGCAGGAGGGTTAGAGCTTTGCTTCTCCTATGCATTCTCCTTCGGTGGAGGGGCAGGCATTACCTTTAGGGGGCTCATAGTTTGGAGAATGACAGTCTTCTTTATTGAGGGTTTCACTTTCTAGAGACATCTCACTCTCTCTCCTTCGTGTATTTCTGCTAGATGTGGCTGAGGTCCCAGTCTGTGATGACTCACTTCCTGTCCCTGACTCTTCTCTTTCCTGAGTTTCTTCACTTCAACAACTTAGGTGTCTCTCCCAGGCCGGCAGTCTACTTTGACTCATCCTTCTATAGTGGCTCCTCTACTTCTCTTTCTCCAGCAGCTGTGTCAACAGGTTTCATCCCACCAAATAGAGGCAGCTCAGCTGGACTAGGAGGTATCAGAAAGGAACCATCATCTTTAGGAGTACTCTAAGGCTTTAGATTCAGTTTGGGTTTTATTTTTCTTTTTTTTTGGGGGGGGGCTTTATCATCTCAATCTCCTGAGAGTAATCCTCCCTGGAACTCCAAGACTGAAGGATTCATCTGTCATAGAGGTCTTAATAGAGGACATCACCTCCTCTGTAGTCATCATCCCTTCGGTACCCACTTCCAAATGCTCTTCCGCACTGCCTATCCTGGAGTCATAGCCTTGGTCATAGTCTCTGTTGCCTAGGTCATTGTAGCAATCGCAGCTAGTGTGGTCATTTGCATCTCCATTGCTCTCTCATACCTGTCTCCATTTTCTGTGTTCTAGCTAAGTATGGCACAGGGTTTTCCATACCACAACATACTTATGTGTTTCTGCAGCAGACCTTCTGCACACACTCTATACTCTCCCCACTGAACTATTAATCCCTTCTCTGTTTATCTAGGTGATCCCATCAAACAAAAGTTCAACCACTAGCTGATATTTTGTGACAATAGTTCTTTGATAAGAGTACACTACCCTGTGCTTTTAAGATGACTTGGTAGATTTTCAGGCACATACTTTCAAAAATTAGTTCTATTGTACTCGTGTGCATGTGCCTATTTTTGTATATAATTTCTATATTGTACATATCATGAGTATACCATATGTTATATATCCCAGAAGAATGTAAAAGAATGTATTCCTTTGGAAACACTAATAGGTTTCTTTCAACTTTACCTTGATAGTATGAAAATTACAGACTTATGCAAACAGTCATAAAATATATGTCTCTGAAGGCAAGTGGTTATTAATGAATTTCCTAGTTATTTATTTCAAAGAGTCCTATTCATCGTGTTTTATTCAGTATAGGGCTTGGAAACAGTCTCCTGTAAATTAGGAAGCTTTTTCACTGGCCTGAGGAATTTATAGTCCACCTAGAAAGACAATATAAATGCAACAATACGAGGCAATATATCCACAAAGTACAACAAAGATAGTAAAAAAAAGGTGAACATAAAACAAGAAACAGAAAAACTTTTCCTCATTTCTATTATTTTCTATTCACTTCCTTATTCAGTAAGACAGCACAGTCATGAATTTATGTGTTACCTCAGATAAAATTCTCAAATTAGACTACAATTTCAGGTATGGAACAGCAACTAACTAGTGTTTGGTTTGACTCAAACAGTGTAGAGGCAATAACTATGAATCCCCAAAACTTCTGGAGGCAATAGGTGGGGTCGGCTAAGTTTTATGTTTAGAAAACCTTACTTTATAGGCTACACATATTAAGGATTTTAAAAGGGAAGTAACAGGTCAAGTAGCATTTCTTCTATGCTGCTACATGAGGCAGTGAAAAAGGTCAAGGCAACAGAGGCGTGTATGAACACTGCTTGGAGGTCACAATTCCAGGCAGGAACTTCCATAATAACTTCCCAGCTGTGATACAAAAGAGAGTGTACAGCGATGGATGGAGGAAATCTTATGAAGTGAAAGGTTCGCTGCTCAATGGTCTATATAAAACTACAGTCAGTAAAAAATGGAGAACAAATTTCCATGCATTTGGTCTTTACCAGACTTGGAGACTTCAAATAACATTTTCCCAAATTGCTTTTAAGCCCTTCAAAGGTGTCATGCTCCTTCCTTGACTTGAATGATAGTCTAGTCTGTTAGCAATTGTATAACATTTTGAACGAGATATGAACTATATTTTTCTTCTGAAATGTCATTTAAACTAATAAAATTTGTTCATATATACATATATATATATGAATTTAAAAATTTATCATTGATTTTCTCTGCTTTGCGGAGGCTCTTGTTTGTACTCAGGAAATTGTTTATTTAGTTCCAGACCTAACTATTGACCTAAGGATTCTTTTCAAAGAGCACTGCCCAATTAGTTGAATTATTTAATGTTACTTCAGGTTTGTTATTTATGCCAGATGTTTTGAATGTAGGGCACACATTTTAAAAGAGTGCACTCTGTAATATTAAATACTATGAAAAATGAATGCTGAGAAATGAATTAAAATTTGAAAAACTGAACAGACTGACAATTGACAAATGACCCAATTAACATTACAGATATTTCAGCATTTTGAAAAATTAAGAGCAAATAAGCAAAATTTTATTTGTATTAGAAACAAAGTTTAGGAGATTATGAAATCATTTGATTTTCTATTTGAGAAAAAGGATCCAGAATTATTTTTCTAAACTGCTTATTTATTTATGGTGTTTTAGAAGAAGAACAGTAATCTGTGATTAAGAGACTAATCATTTGGAAGTGTTGCTGAAAAAGATTTGTGTGAAAAGGATAGTCACACTTATTTCTTTTTAGTGTGTGTGTGTGTGTGTGTGTGTGTGTGTGTGTGTGGTATATACATGTGTATTTGCACATTGTTGTACATGGTGGTTTCATGTATACATAGGTGGAGACCCAAAATTGATGTTTGAAATCTTTCCCCATTGATTTCCAACTTCTCTACTGAGGCTAGGTTGCTTAGTCAAACCTACAGATTACAGATACTGTTAGAATTAACAATTGAACTAACTGGTTAGTGAATAGTAACTCCTACTTAACTCTTCCTGAGCCATCACCAGAATCTCTCACAGTTATTCATCAGTTTACTCTTCCCACAGATAGAGCTTCTTAAATACCCTAGTCAATGACTGGTTAATGACTATTCCTCTAAACCCTGTCTCTGATATTGACTACAGGATAATGAAACTTGTCATGTCAACTTGATGGGAATAAATAGATTTACACACACATGCAAAATGTTTGAATTCTGTCTAATCATTTCCATTAGCTCTTTAGGAAAAAGAAAGCAATATAATATTAAATGTACTCTAAAATGTTGGACACTCTTAAGCATAGAAATAAAAAGAAACAAAAACAAAGCATTATTTTCCTTCTTTGTTTTTGAAAATTTTTTCTTCAATAGGAAAGTATGCATAAAAAGGTCAAAAGCCCATTTGCAATGAATCTACTGTGAAAGAGCATCCCCGAATAACTGATATTTTAACTTTTTGGTTTATTTATTTTATGCGAGTAAGCATTTTCCCTGCATGTATGTATGTATATAATATATGTGCCTGATGTTCATGGAGGTCAAAAGTTGTGTCAGATCCTTTAGAACTGATGGTTGTGAGAAATTCCACGTATTCTGGAAACCAAGCCTAGATTCTCTGATACTATAACAACCAAGCCCCATACTTGATACTTATAATCATTTCATTCATCACAATTTCTCAAGAAGAACATATTTGTTTGCTTCTTCACATTCTCTCCTTCCTTTATTTAAGTAATCACTCTTCTTTCCTCTGTTGTTCAACTTTTGGCAATCAAAACAGTTCAGGGATTTGCTCTAGGATCTGGTCATGTCTACGGGACTTTGGGGAAACTACTCCAATAGCAGACATTTAGGATACACACCAAGGAAAAAATAGGGATTTAGGGGGATGTTTGCCCAGAAACCGGGAAAGGGAATAACGTTCAAAATGTAAATAAGAAATACTCAAGTTAATAAAAAAAAATGAACTGTCCTGACAGACACTCTCATTTCCCTTCAGGTGATACTCCTCTCACATCCTGTCTGTGCTCTATTCTAAGACATCTCCAGCACTCTACCAAGCACAATAAATACCTCAGTGCATTCTATCATTTGTTTATTCCTTCAGTATTCTTATTAGGTTTATCTAAATCTCTAAGGAGTATCTTAACATTGTAAATACCTCCGATTACTAAGTCTAGTGAGAAGATGTGACTGCTTTGTTTCTGTGCTAGATGGCCCAGCCATTTATTATAGAGCGCCTTCCTGACATTATTATCAGACACAACAGAGCTGTGTTCTCACTTGTACTGCCTGGTTCTCTGGAAGTAAAGCACTTGAGGGCACGCTGACCTTAGAGTTTGAGAGGATGGAGATCAATTCTTTGTCACCAAGGCTCTATTGGGGATTATACCTAACTGGGAAAGTGTCAGACTCTCTGAAGGAACTCAAAGGTTACCATAGTTAAATGATATTGGGTTGTTGGGTGCCAGGAGTTTCAAATCAGATTCATCTGAAAAAATCAATATGGACACAAGACATTTATTGCCTTATTCCATTATACATCCATACCTCAAACATTTAACATGTTGTCAAGAATAATACTTCGAGCTCTTAAACCTTAACCAAATGTAAAAGCAGAGAGCCACAGAAAATTAAATCTTCAGTGAACTAATACATCAAATTTATGATTTTTGTTCTTAGTTATTCCAATGAAACCATGAAGAGGCAAGGGAGAATGTTAAGAACTGTGTCCAGGAACAAAAGCATTTTTGAAGAAGCATTGGCAATATTCATCAATTAAATAAAACGTACACTTTGGTTAAACAATAACAATGAAGGAGAAGTTAAAAGGACTTATAAAAGATGACTTTGGAGACTAGATTATTTCTAGTTCTTAGTTCTTTAGGGAATGTGATAATTTGAAATGGTTCACTGTGCCTTTTCTGAAATAAGCTGTTATACAGTGTGAAGATTTAGGACACAAGGGTCCAAGCATGGTGTGAGCTGGGAAAGCTGATGATACGGTCTAATATAAGCGTAAGGCAATGACTGTCTAAAGAACGATAATCCATGGGAAGAAACTTCAAGTTACATATTTGCTTAGTTTGTTTGCATAAACCACTAAATTTATGTTTAAATAATAATAACAATGTTGAGCAAAAGAACACAGTATTCTATTACTGATATTCTATTATCTTATCCTGTATAAAGTAAATGTAATTAAATAAATGACTTTCTGGTTTGTTAATATTTTTATAGTATAAGTATGGGGTGGATTCATTTGGAGTATTAATGGGAATGCATTAAAATTAATATGAACCAAAATACAATGTACCACAACATATGGAAAATGACTGTTGACTGTAATTATCTATTTACACTTTAATCTATTGCTTTGTTTAAATGTTTGTTGCATAAATTTTGTTTCCCAATATCATTAGTTCAAATAAGACCTAATATATTCTTGTCAAATAGACAAAATATGAGTATACCTTATTATCTAATTGGGCCATATAATATTTGTACTTATAAAAACCATAGCTGAATAAATTCCCTACCTTCTATTGTTTTAACTTTCAATATTTAGTATTATTAGACCATTCCAACATCTAAGTTTCTCTTGTATAAGTAAACATTATATTTGCCAAATACATACACACATAGGTTCATGCCTATCATCAATAAAGAATATATCGAGTTTATCAGTTTATCTATATTAAAATTTAAAAAAATGAAATCACAGGTGAAAAAAGTAGCTAAAAGTATATTACTATTTTCTTCACTTCTATTTCTATGTTATAAATAATATATCTCGCCAGGTGCATAGGCCCTTAATTCTACAACTTTGGATGTGGATGTAAGCAGATGTCTACGAATTCCAGGCCAGCCTGGTGCACCCAATAAGCCACTGGCCTGCCATGGCTACACAATAAGTTCCAGGCCAAGGATAAGCCCATCACATCTGGGTGACTGCCTTTAGCTATAAGTAATCTTCGTACCATCCGTGTAGAAGGCCACCAGGGATTCATAGTAAGTCCCTAGTTCAAAACAAAATGAGACCAAATTACCTGAATAATTTTTGAGCAATATACATTCATTTTAATTTTCTCTTGCTTGTTTACATTCATTAAATTAATGTTTTCCATTAAGCTTCTAGAATAGTGAAAACTATTAAAATGTACTTTGAATATTATAGCAAAGAGAAAAGCTGCATTCCTATGAAGCCTCTCCACATGGAAGGATAGATTGCAGTATGATGGAAGGAGATAAGAGCATTATATTAAATATTGAGGAAAATGGAGTTGCTACAATGTACCAGGAGAGGAAAAAAAGAAAAGGAAATTTCTTTTTATGGGCAATAAGCCTGTTCTTGTTCAGCCAAGCAGTATTAATATTTCGATAAGAGCAAGATTTAATATGAAGTTTTAGATGACTAGCAACTTGTAGCGAATATTGTGTTTTTTTTAACTGCATATTACTCTTACTGAAGGTAATTTATTTTTCACTTTGGAGATGCTCAGGACACCTTCCAAAGAAAAGATGCTCAGAGTGGATCACTCAAGACTATAGTGACCTACAGGCCTAGCTTTAACTATCACCCCAGGTGACAGTAAGTAAGAGGCCTAGCTTTAACATGGTGACAAATCCCTAAGAACTAACTTTTTAGTGTTTGCAATAAAACATGGTGATTTCATCTATGCCTATCACCTCTGGGTGACTGTACCAAGAATATTCTTGCTATCATCCATCTGCAAGCCTACCCACCTGACTGTGTGGGAAGACAGGCACACCCCTGGAGATTCTCTCCTCAGTTGTCCTGTCACTTTATCCTTTCCCCAGGGTATAGAGAAACAATTCCATGAATTGTCAGTCTGGAAGGCTAAGACAATGAGACTATATGACTAAGGGGTTCATTTGCTAGTATTCCGCTGCATTCGTGACTCATGGTTTTAGAGTGAATTTAGTAAAGAGTCATGCCATTCATTTGAGGATATGCAGAAGTTTGTATTCGATTAGGATCTCAGGATCTCTTTGTTTTCTTGAGAGTTTTAATTTGTTGTTTGGACATCCTTTCTCCAGTGTGACTCATCACTCTGTAAGCTCATGCTCTGTAATTTGTATTTCAGGAATCAGGATAAGATCTATTGGTATGACCCATTAAATGGGCATGCTCACAGAAAGTTTCTAAGTAAAATAAACATTGGTTGTATTATAAATTTATAATTCCAAAAATGCCCAAAGACTCCTTAGGTTTCATATATATTTTATCCACCTGAAATCATGTCTGAAGTATGCTAAATTGTGTTTTAAAACAAAAAACAATGTCAATGTACTGGCTACTATTTAAAAAAATTATTCAATTTATGTACATTCCAAATGCCGCCCCACTTCCCCAGGCTCAGAGTTCTTCACACCATACCCCCTTTTCTTTTGCTTCTGAGAGGGTGCTCTTCTACCTACCTTCCCCCATCTCCATGTTGCCCCCCCTTTATGATCCCCCTTCTCTTGGTCACCAAGTCTCTACAGGACTAGGTGGATTCACCTCCACTGAGGCCATCCAAGGCAGTCCTCTGCTACAAATGACAAGGGGTTGACTGAACAGTCCATCTCTGGGAATTCAGAGGGGTGTGGGTTCATTGAAATTTTTGTTCTTCCTGTGGTGTTGCCATCCCATTCTGCTCCTTCAATCCTTTCCCTAACTCTTCCACAGGAAGAAGTCCAATGGTTGGCTATAAGTATCTGCATCTATCTCAGTCAACAGCTGGTAGAGCCTCTCAGAGGACAGCCATGCTAGGCTCCTGTCTGTAAGCACAACATGGCATCAGTAATAGTGTCAGAGTTTGGTTCCCACCCACGGGGAAGATCCCAAGTTGGGCCAGTCACTGGAAGGCCTATCCTTCAGTCTCTGCTCCATTTTTTATCTGTTTTTCTTTTAGACAGGAACAGTTGTGGGTCAAAAATTTTGAAGGTAGATTAGTGGCCCCATCCCTCCACTGCAGGGCCATGTCTATCTACAGGAAATGGTCTCTTCAGGTCTCATCTGCCCATTATTGGGTATTTCACCTAAGGTCATCCCCAGTGAGTCCTAGCAGCCTTTCAGAAGTCTAAACATCTCTAGACACAAAACAGCTAGAAAATCTGAGACTCTATGAAAATTCAAATGTAAGGATAATAGATCTAGAGAAATGAGAAGAAAGCCAACTCAAAGGTCCAGAAAAATTCTTAAAAAATTATAGGAAGAAAAATACTTAACCTAATGAAGGAGATGCCTAAAGAGTACAAGAAACAAAAAGAACACCAAATAGATTGGACCAGAAAAAGAGAGTCCCCTTGCCACATAATAATCCACTACACATAAGAAACAAGGAAGGGATATTATAAACTGCAAGGGAAATTGGTAAAGTGACATATAAAGGCATACCTATTAAATTTACATCTGATTTCTCAATGGACCTAAAAGCCAGAAGAGCCTGGACAGTTGTGATTCAGACTCAAAGAGACAAAGAGATCAGCCAAACTACTGGATCCAGTAAATTGCTAGATCATCTTATATGGAGAAAATCAGCTATACCATGATAAAGTCAAATTTAAATAGTAGTATCCATGAATTCATCCTTACTTAATCTGCTAAAAGGAAAACTCCAACTTAAGATTAATCACACAAATGAAAAGAAAATATAAATAAACTCACAACTCATTAAACAAAAAGAAGCCATGACACCCACATACACATTGTCCCACTCAAACACCACCCTCATCACAAAACAAAAAACAAAAAACAAAAAAAAAAACAAAAACAAGTTACTAATCATTGGTCATTGATATTTCTCAACATTGGTGACCTCAATCCCCCAATAAGAAGACACAAACTGGGAGAATGGATGTGAAAACAGGATCCATCCTTCTGCTACATCCAAGAAATACACTTCACCATCAAGAATAGACATTATCTATGGTAAAGGGTTGGAAAATTATATTCCAAGCAACCTAAGAAGCAAGCTTGTGTAGCCATTTTAATATGTAACAAAATAGATTTCAAACCAAAAGTAATCAAAAGAGATAGGGAAGGACACTACATACTTATCAAAGAAAACGGCACCAAGATGGCATTTCAATTTTTAATACCTATCCCTCAAGCATAAGGGTGTCCAAGCTTGTAAAATAAGTATCCCTGCCACAAAACAAACAAACAAACAAACAAACAAACAAACAACAACAACAAACTGCCTAGGACCACATGGTTTAAATACAGAATTCTACCAGACTTTCAGGGAGGAATTAATGTCAATGTACCTATAATTACTCCACAAAATAGAAACAGAAAGAACATTGCAAAATTCACTTTATGGGGCCATAGCTATTGTGATGCCTAAACAGCATAAAGACTCCACCAAGAAAGAAATTTATGGACCGATTTTCCTTATCATCATAGCTGCTAAAATATTCGATAAAATTCTTGCAAACTGAATCAAGAAACACATCAAAGAAACCATCCACCATGAAAAAGTAGACTTCATCTTGAAGATGAAGTGATGGTTCAGTATATTGAAATCAGTGACTCTAATCCACCATATAAACAAACTGAAAGAATTAAAAACTACATGATCATCTCATTATCTTAAGAAAAACTATTTGACAAAATCCGACATCCTTTCGTGATAAAAGTACTCAAGAGATTAGGAATATAAGGGACATACCTAAGTATAATAAAGTAAATTTACAGCAGCTCTGTAGCCAATATCAAATAATATGTCGAGAAACCCAAAGCAATTCCAGTAAAATTGAGACCAAGACAAGGTTGTCCACTCTCCCTATATTTATTGAACATAGTACTTGAAGGTTTAGCTACAGGGACAAGTGAAGGAGATCAAGGGGCTAAAATTTGAAAAGGAAGAGGTCAAAGTATACTTATCTGTGATATCATGATTGTATATATAAGTGACATTAAAAATCCACCAGGGAATACAGCTTATAAATACTCTCAGCAAAGAATCCTGTGCCATACACGATTCACTTAAAAAAATCAGGTGACCTCATGTATACACAGGGCAAATTGACTGAAAAATATCAACACCTTTGACAGTAGCCTCAAAGAATATAAAGTATTTTGGGGTAACTCTAATCAAACCAGCGAAAGATTTGTATGATATAAACTTCAGGACTTTGAAGAAAGAATTTGAAGAAGATATCAGAAACTGTCAAGTTCTCCCATGCTTATGGATCAGTAGGATTAACAGGGCAAAAATGACCATGCTACCAATATCTACAGATTCAATGCAATCTTCATCAAACTCCAACACAATTCTTTAGAGAAGTTGAAGGAACAATTCCCAACGTCATGTGAAAAAACAAAACAAAACAGTGTAGCTAAAACAACTCTGAATAATAAAGGACTCCTGGAGGTAACAGAATTTCCAATTTCAGGTTGTACTACAGAGCTATAATAATAAAATCTGCATGGCATTGGCATAAAAACAGACATGGTGGTCAATGAAATCAAATTGAAAGCACAGACACAAATTTATACTCATATGGGTACATGATTTTTTTTAAATAAAGAACTCAGAAATAAATACACACTGGAAGATAGCATCTTCAGCTACTGTCATTGGACAAGCTAGTTGGCTGAATATGGAAAAAGACAAATAAATCCATATCACTCTGCACAAAACTCAAATCCAAGTGCATCAAAGACCTCAATATAAAATCAGATATACTAAACCTAATAGAAAAGAAAGTGTGGAATAGCTTTGAATGTAACGGAATAGGAAAGAATTTCTGAGCAAAACGACTATCACAGGTACTAATATCCATGATTAATAAATGGAACCTCATTAAATTTAAAAACTTCTGTGAGACAAAGGACACTGCCAATTGGAGAGAACAGCAGCCTACAGAATGAGAAATGCATTTTACCAACTCCACTTCCGATACAGAACTGCTATCCTAAATGCATAGAGAAATCAAGAAACTTTATATTAATTAAACCAAATACCCCAAGTAAAAACAGTACATATCTAAACAGAGAATTCTAAATAGAGGACTCTCAAATGTCTGAGAAATATTAAATGTTCAACATCCTTAGTCATCAAGGAACTGCAAATCGAAACTACTTTGAGATTCTACCTTATACTCAGAGCAATATCACAAGTTACAGCTCAACCCAGTGAGGAAGGGAGCAAGGAGAATCCTCTCTATTGCTGATAGGTAGTGCAAACCTGTACAATCACTACAGAAACCAATAGAGCAGTTGTCTATAAATTTGGGAATCAATCTACCTAAGGCCCAGCTATACCACTCCTGTGTCATATGACTAAAGAATGCTACTTCCTACCAAGTTAATTTGGCATGTTTATCATAATAGTCTTAAACTGGGAATAAACTAGGTACCCCTTACCAAAGGAATGGATAAAGAAATTGTGGTATATTTTCACAACAGTTTATTACTCAGCTGATACAGTAAAATGAAATATGAAATCAGTAGGCAAATAGATGAAACTAGACAAAATGTCCTGAATATGATAATGAGACCCAGAAAAAATAAATGGTATATATTCACTTATTCATAGTTATTAGCCATTATGTAATGGGGTGATTCATTACTCTCTCTGGAGGGGGAGTGGAATAGATTTGTTGAGAGGTGTGGATGAAAGCAGGAGGATGAGGTATGGCAGAGATGGGGAGGAGTTAGAGAAGTTGGGAAAAGATGGCTTGAATTGAGGTGGTGCATTTCAGGGTGCTTATGTACAAACATAGTACTGTAGAAACTTCCTGGAGTCTAAAAGGTAATACAAATTAGGACTCCTGGTAATTGGAGTTACAGACTCCCAAAGTCATCTCTTGTAGCCAGGCAAGTCTTCAACTGGCTGGACTAACTTGTGTTCAATTAAGTTGTTAATCAAGGGAGTCCCATGAAAATCCCCAAATGACCCAATTGGTACTAGGACAAAAAATCTCACTCTGCAAACTGATTGTGGTGTCCTATTGTCAAGGGCAATGACTGCACAACTCATTGAAAATGGAGAAGTCCACGGAGTGCTTACTTTGAGCTCTCACCAATCTGCACTACTCTCTTTCATGTGAGGAGGCACTCTGCAGTTTATTGAAAGGTGTTACCAAAACAGCCACAAAAACTTTGACCTATAATTTACTTTGCCTGTATAATACAATAAGACATTGGTGGAGTAGCCAGTCAATGTATAATTTGACTGAAATCTCACTCCGAAAGAAGTATCTGGCTTGGATAACAATAACCAGAGATTAGATAGCCTATAGTCCTAGAGCAAAACTAAGAACTACTGGTCTAAAAGAAATCAACAAAATGATCTCTGATGATATTCTGCTATACTGATAGAACAGTGCCCTATCCAGTCATCATGAGTGGGGCTTCCTCCTATAGCTAATGGGAACAGATGCAGAAACACAGACATTATGCAGAGAGAGGGAGAGAAGGAGGGAGGAGAGAGAGAGAGAGAGAGAGAGAGAGAGAGAGAGAGAGAGAGCCCAAATTGGAGGTATTCATCAAAATCAAATCCCTCCTCTCAGAAATCAGGGAATATTGTGGAAGAGGACTAAAAGAGTATAAGAGTAAGAAGGGATGGAGAACACCAGGAGATCACAGCCTTTTGAATCAACTAAGCAAGAGGCACGGAGCTCACAGAGACAGAAGCAGCAAGCACAGGGTCTACATGGATCTATACCAAATTCTCTGCATATCCATTAGAGCTACTTGCTCTAAGTGGAAGGGCCCTTGATTGTGAGAATGAGTGGATCTCTGACTCTTGTGCCTACTCTTGGAATTCTTTTCCTCATGTTGGGTCCAAGTTCACATGAAAGTTGTTGCTTCATCTTACTATATTTTATTTTGTCAGATTTGGTTGTTATTTCTTGGAAACCTGCCTTTTACTATTAAGAGAAAGAAAATGCATGTTCAGGGGAGGGAACCATGTGGGGAGCAACTGGGAGGAGAAGTGGGAGGGGAGAGTATAATCTGGATATGTTCTATGAGAAAATCATCTGTTTCCTATAAAAGAAAAACATAAAGAAGGAAAGAAATGTGAAAGTTAACGAGTCAGGAGCTAAAAGGGTATAAGAGGGCATGAAAAGGGCTAGAGGGCTGAACTGAAAAATAATCTTGGGAAATTCCTTGGTTATTCTGCAGATTAGATTATAGTCGGTGATTGCTTAGTGTTTCCAATGGCAGGGATGATTCTAAGAATGGAGTTTTCTAAGCTAGTCTACTGAATCTACTGATATAAAAAAAATCAATGAAGGTAGAATATAGATCACATTGTCCTGGCTGTGTGTCTAGTAGTGGGAGATCTAGGATTCAAACATGAAGAGTTTTGTCTCAGAGACTAAGGCCTTTCAGAGGATAGCACAGTGCATGATGGGGGAAGGTGTCATACTGCATATCATGCCTTAAGAAGACGAATAGAAACTGAGGCCACTTGTCACATAACTTTGGGTCGAGTTCCAGGATATCTACGTTTAGTTCCCAAGAGTCGAAGATATAAAACTAATTTAAAATCTCTTTTGCAATTATTGACTAGGAATTTTGCTTGAGAAAGTGACCAGCTTGTTAGATTAGAACACTAAGTCATACATCAGTATAGATCAACCCCAGAAATAATGCAAAGACAGGACCTGAGAAATGCATGCAGCCATACTATCAAATTCCAAGCACCTTGGACCATGGTGGAGTTCAGGAGGTTGTTTACAAAGGAGGGAGAGGAAAGTTAGCTTAAGAAAGTACCTAAGAGGAAGGCTGGAAACATCAAAAAAGAGAAGAAATGGAGGGCAGAGAAACAAGAGGCCACCAACCCTTTCGATTTAGGAACTAGCTACATGCATGAAATATATTTGTCTCCATATAATTTTCAGTATCAGAATACGTATCCTTGACTTTGATGAATTGCTCATTGACCAAAATATAAATAAAAACTGTTCAAAAGAATATGAGATGAACTGGGGAGTTAACTTAGATAGTGAGGTGCTTGTCATACATGCATGAAGATCCTAGCAGAAAATGCTGGTCATAGTATCACACACTTGTAATGGACAAGAAGAACTACTAGGACATTACAAACAGAGAATCTGCTAGAGTTTGCAAACTCCAGTCCAGAGAGAGTCCCTGCCTTAAAAATATGAGATGAAGACTGTTTGAGAAAAAGTACTGATGTCAACTTTTGGCCTCCATGTGTACAAGCACACACACACACACACACACACACACACACACACACACATACACACAGAGAGAGACAAATATGTGCACACATAAAATAAAAAGGGGAGAGAAAGCAACTTTGTGAAAAGGGAAATAATTTTAGGAGTGATAGTATTTTCAAGGTATTTTTATGAAACTAGAAAATACAATCTTCAACATACTATGAATTCATGGGGCTGGAGAAATTGTTCAATGGTTAAGAATATTCACTATCTTCCTGGGAACACAAGTTCGATTGCCAGCACCTACCTAAGAAAATCTCATAACAACATTTAGCCTCAGCTCAGTGACACTGTCTTCTGTCCTCCTTTAATACACATGCACATAAACATAAACACAGGCAGAATTGGTAATAAGCCTTTAAACCAAAACCCTAACATATGTGAATGGATATCGTTGCATGTCAGCATGCCACATCCTCTTCAGTAAAGTGTGCCTGGAAATTTCCAAGATACAAAAAAATTATTGAATAATTATTTTGGTTCATATTTAAACTAAAGAAAAATCAGAGTATATATAATCATACACATATATGTCAGAAAGCATACCCACACAGATGCATGTATATGCACATGACTCTATATATAACATGTTTCAAAACAGTACGGCAATCATTATGCCTAACTTAGAACTAAAACTGCAGGTATTAATGTAAAGGCTTAGTATACCTCTGTCCTGTGAGAGACATCACTTTCAAGCCTTGACTCTTAGTTGTATATTATTTTACTCTTTTATCTCCAAAATTCACAAGGCTGTTCTTCAGGTCTCGCCTAGTCATAATCTCATATAGAATATCTGGTTTGGAATGAAAAAAAAAGATAATGTAGAAAGGTAAAACCTGAGGCCCAGGCAAACCAAACTTCAAACATGGCTGGCCTCTAGATATGTGAGGTAATTTCTGAGACTGCACAGATCCTTGTTTGTAGACAGAGGGAAATGGGAGAGATAGTGAGAGAAGGGGAGAAAGGCAGAAGGATAGAAAGGGGCAAACAGATCCCCATGGTATGCATTTAATTTATAGTGCTGTCCAGACATTTTGGTAACCCCTACTTACCTTGTACGGGACTGTTTTTTTTTTTCTGCATTTGTCTCTTCTTATTGGTTTTGTAAGATTAATGTGATTTACAACTGGAAGATATGAACAGACCCTTTCTGGGAATTGCTTGGGCAAGTGCATCTTGTCTTTTTTTTTTTGCCTACTTCCCCTGAGCATGGCCTTTGGCTATGCATCTGTGGAGTGTCCCAGAAATGTACAGGTCCTAAAGAGCTCCCTGGGCTAAATAAAAATCTTTAGAGTGATTCAGAGCTCCCAGGGACTAAACCACTACCTAGAGTACATACACATGGACAGACTCAGGGCTCCAGCTGCATATGTAGCAGAGGATGGCCTTTTTGGGCACCAATGGGAGGAGAAGCCCTTGGTCATGCCAAGGCTGAAACCCCCAGTGTAGGGGAATGTCTGGTGGCTGGGAAGTGGGGGTGGTTGGGGAGGGGGGACACTCTCATAGAAGAAGGGGGAGGAGGATGGGATAGGGGGTTTATTGACAGGAAACCGGGAAAGGGAATAACATTTGTAATGTAAGTAAAAAAAATCCAATAAAAAAATCTTCAGAGTGAAAAGTGAGCCCCACTTTTTAAACTTTTACTATTTTATTGATGGGATAAATGTTGACGTTGTCTAGCAATGCTTGTTCTTCATATGTTGAAAACTTTCTATCATACATTGTTACCATAAGATCAACCCTTTGCCCTTTTCTCCTGTGTTAATTTGCTGTTAATTTCTCCAGTGGCTGGGCCTGAGTTTTTCTTCCCCTGTCCCAATGCTATAAAGGCCTGTAGTTAGGATTGGTTGAGACGCAGAAGCAGTGTGTTTCCTACTTATCTCGAAGTTCCCCATGTCACCTGTAGAAGAAGGTTCTGAAGCTAACTTCATTTCATGCACAATGAAGCTATTACCTCAGGGTAGGTGACAAAACAATCTAAGATTTTGGAGTTTTTCTCACCAACCCTGGTCCTACCTCTGCAGTTTAGGGGGACTAGGAGATTATCAATAAAGTCACTCTAAAAATTTCTAGGCGTTAAAAAACACCAAGGCTTAGAATATAAAAATTGTCATCAAGCAAGTTCTCATGAACTTCTTTCCACATAAGTGTTAAATGTCAGGAAGATCTACAAAATCCAATTGTCAATGTCTTAATTATGCTCTACAGTCACACTGAGAACCATCATAAGTAGCAAGGTTCTGGTACATAATTCATTTGTTCCTGCTGTCCCAGCTTCCAACTATTTCCACTTCCCCTATTTCTTTCTTTCCTTCCTTTCTGCTTCTCAAATCTCTCCTTTCCATTTTTCTTGGGTAGATACTCAAGGTGACCAGCAAAGAGACAGACACTGACTATTTCTGTGCTCTGCTCTGAAAACTGCCTCCGGTCATGTCATCAGGCAAGAGCTCCACTCGGGTCTCAGTATGGACCTTGACTCTTTAGAACGTCTATTTTGTAACCTCTTAGAACACATTAAAAAATAACTTTACATTTGGCATTCAAGAAAGGGAAATTGGGATATCGTTTCTCTTTTCTTTCAGCAAAACAGATCATATCCTCATGGGAAAAACCAGGAAATCAAATTTCTCACTTAATAATTCACAGGCAGCATATGGCCAGTCAGGACATATTTACCTTTTAATCTGAGTTTGGTTCCTTGACCTCTGTGGGTCATTTTGTCGCTACTCCTGGCTTTTTATGTTAACAGCTTTCATCCGTAAAACAAAATGGAAATTACTTCTAAAAAATGTCCTCACCACAAAAAAAATATAGGGGATAGTTTTTACTTATTTTTGTGATGAAATCGTCATTCTCTATCCTCAAAAGGGGGGTCATATGCAAATGTGCGAAACAAAAATCTCCTTTGAGATTTTTAAAATAGGAAAAGAAAAGAACTAAGCATATGAATTAATTTTGATTATTCATAGATCAGGTATTTAATAAAACAGCTACAAAGATTTTGCATTCACACCGTAGAGAAGTAACTGTAGAACACATGTCTCTACCACGGAGGAAGGGGGAAATGAGGCAATGTATGTCCACTCCTGAGCACTCCTTTGTGCTCTGCCCTTGTACCGGGTTACAACCTAAATGTGCAGAAGAGAAGGCTTTTACATTTTGAACTACAGGATTCCGTGTTTCCAAATGAAAACCCCATCGTGACTGATAAAGCGTGTAGGTTCTGAATACCTATTAAAGTCAACTACACAGACTCTAACTAGTATGTAATGCTATTCTGATAAAGGTGTTTTTCAAAAAAAAAGATTAAATGTGTTTTTGCAAAAGTTGGTATAGATACGACAGTACCTTGGCACTCATTTAAGGACCTAAGCACAGGAGTGAGGCCAGAGACGGTGGGAACTCTACATTCATAGAAATTCTCACACAATAGGACAAATGTTACATATCAGTGTTTGGTCTTATAGCCCCACTGATATATTTCTATTAATTCACTTGTTACACTCCTAATATTGTGCATTTTTGTATGACTCTTTCTTAATCATATTTAAATATCTCCATATGCAATGCTCAAAGTTGATCGATCTAGAAGATTACTTGTAAAATATATATTAAAAATAGGTTAGGGCTGGAGAGATGGCTCAGCAGTTAAGAGCACTGACTGCTCTTCCAGATGTCATGAGTTCAAATCCCAGCAACCACATGGTGGCTCACAACCATCTGTAACGAGATCCAATGCAGTCTTCTGGTGTGTCTGAAGACAGTGACAGTGTACTCATCATATATAAAATGAATAAATAAAATCTTTAAAAAATAGATTAATATTAAATTTAGGACTCAAAAGCACTTTTCTTTATGGGAAGAGGAAGGTGGGAGAGATTAATGACTCCAGAGATATAGTTAACCATGCTGAATATGTTTGAATAAAAAATGGTTGTGTTTGTGTGCAGTAAAAAACATATAAATATTCTTGGTACGATGAGGTTGGACACTTCAAGAGTTGAACAATAACAGTACCATTTGGTATGCCAACAGGGATGGGGAAATTTTCACTAGGACCCACCCCTAGATGTCGAGCTACGGGATACGGGCATTTAATGACTTAATGGAGGGGAGATAAGTCTTCCCCTGGGATGAGCCCCCTAAGTGGTTTTCTGATACTAGGTGGTCAGTGACCTCTAAAACACATGCTATGAGCAACACTAATGACCTACCAGGTTGTACTTACATGTTTAAATGCTTATATAAAAGCATAAATGTTACAGTAATAATTGGAAAAAGAAAAGAATCAAAAAGAACAAAGAGTTATTTGAAACACAAAGGATTCATTTGGATTCTTTGAGGATAAAATTATCTGTTAAGTTAAAAACAAACCAACAAGCAAACAAACATAAAACTAACATTGCGGCCTAGGATAAAATTAAAATCAAAATAAAGGAAGAAATGCAGAAGGTTATGGCTGCTTCACCAGTTAAGGGATAGATAGGAATGTAAATGGTATAATTCCCCTAGTTTGTTGGAGGTCTACAGTGTTTGTTTTCCAGAAAAAAATTATTGATGTTAATATTTCACTTTAGATTTGTGCTACTGATTATTCCAATGTAATTATTTGGTTTTTAATGGATAGCTAATAGTTCCTAAAGATGAATACTGTGATTGTTATTCACAGAATATACTATTGTCTTCTGAGAAATTACATCATTGATACACACACGCGCGCACACACACACACACACACACACACATCGCTTCTGGAGGGAAAAGTATGAGAGACTACAGCTTTATTCTAAAGTTCACTTTGCATATGTATTTATATATGTATATATACACACATATATATTAATACTAAAAGGAAATTTTGTCATAAATGTTCAAAGGTACAGAACAGTGAGGAGAGAGAGAGGACACAATATCAAGGCTGTTTTGGCCGTCTATAGATGTCTCATTCTCTATAGCTTACTCCTGCTGAGCCACAATGGAAACCACATTCCTTCTTTTTCTGGTTCCATGGTAGATTATTACAATTCGATGGGTATTGGAGGAAGACAGGCAGAAGAAAAACAGCCATTTCCATATTATATATATATTTCTCTTTCCCTTTCCTGCTCCTTCCAAGGTCTCTCTGACAATGTTTCTTTATCCTAGACATGCTGTTCTCTTTTCTTGGCTCATTGTTCTCATTTTCTGTCTTCTCTCTTTCTCTCTTTGTTGTTTGACCTTATTGTGGCTTCTCAGAGATACAAGGCCAAAATGTTCACATCCTTTTTCCAGATCTTGGTGGCATTGTGTTCAGTCAAGCTCCTGAGTTACCAGCTTTCTGTGGTTTGTCACCACGTTGAAACCTCAGCTCTACAGCTCCAGCCACATTTCCCAACTGTGAAAACACAGACGTGGTCATTTGCTCATCTACCTCGGAGTATGAATTCCTTCTGCAGTTAATGTTTCTGTGTAACTGTGGTCTCGGTTTTATCCTTACATCTTGAAATTTTGTATTCAAAATAAAATGTGCTTATTAGCTGTTATAGTTAATAATGTATTATTAACTTTGCCTTTAATAAGTGGTCAGTTATGATATTTATTGATGATATTTAATGATGTGTAGGCCTATACTTATGCATATTAAAGATAAGCTTCTAAAGTGAAATGTTTCTTAGCTGTCATGAGAAACTGTAGTAAACAGCACAGGAAAGATTACCTCTATGGTCATTGTTTGACAAACAAGGCAAAACAGTTAAATAAAAGTATTACTTGGGACATAGAGTCTTAGGCATCATTACATGAGGAATTATCACTTCCTGTAATCTGAGAGGAAAGATTTGACAAGATTGAATTGTCATTTCTTGCTTGGTCAGGTACACTACTCAAATCCTCCTGACTGGGACCCTCTCACTGTCTTATCTGTGCATTATAACTCAAGTCCTTCACTCTGCCCCCCCATCTCTCTCATTAACTCATTTTTCTAAGCCCCATGTGACACATTTAGAGTTTTCACAGTT
This sequence comes from Rattus norvegicus, assembly GCF_021556685.1. Taxonomy (NCBI): domain Eukaryota; kingdom Metazoa; phylum Chordata; class Mammalia; order Rodentia; family Muridae; genus Rattus; species Rattus norvegicus. The sequence goes on along the minus strand of NC_141535.1, from coordinate 232,380,577 downwards.
CTAGAGCTCACCTTGCAAGCTACTCAGTGTGCATTTGCTGAGATTTATATCTTCCTTAAAAGCTTGCATTGCACTTGATCAGTTTTCACCAGGAGTCAGAGCCTCTCAACACCTCCTGTTGGGTTCCATGTCCTCTAGCACTAGACGTCAGTATAACAGATCACTTCCATGGTTTGCTAGGAGCCTCCATATCTTCCTTCATAGAAAAACAAAAAGCTGATTCTCGACATTAGGCAAAGCTGAGGTTGTACCCACACATCTTAGGAGCCAGTAGATCATCCCTTCATACCATTAGCTAGTGGGCTGCTCAGACTTTTACACCAGAACCAATCAACTGTAGACTCTGCTGCTCTCTTTAGTCCACATCAAGGGATGATAGCAATGAACAGGACTCTCTGAGTCAAGAATATGCTACTCCAGACAATGGACATGATATCATCTGAAAATTTCTGTACAATTCAGTCTTCTCTCCATGCCTCTGACAAGAAGTTCAGTCATGGAATAATCTAATCCTAAAAGCATTAAAACATCACTCAACTAGAAGCTGGCCATTTGGGTTAGGCTGGTTAGTCAGCTAGCTCATGAGATCTGCCTGTCTTTTCCATTCAGTGCAAGGGATTACAAGCATTTGAGGTCAACAACTTTTGATGTGAGTGCTTGAGTTTTAAATCAAGATGCTTGCATAACAGGTGCTCTTAGTCACTGAGACATCTCTCTTGTAACCAAAATGACAGAGAGAGAGAAGGGGGGGAGGAAGGAAAGAAGAAAAGAAAAAAGAAAAGAAGAAAGAAAAAGAAAAGTCAATGCAGCAAGAGTGGATAGAAGACACCCAGGCCTGCCCCAGTCTAGAAGGGCACACTTCAGAGAAGTGCCAAGACACCACAACAGGTGTGCGAAAACTCAGTCTGAGATGTGGGGAAGACTAAGCCGGGTTCTCTGACTTCGGGGCTCCCAGTCACCGCTGGAGAACCACATAGAGAAGTCAGGAATGCAGTGTCCTTGCCTGAGGTCCATAGGCCTGCAATGGGACTGGGACCTGGGGCTCCCAAACGTCTGGACATTCAGGCATTGCTGAATTGGGAGGAGTTGCAATCAGAGTCGGGGACCTGTAGGCTGAGGACAGCATCTAGCCTAGGGCCAGGGGAAGTGGGGAGCTCAGACTTAATGAAACTGTGATTGTCCTTAGATTGCCTGCAGTTGTGGCTGGAAGCACAGAAAGACCTTGCATGCGAGAATTAAGGTAAGACTCTGTAGTTGAAGACCCTCCTCCATGTTCCCCACAGTGATTCTTGATGATAGAGTCCATGGTTCTAAACTGTTTATTGACTGTTTATCATGGAAAATGGGTGCATACCATACTGTATCAACTTCTCAGGATGGACCTGAGATTAAATTCCTTTTGCAGGGAGGAATGTCTGAGAAGAGGAGCTTATTGGCTATTCCCTCAGGGTCTCTAGGTACCTCATTAGCATGGAGAACTGTGTTCTGAACCTACATGACCACAGGTCACTTTCCTTGGAAAGTGTGGTATGTGTGACCAGGAGTTTGGCAGGGGTCAACTAGGCTCCTACCGTGTCAGACGTGAGTTTCCAGGGTCTCCACCTACTCTACCCACCAAGCTTCTTGTCCTGGTTTACCACCCCACACCACTACAATAAGCAGGCATCTGATGGAGAGGTGAATGTACTAGAAAAATGGAGCATAGTGGGTACTCTATGATGAAAGACAGAACTGGAGACATGATGAGAGTGATGCTGAGAGAGAGACTGAGGTCAACATAGGTCAACATGCAGTCATTGCTCAGTAGGCTCGGTGAGATGATGTGCAGAAATTTAGAGTTTAAGCATTGCAGACTTAGCTTCCAAACCTGTCACCCAGATCTGGAATTGCCCTGGCCTATGAAGGCCCAGATGTGGAAAGGCTCACTTTCTGGATTGGACCTCCTCAAAGGACCACAGTTGTTCAAGATGCCACTGGAGGCCGTGTTTGTGTCTGTGGTCCATCCTGCTTCCCTAGGCCATGATGAAGCCTGAGATTTATGTGGACACATGCAGTCTGTGTTCCTGATGAATTGGTGAAATCCTTAGCCTTTGATCCCTCAGGGGTTGAGGGTGGGTGAAGGGGGCTTGTTGATGAGTGGCATGTGCAACCGCCTGAGACAATGTTGAGGACCAATGGTCTCTGCATCCAGTGAGGGCCATCAGTGGGTCGATGGTTCTAACAAGCCCATGGGCTGTGTTGATGTGTGTGGCTCGTGTTACCACTGAAACCCACACCCATGTTTGCGGTCTGGGCTACCGTCTGAAGCCGCATTGATGTGTATAATGCTAGAGAGATGGCCCTCCTTATTTCATGGCCTTTGGAGACCTGGTGGAGGAAGTGAAAGACTCTTCCATTCTTAAGGGTTTGGCCACTAGAAATGTGATGATGCTCGAGTAAACAAAGACAACACATAATGATTTCTTCCTCTTCTTGTTCCTCTTGTTCATTTTTTTCTCGTTCTTCTTGTTCTTGTTCTTATTTTGTTCTTGTTGTTGTTGTTGTTGTTGTTCTTCTTCTTCTTCTTCCTCCTCCTCCTCCTCCTCCTCCTCCTCCTCCTTTTCTTTTTCTTTCTCAGGGGATTGATAGGCTGACATGGGTGCACTGGAAAGTGAACATGATCAGGTGCATTAAGTGAGGTTCCCAAATAATCAATAAAAGTATTTTAAAAGAAAGTATATCAGCCTAAGATGTCCAATAAAGTACTTAATTTGCAAATGGTTGTTTGTAAATCATGTCAGCGATTAAACTGTTGTTTGCTTCAACAAAGCAATTGAATTAATAAAACCATCTTTCTATTAAAACAAAATTAAAATGCCAAAACAAAATCTATTGAGATATGTTACACATCTTAAAATGAATGCAGTCAAAGTGTACAGATCCATAGGTTTTTTTTTTTTTGTGTGTGTGTGTGTGTCATCCATGCAGTTGGTATCAGACTATTTTTGGCTTTCTTCCTTTTAGCTCAGTGCTATTAATAGTCACTCCTTCTCTCTTTTAGCTTGTATCTAAGCAATCAGAAATATACATTTTCTGGGATATATTTTTTAGTTATCACAATATTTCCTAAATGCAATTTAATACATATTAAATAACCTTGTAATTTATTTCACTAATTTCTTTCATTGTATATTTTTTCCTGTTTGATCTGTCAGCCATTAAGTGGTACTAACAATCCCACTTTTTGAGGGATGGTTCTTTTTAATTTTAACCTATGTTATCAAAGACATATATGTTAGAATAGCTAGATTCCTGGCAATTTCAAATTATTATTTTCTTATAGAGATTAATAACTCTTAATGATCATTTTGCTTTGAAGGTTTTTTGATTGATGTTAATAAACATGTTGTATAGAATATTTTTGGTGACTAATGCTCGCCAACATCTTACATTTATATCTTTACTTACTTATCTGGTTCTTATAAAAGCACACTGGCTTGTTATTAATCAGATTTTGATGTACACAGTCTTTTTAAAGTATTTAAGAATAAAGCTTAATCATTTTATTGCTGTATATAAGTAGCTATGTGGTTTTATACATATTTATCAGTATTTTTGTGATCATTTCTATTGTCCAACTTGCTTGAAAGAGTGTATCCATGAGGATGTTTCCAGAATGGGTGACTTACAGGTCAATGAAATGAGGAAGAAATATGTGCTCTTAAGGTATGTGTCACCTTTCAAATTGTGGGAATTCAGATAAACCAGAAAGCAGAAGGGAAAGTTTATATGTGGTTAAATTTAGTTATTGAGCAGACATATTTTTGTGGGTGTCCCTCCCACAAAAATAAAAATCTAGATTTTTTTCAGCCATTGGAACAAAAAGACTCCCACATGTGACTCTTCGGGCCTCACAATGGAGTCACATCATTTACCTTCTTGTTTTAAGGCTCGAAGTTGCGTCAACCGAGAAGTGGTCTTCCCACCTTGCCAGCCAGCAGCTGGCCATTGGGGATTCCCCAAACTCTGGTCATATAAAGCAGCCTAATAAATCCCACCACAATTACACATACCGTCTGCTGGGTTATTCCTCTAGAGAACCTTGACTAATACAATAATCCATCTTTGTCCTGTATTGGTTCAGGGAGTTTAGTCAACATAATAAAAATAGTTTATTCTTTTAGGTGGTGGATATACTTGCTTTTGTTGAGAATATTTTATATCTCAGTGAAGCAGGCATCTAATCAAGAGAGAGCTAGTGGTATTAGGTTAGTTAATTCATTTCCCGGTTTAATCTTATAGTGGAAGTCCTGGGTATAAATGCTTTACAAACCAAAAGTAACCCCATTTCTACACTTTCTTGTAGAGTGTGAAATAGTATAATAAAATAAATTGTACTGTGTATGCAATCTTGAAGAAAAGGAATATTTGGACAATACCGTCCCAATGTATGTTTTATGTATTAAAAATCAACATATACTTACACTCAGTAGAAACTGCTCTACATTATTTCTACCAGACTTCTGTATAATCTTTAATTTGTATAAGAAAGAAAGAAAGAAACTTTAAGGAATCAAACTAGAATACACACTCTTGAATAGACTTTTAAAAGAATCATTTCCCCTGGTGTTGAGCCCAAATTGCTTAATTAAAGGCCAATAATCACTATGCACTAAGTGTTCTAGAGTGAAATAGAAGGTGGAGTTATGTATATACTTCCCTAAGAAGGATATTAACATTTTTGGGTTTTGACATCTGTAAGGTAGAATTTATAATAAAATGGCATCCACTTTTCATTTGAAATTTTCTAGAAAAAAGTTACCCTCTATAGTCATTTAATAGTATAATGTATTGCATAATAACCCTGCCCCTATGGGAAAAATGCGTACCTTGAGGATGGGGATTCCATCTCACACACCATTATTGGCTATGAACTAAGGTTATTCGCAGTATTTAGAGGAGGGGCAAAGTCACAAAGGAAACGCACACCTATCTGATGTGTTCAATGTCACGCAATGCTATATTGCAGTGCTCTGTATACTGACTTGATACAAAAGTTTAGGAGGTTGTCAGTGAATCTCTTCAAATAGCTTTACTTTTGTCTGCTAGATATAAGCATTTCCAGAAATCCATGCCCAGTTCTTTCTCACAACTCATGTCTTATTGTTTTTTGATCTTATCTACATTTATGTTTCCAAACATTTGTCTTTATTGACTCTGAAAATTGTAACACAATTTGGGCTCTTCTGTACTCCATAAGAATTTCCACTAATCCTCTTTAATATTACCCTGAGACTTCATACATTGAACACATTGTGTGAAGACTTAATTTTTTTCCTCACAAACCCTTTCTGGTAGATATTGCTACCACTGTGGCCACTCTAGTGGGTTGTTTTTGTATGTTCATTTTTAGAGATTAACACTTGGCCGGTAATGAGCCTCCCAGCAATTGCCATCAACTGGTACACAGCCCTCCCATTTCTCTCCACTTGGAGCCACCCAACTATGTCATTCTTTCCTTGTGATTTTTTTGTTGTATCTGGATTGATTCCTCAACCATTGTTCTTCTTTGAACTCAGTCTATACACAACTTCCAGATGGCGTTTTTTAACCCCTCCTCTAATCACACCTTTAAAAAAATAAAACACTAAACTCCAACACATTTAATCACAGCATTCCCCTGCCTATCATCTTTACATTAACAGTTTTGATGAGCAGTTACTGTACCTGTGATAAGCCCTGATCTGATATTCCACTGTCCAAATCCAAGTCACAGTGTTACCTCTTGGGTATCCACACTGAAGGCAAATCTAAACCTCTTATTTAAAGTGCTTTTTACACTGCATAACTATTTCTACTTCTTAACCATACTTCATTCTTTTCTCAAATTTGTCACAAAATTGCCTAATTTTTTTTCTCTATTTCCTAACACTGTAGATCACCACCCAAACAAAAGGTTTGACAGTATTGCTCTATTTTCATAGGACTTTATGAACATTTACAGCACACAGTACACTTTACCTGATTTGTCTTGTGCAGATTCATTTTATATTTTTATTACACTTTTATGGGTAGCTAACATTGAATATTATTTTCATTATTATTTAATTTGTGGGGGTGTTCAACCTGTGTGTATGTCTTTGGACCATGTGTGTGTAATGCTCACAGAGGCTAGATGTGTGGCCAACATGCCATTGGGTCTCTTGGAATTGGAGTTACAGATGTTTCTGAGACACCATGGGTGGCCAGAATTAAACTCAGGTCCTCTGGAAGAGCAACAAGTAGGCTTAACTACTAAGCCATCTTTCTTGTCCAGGTGTTCTGTGGATACGACATAATTAATCTCTTTTAAAATGTTGTATGCACTAGCATAATCTCCATTTAAAGTCATGGATTGATTCACTTTCCTTTTGTTATTGTCTATTTTGTGTCTGTTGTATTTTGTGAAACACTATTTCTATTTAGTTCTGTCTAGCTTGGAACATGCTATGTAGCTAGCCTTGAACCCATGATTCTCTTGGGTTAATTGTTATGCATCATTCCTCTGTTTACAATTTATGCATTGCACTTTGTTTGCCTGTTTTGAGATTGGCTTTTTATGTGTTAACTAGGCTCTCCTGGAACTTTGGGCGCAATTGGTTCCTTTGCCTCATTCTTCTGAATATAGGCGTGTATAACTGCACTTGCCTTTGAATTGTACTTTGACAAGCTCCTGGTCAATTTGAATGTCAAGGCTGACTTTCCATGAAGTAAAGGAAGAAAAATCCCATGAGTCTTTCCATGACATGCTGGCTTCTCATTTGACTTTTTACAGCAAAGAGATTTGCAGCCATCAGAGTGAAATGGGATAAGGGATTTACCCATTTGGCTTTGTTCTAACTTTCTTGAGAACTTCTAAGGAGTGACTTTTTGCCCTTCTATATGATAGTTCTAAAATTCAATGAGAAAGATATTTACAGTTCTGTAAATATCACTTTGGCATTTTACATTTTGTGGGAAAAAAAGCTTTTACATTGCAGTTCATAGCAGAGTTTGAGGTTCTTAAATGCCAATGAAAGATGTAGAGAAGAGACCTTTTTCTGGGAAAAAAGGAGACCAACTTTTGAATTTGACATTGAGAAATTTGAAGAACTTTTAGGAGTTTTTTGCAAAGAATAAAGATGTTATTTGATGGCAAGCTACAGGACTCTTCTTTACTCATTGGCATATGGGAGAAGGCATGTGATACTAAAGCCATTGAAAGGGAATTCTATGCATTACTCCCTCTACATGAAGCTTATTCAATCACTTGCACTATTATTGTACAGCAGTAGCAATCAAATAGCTTCAGGAAGTGTTGCTAACTATGTGTCTTGATGACTTGAAGAATGGAGGTGTCCAGACACATATATACATACTTTAAAGGTAGATTTCATTCCCATTGAAAACCAGACCATGATGCTGCTTCACAGAACATTACCTTTCAGAGGAGGAGAGTGCTGTCTTTACTCTGTGTAGTTATTATCTGGGTTGGAAAATCATTACAAGGGTCTAAAAGGAAAGGTACAGGTGGATGAGCTAGCATAGATTTCACAAATTTTTGTCTCTTGCATCCATAGATCAAGCAAGAAAAAGAGTGAGCTACTGATATTTTCAGAATAATTACGTAAAGAATAAATTTACTCAATCATTTATTTAATGGATTGTTAGATTGTGTGCTTCTATAGAAAGAGTCATTAATATAACATGTGTGAATATGTGTTGCCCATATTACTACTCAGGCTCTCTTTAGGAGACATATAAAGTGTTTAAATGAATAACTGAGAATAATGTAATAAAGGGCTCACTTATAAACACCATCGCCATGCTATTGCAAGTCTCCAGGGACACGGACCTTATTAGGTTGGGGTGATAACAAACAAAAAGTAAACATACAGTCACATAGAAAAGTTGGAGTTTGGGCTATCTGATAGAGAAACCACATCCCCTAAAAGCACAATGTTTTTATTTAGTTGAGTTGAGCAAAGAGTCTGAACAATGAAGTAGGGTGAGCCAATCAAAGTAGAAGTCTCTTTAGGGGAGCTATCTTCAGGCTATAAATATCCAGGGATAGAAAGTTTGATGTGCATTTTCTGTATACATGATCAACATCCACAATGGCCATTTCCCCAACCTAACTCACTTACGATGGGTCTGAAGCTCTCGAGTCTTTGGCATGACCGTGCCCAGGTCTACAGAACACATTCCTTCAGTCCTCATTCACTCTGGGCTTTCTCCACTCCCATGATAACTTTTTTATAGCATTAATATCATAGGCCAAGAAAAGTGAGCAGACAAGAAATGGTGGCTCATGAACAAAGCCAACATTCTAGAAAGTTGACTTCAGGAGGAAACCAACTGTCACCAGCCCATGGTGTGATGAAGAGGAATCCAGAGGATACCTTGACCTCTTGCTTCTATTTCTTCAGTCTCCTGACCATGACTTTACTGACTGCCACGGGGATTTCAAGTATTTAGATACTCAGAATTGCCTAAGATATTTCTCAAGTTATTGTCTTAATATAGACAGTCTTCGCATGATTTTATGATCAGGTAATATGAATACCTTTTCTCTTTCACATAGAGATGGCTTCTATGGTAATTTCATGAGTTTAAATGTCAACAGGTATGGTGGTTTATATGCTGGGCATGTTCTGCTGCTTTGATATAGAAATTACAATTTGATAGTTAAAATTTTATTACAGAGTAAAACTGTTTCATCATTTAAAACAACAAACAAAGAATCTAATGATACATTTTGCTTTAATTTGTTTCTCCATTTTTCCTTTACTGTTTTGTCCAAGGTAAGTCCTGGACTAGAAACACAACTGAATAGCAGAGATCAACGCACACTAGGCTTTGTGACCTGCTACATGGACCTTTGTCTCTCTGAGAAAGTGACTCCAAAGTACTTTAATGGCATTTTGCTGAAAACTCTGATATACATATATTTTTGATATATAATGTCTTATGTGTGTGTGTATATATATATATGTATGTATATATTCTGATATACATACATGTATGAATATTTATATGTATATGTTTATATTATCAATTTTCTTCTTGATCTGTAAAGAAATAAATCAGGTGCTGTGTTCCTCATACACACATATAAAAATATATGTAATCGCGACTGTGAACTTGACATGTTTGAAAGTTTATTAATAAACAGTCACATGTGATAACTGATTTTAAATTAAAAAGCAACTTAGAAAGATACGATTCATTCATTCATTCATCCATTCAACCATTCATTCATTCTAGGCCACTAGCAGGTAAGCTGACATGTTTAACATCCTGATTTTTCCTATTTGCTTCTCTTTAACTTCATAGATGTTCATTCTAGCAAATACTATTTACCTACTGATGTTCATAAAACTCCGACAGTGTAACTTCTAGCATTCCAAAGTGCTACCTCAGGCATTGTATTATTTTGGTATTCTATTGCTGTGTAGAAAAGTCCCAATATGCTGGATTAAAAACAAAAAGGAAGTACTCTATTTTAGTCTCTGAGGTTCAGAAATAGTGGGCCCAGGTGACTTGGGTCCTATGTGTCAGGGCATCTCACAAGGCTCTGATTTAGGTGTAGGCCTTGGTTATGATATCTTTAAGGGGACTTCTGGAGAAGGCCTTACTCCTGTGATTCATGATAGGAACCAGCCTTTTGCTAGAAGTTAGGCTGAGCTCTCCCTTGGCTTCCTGACCTGTATGTCTCTATAGTTTGTCAGTGGCAGCAAGGCAGTCTGCTTCCTGATGTGAGAAGGAGAGAAACCAATTGAAGACATGCCATAGTCTTGTGAAACCTCACGTTAGAGGTGTCTGCCCATCGTTTTTGTTATGATTTCTTCATTAGAACTGAATGATTTGATCCAGTCCTCTCATGGTGAGACATAGAAAGAGGTGGCACAGGACACATTATGGGAAGCCTTTGTATGCCTATTTCCTTCTAGTGTGTCATAGGGTTTTACAACTCAACATGTCCGAAGTTGTATTGAAATTGCCTCTAAGTCTTTGTTCTTTGTCTTTTTGTCTTTTTGTTTTTCTTGAATGTAGATAACTCCTTGGAATGCATACAGGTAATTTTTCATTTATGTATTTAATAACTTTGCATGCATGTAAATTTTGCTTATTTATTTAGTCTGAAGGCTGGTTTGTTTTACTGGCTCAAAGATCTTGGAACAAGAGTGTAGTATGTGCAATTCCAGACAACTTGATCCTTAGTAAATTTGTCTGGAAGATCAAAGGGCTCTATATTTTCTCTTTGACGTGATCTTTTTGATCTTTCCTAATTACTTAATTAATTAATCATTTAGTTTTACAAATGCCCAGCATGCTGCCTCTGGCTTCCTTTCTGCCCCTTTATGCCTCAAAACATATCTGAGCAGTGCTGTTTTCCCCTCTAGTTGCCTGTTATCCTGTTGCTTGGTGAGACTGTGGTGCTTCTGAATGCAGAGTGTACAGACCTGTCATTCTCATGGAAATAATGAAAATAAAGAAAGGGTATCAGTTGTCACTTTGGTCTTCCCTCAACTGGAGCCATTATGCTTTCAAGTCAGAGGACTCAAGATTTCCTTTACTTAAACTGTTGTGGTTTGCTCTGGAGTTATCTGTATTTTGATGCTAATTCCACTGCCCCAAGGACAGCTGCCTAGTCACATACTCAGGAATCAGGTGACTTCACCAGAACCTTCTCCCCATTGAATTTGTAAAATACATGTGAAGGGCAGGTACAGGATAGAAGGAGGCCTGTCATTGGAGGAGAAGGAAGGATGGTGGGAGAGAAGTTTGTAGGATGAGGAGGAGACTGGAAGGGAAAGGAGGAGAGGAGAGGGAAAGAGAGAAGCAGTGGCAGGACAATGGAGGCTCACGTTAAGATTCTGCTCTGTGTATTTACAGGTTGTTATCAATGTTCTTAACGGATGGATGGTACTGGACTTTGTATGATTAAGTGGGCAATTATATCTTATCAATTGGGTCAAAGATTATTGTGTTGTGTGTTCTTTTATGTGACAGTTTGAGTGTAGGAAAGTGTGTGGTGACAGGAGACACTGGGCTGCCAAGGAGTTGGGATGTATTTCTGCCAAGATATCTAACAGATGTCTTGGGGCACCATGGTGCCGGACCTAGTGAGATAAAAGACACCAATACCTTTTTATATATTTTATATTTTTACAACAGCATTGAACTCTTGCGTTTCTGGAAAAGGGAGTCACAAGGCATCTTCCAGAACTATTATACAATATCTACAGTCTCGTAGATATTTTTGAATGAAAATACTACTTAATGATATTTCATGTGGGGATTTTATTTTACTAATGCATTGTTATTTGAAAGAAGGGTTTGAAACTGGTTGAAGAAAAGGTGAGGTGAATTAGAAATTTGGACCCAACTGCCTATCTTATACAGATTTTAAAAACCAGCACTTCATTTTTCTAGCCCTGCTAACAAAATCTGTTTCTGTTATGGAGGCTTAATAACATTTTGGAAATTTCTCCTGTCAAAAACAATTATGCCGCAGCTCCTCCTTGTCCAAACATTTATTTGTCCTTCCCGAAGAACTCGGGAGATTAGTGAGCACTAATGCTACCTTGATCATCAGAGATTACATCTCTGAAAATAGAATTATGCCTAGAACTTTCCTGCCATGGAAGTGAGCTAACCTAATTGCATTTGCTCTACTGCTTTTCTGGAAACTTTCTAAGAGTTAGGGCATGTCCTAGCCAGCCATCTCTGCTCCTGTGAAAGTGACTACTTAAACGTTTGTAGCTATGTATTTGAATCATGGTGTGCACAATTTATACTTCTACTCTTCCAAGTATTCTGACGAGAAATTCAGCTTTATACTTCTACCTAGTTCATGAGATAAAATAGCGAGTCTGTGTAGCCATTTTTACTTACTCTTCTGTCAAGGTGACTTTAGATTAGTAATTTTATAAAATCATATAAATAGGACTGTATAGAGAGGTTTTCCTGTGTTATTCTTATTTGTTTTCCTGGTTTGTTTGTTTGTTTGTTTTTCAGAACCAGGACTCGAACCTAAGTTCTCTCAATCCCTGAACTCTCAGCTCTGTTGTTCTATTGTCTATGAATTTTGAATGTGAACTTACTCTTATGACTACAAAATGGCTTCTGTGACTTCAAGAATTCTTTTTCTTATAAGTTTCTCCCACGTGGTAAATAGTTGCTTGGCCAACGTGTTCACTCTGTTCTTATTACATGCTGCTCTTGTAAAATTCTCTTTAGAAGTCAGAACAATGCTGTTGACTCACCCCGTAACAAATGCTTCTGTCTTTACTGCTTTCTCTCCCCAAACTGAGTAAGTGTGTCGTGGGTATCGATCACGTCAGGGTCATTTCAAATACCTACTCTTATTTCACTTCCTCTAGTTCAGGTATAGAGCCTTTTGCCATTTCTTAAATCTGTCAGTTGCCTGTGATATTTAGTGGGTGACTTTTCTCTGCTCGCTCTGCTCAGCTACATATTTGCAGTGTAGCAGAGGGTCGTGGCGAGAACTCTGTAAGGAGTGTTTTGTTTTTCTGCAGCATGGCTTTCTTTCAATGCTGTGTTAATGATCAACATGTTTACATCTCAGCATTATCATGCTCTATTTTCTTTTGTGGTTTTTTTTTCTTTTCCAATAGTAATCTCTAGTTTTATTTGGGCCATTGCTGTGGTTAGGTCAATTCTGAGTGTTTCTTAATATTTTCAGACAGTGTCTTCTGAATTCTCCAGTCAATTCATTCTCTCGATGTCAAGCAATATCAGCTGGAAATTTTGCCATTTTTTCAAGGAAAATAGTCATGCAAAGAGAAGAAAAATCTTACTCCTCACCAAGTTACTAGATTTATCATAAATATATGAATATCTATAGGTACCTATGGACTCTGCCTTCTGTCTTGCCTCTATGACTTTTATTGATACACTGTGCTTATGTATTTGATCCTGTTCATTTTTGTCTGAAGGTTGGTTTTTTTTCCAAATAAAACATTGTTTTCTGCTTCATCAAGTTTTCTTATTAAGAAAGTACTTCCATTAATATGGAAACATAATGTACAGTTTCTCATAGAAAATAAATAGCATACACACAATGAATGAGCCATGACACTGTCATTTCTCAGTCATTCAAATTTTACTTTAGTCTGGTCTGGAGGCATAAAAGATTCTCTGATACTTGAGAGGATGAAGTTAAAGAGATGTGAGGTCAAAGATACTTGGGTTATAGAATGAGTTCAGGATCTGCCAGTGCAAATTACTAAGACTCTATATCAAAAAGAAAAACTAACAATGGAGCTGGGATGTAACAGTGGTAGAGTGCTTAACTGATATTTATAAAGTACTCTGTCCAATTCCTGGTATTGCCAAACAATTATTTCAGTCATGTGAATCACTTTAAGATTAAACGCACTGCCAAGTGTGGTGCCGTATGCCTGCAAGTTCCTGGACAAGAGAGGTAAAGGCAGGAAGGTTAGGAATTCTCAGCTACAAAGGTAGGTATTTGTGATCAATCCACGCTATATGAAGCCTTGTTTAAAAAATATGTATTCAATTAGCATAGTAACAAATGTTATTTAATATATTGACACTATATATACAAATTATAATCTGAAAGATTTATAGAAAATTAATGTAGCTTACATTACATTAATTTGCAAGTGCAATAAATTATAATATTTTTAGCATAAAAAAGAATTTCCCTCCTAGATCTTGGTAATGAAAAATAGAATTTGAGGAAACATTTTCATTTCTGAAGAGAATGAGAAAATAATCCCAAATCTCAGATCAGCAATAAATCTGTTTGTTCCATTCTTAACATATATTTTACAGCTGTTTATTCATTTCCCCTCAATGTCTACATGATAGCATCTTCATTGATGTAGAAAAAGGAGATGAGTCAAGAATTCAATGTTTTGAGACACAACCGCCTGGTCAGGTGGGCACTCCTGAGGCTGCAGAGCGGAAGAGACCACCAACACTGCTCACCACTGCCCACATCCCTGGCCCAAGAGGAAACTGTATAAGGCCTCTGAGCTCCCGTGGGGGAGGGCCCAGGAGCAGCAGGACCCCTGCCAGAGACACCACCGGAACCTGAAGGAAACAGACCAGATAAACAGTTCTCCGCACCCAAATCCCGTGGGAGGGAGAGCTAAACTTTCAGAGAGGCAGACAAGCCTGGGAAACCAGAAGAGACTGCTCTCTGCACACACATCTCGGACGGCAGAGGAAAAAGCCAAAGACCATCTGGAACCCTGGTGCACTGAAGCTCCCGGAAGGGGCGGCACAGGTCTTCCTGGTTGCTGCTGCTGCAGAGAGCCCGTGGGCAGCACCCCACGAGCGAACTTGAGCCTCGGGACCACAGGTAAGACCAAATTTTCTGCTGCAAGAAAGCTGCCTGGTGAACTCAAGACACAGGCCCACAGGAACAGCTGAAGACCTGTAGAGAGGAAAAACTACACGCCCGAAAGCAGAACACTTTGTCCCCATAACTGACTGAAAGAGAGGAAAACAGGTCTACAGCACTCCTGACACACAGGCTTATAGGACAGTCTAGCCACTGTCAGAAATAGCAGAACAAAGTAACACTAGAGATAATCTGATGGCGAGAGGCAAGCGCAGGAACCCAAGCAACAGAAACCAAGACTACATGGCACCATCGGAGCCCAATTCTCCCATCAAAACAAACATGGAATATCCAAACACACCAGAAAAGCAAGATCTAGTTTCAAAATCATTTTTGATCATGATGCTGGAGGACTTCAAGAAAGACGTGAAGAACTCCCTTAGAGAACAAGTAGAAGCCTACAGAGAGGAATCGCAAAAATGCCTGAAAGAATTCCAGGAAAACATAAATAAACAAGTAGAAGCCCATAGAGAGGAGACACAAAAATCCCTGAAAGAATTCCAGGAAAACACAATCAAACAGTTGAAGGAATTAAAAATGGAAATAGAAGCAATCAAGAAAGAAGACATGGAAACAACCCTGGATATAGAAAACCAAAAGAAGAGACAAGGAGCTGTAGATACAAGCTTCACCAACAGAATACAAGAGATGGAAGAGAGAATCTCAGGAGCAGAAGATTCCATAGAAATCATTGACTCAACTGTCACAGATAATGTAAAGCAGAAAAAGCTACTGGTCCAAAACATACAGGAAATCCAGGACTCAATGAGAAGATCAAACCTAAGGATAATAGGTATAAAAGAGAGTGAAGACTCCAGCTCAAAGGACTAGTAAATATCTTCAACAAAATCATAGAAGAAAACTTCCCTAACCTAAAAAAAGAGATACCCATAGACATACAAGAAGCCTACAGAACTCCAAATAGATTGGACCAGAAAAGAAACACCTCCCGTCACATAATTGTCAAAACACCAAACGCACAAAATAAAGAAAGAATATTAAAAGCAGTAAGGGAAAAAGGTCAAGTAACATATAAAGGCAGACCTATACGAATCACACCAGACTTCTCGCCAGAAACTATGAAGGCCAGAAGATCCTGGACTGATGTCATACAGATCCTAAGAGAACACAAATGCCAGCCCAGGTTAATGTATCCAGCAAAACTCTCAATTAACATTGATGGAGAAACCAAGATATTCCATGACAAAACCAAATTTACACAGTATCTTTCTACAAATACAGCACTACAAAGGATAGTAAATGGTAAAGCCCAACATAAGGAGGCAAGCTATACCCTAGAAGAAGCAAGAAACTAATCGTCTTGGCAACAAAACAAAGAGAATGAAAGCACACAAACATAACCTCACATCCAAATATGAATATAACGGGAAGCAATAATCACTATTCCTTAATATCTCTCAATATCAATGGCCTCAACTCCCCAATAAAGAGACATAGATTAACAAACTGGATACGCAACGAGGACCCTGCACTCTGCTGCCTACAGGAAACACACCTCAGAGACAAAGACAGACACTACCTCAGAGTGAAAGGCTGGAAAACAACTTTCCAAGCAAATGGTCAGAAGAAGCAAGCTGGAGTAGCCATTCTAATATCAAATAAAATCAATTTTCAACTAAAAGTCATCAAAAAAGATAAGGAAGGACACTTCATGTTCATCAAAGGAAAAATCCACCAAGATGAAGTCTCAATCCTAAATATCTATGCCCCAAATACAAGGGCACCTACTTACGTAAAAGAAACCTTACTAAAGCTCAAAACACACATTGCACCTCACACAATAATAGTGGGAGATTTCAACACCCCACTCTCATCAATGGACAGATCATGGAAACAGAAATTAAACAGAGATGTAGACAGACTAAGAGAAGTCATGAGCCAAATGGACTTAACGGATATTTATAGAACATTCTATCCTAAAGCAAAAGGATATACCTTCTTCTCAGCTCCTCATGGTACTTTCTCCAAAAGTGACCATAGAATTGGTCAAAAAACGGGCCTCAACAGGTACAGAAAGATAGAAATAATCCCATGCGTGCTATCGGACCACCACGGCCTAAAACTGGTCTTCAATAACAATAAGGGAAGAATGCCCACATATACGTGGAAATTGAACAATGCTCTACTCAATGATAACCTGGTCAAGGAAGAAATAAAGAAAGAAATTAAAAACTTTTTAGAATTTAATGAAAATGAAGGTACAACATACCCAAACTTATGGGACACAATGAAAGCTGTGCTCAGAGGAAAACTCATAGCGCTGAGTGCCTGCAGAAAGAAACAGGAAAGAGCATATGTCAGCAGCTTGACAGCACACCTAAAAGCTCTAGAACAAAAAGAAGCAAATACACCCAGGAGGAGTAGAAGGCAGGAAATAATCAAACTCAGAGCTGAAATCAACCAAGTAGAAACAAAAAGGACCATAGAAAGAATCAACAGAACCAAAAGTTGGTTCTTTGAGAAAATCAACAAGATAGATAAACCCTTAGCCAGACTAACGAGAGGACACAGAGAGTGCGTCCAAATTAACAAAATCAGAAATGAAAAGGGAGGCATAACTACAGATTCAGAGGAAATTCAAAAAATCATCAGATCTTACTATAAAAACCTATATTCAACAAAACTTGAAAATCTTCAGGAAATGGACAATTTCCTAGACAGATACCAGGTATCGAAGGTAAATCAGGAAGAGATAAACCAGTTAAACAACCCCATAACTCCTAAGGGAATAGAAGCAGTCATTAAAGGTCTCCCAACCAAAAAGAGCCCAGGTCCAGACGGGTTTAGTGCAGAATTCTATCAAACCTTCATAGAAGACCTCATACCAATATTATCCAAACTATTCCACAAAATTGAAACAGATGGAGCCCTACCGAATTCCTTCTACGAAGCCACAATTACTCTTATACCTAAACCACACAAAGACCCAACAAAGAAAGAGAACTTCAGACCAATTTCCCTTATGAATATCGACGCAAAAATACTCAATAAAATTCTGGCAAACCGAATTCAAGAGCACATCAAAACAATCATCCACCATGATCAAGTAGGCTTCATCCCAGGCATGCAGGGATGGTTTAATACACAGAAAACCATCAACGTGATCCATCATATAAACAAACTGAAAGAACAGAACCACATGATCATTTCATTAGATGCTGAGAAAGCATTTGACAAAATTCAACACCCCTTCATGATAAAAGTCCTGGAAAGAATAGGAATTCAAGGCCCATACCTAAACATAGTAAAAGCCATATACAGCAAACCAGTTGCTAACATTAAACTAAATGGAGAGAAACTTGAAGCAATCCCACTAAAATCAGGGACTAGACAAGGCTGCCCACTCTCTTCCTACTTATTCAATATAGTTCTTGAAGTTCTAGCCAGAGCAATCAGACAACAAAAGGAGATCAAGGGGATACAGATCGGAAAAGAAGAGGTCAAAATATCACTATTTGCAGATGACATGATAGTATATTTAAGTGATCCCAAAAGTTCCACCAGAGAACTACTAAAGCTGATAAACAACTTCAGCAAAGTGGCTGGGTATAAAATTAACTCAAATAAATCAGTTGCCTTCCTCTATACAAAAGAGAAACAAGCCGAGAAAGAAATTAGGGAAACGACACCCTTCATAATAGACCCAAATAATATAAAATACCTCGGTGTGACTTTAACCAAGCAAGTAAAAGATCTGTACAATAAGAACTTCAAGACACTGAGGAAAGAAATTGAAGAAGACCTCAGAAGATGGAAAGATCTCCCATGCTCATGGATTGGCAGGATTAATATAGTAATAATGGCCATTTTACCAAAAGCAATCTACAGATTCAATGCAATCCCCATCAAAATACCAATCCAATTCTTCAAAGAGTTAGACAGTACAATTTGCAAATTCATCTGGAATAACAAAAAACCCAGGATAGCTAAAGCTATCCTCAACAATAAAAGGACTTCAGGGGGAATCACTATCCCTGAACTCAAGCAGTATTACAGAGCAATAGTGATAAAAACTGCATGGTACTGGTACAGAGACAGACAGATAGACCAATGGAATAGAACTGAAGACCCAGAAATGAACCCACACACCTATGGTCACTTGATTTTTGACAAAGGAGCCAAAACCATCCAATGGAAAAAAGATAGCATTTTCAGCAAATGGTGCTGGTTCAACTGGAGGTCAACATGTAGAAGAATGCAGATCGATCCATCCTTATCACCCTGTACAAAGCTTAAGTCCAAGTGGATCAAGGACCTCCACATCAAACCAGACACACTCAAACTAATAGAAGAAAAACTAGGGAAGCATCTGGAACACATGGGCACTGGAAAAAATTTCCTGAACAAAACACCAATGGCTTATGCTCTAAGATCAAGAATCGACAAATGGGATCTCATAAAACTGCAAAGCTTCTGTAAGGCAAAGGACACTGTGGTTAGGACAAAACGGCAACCAACAGATTGGGAAAAGATCTTTACCAATCCTACAACAGATAGAGGCCTTATATCCAAAATATACAAAGAACTCAAGAAGTTAGACCACAGGGAAACAAATAACCCTATTAAAAAATGGGGTTCAGAGCTAAACAAAGAATTCACAGGTGAAGAATGGCGAATGGCTGAGAAACACCTAAAGAAATGTTCAACATCTTCAGTCATAAGGGAAATGCAAATCAAAACAACCCTGAGATTTCACCTTACACCAGTGAGAATGGCTAAGATCAAAAACTCAGGTGACAGCAGATGCTGGCGAGGATGTGGAGAAAGAGGAACACTCCTCCGTTGTTGGTGGGATTGCAGACTGGTAAAACCATTCTGGAAATCAGTCTGGAGGTTCCTCAGAAAATTGGACATTGAACTGCCTGAGGATCCAGCTATACCTCTCTTGGGCATATACCCAAAAGATGCCTCAACATATAAAAGAGACACGTGCTCCACTATGTTCATCGCAGCCTTATTTATAATAGCCAGAAACTGGAAAGAACCCAGATCCCCTTCAACAGAGGAATGGATACAGAAAATGTGGTACATCTACACAATGGAATATTACTCAGCTATCAAAAACAACGAGTTTATGAAATTCGTAGGCAAATGGTTGGAACTGGAAAATATCATCTTGAGTGAGCTAACCCAATCACAGAAAGACATACATGGTATGTACTCATTGATAAGTGGCTATTAGCCCAAATGCTTGAATTACCCTAGATCCCTAGAACAAACGAAACTCAAGACGGATGATCAAAATGTGAATGCTTCACTCCTTCTTTAAATGAGGAAAAAGAATACCCTTGGCAGGGAAGGGAGAGGCAAAGATTAAAACAGAGACTGAAGGAACACCCATTCAGAGCCTGCCCCACATGTGGCCCATACATATACAGCCACCCAATTAGACAAGATGGATGAAGCAAAGAAGTGCAGACCGACAGGAGCCGGATGTAGATCGCTCCTGAGAGACACAGCCAGAATACAGCAAATACAGAGGCGAATGCCAGCAGCAAACCACTGAACTGAGAATAGGTCCCACGTTGAAGGAATCAGAGAAAGAACTGGAAGAGCTTGAAGGTGCTCGAGACCCCAAAAGTACAACAATGTCAAGCAACCAGAGCTTCCAGGGACTAAGCCTAAAGACTATACATGGACTGACCCTGGACTCTGACCCCATAGGTAGCAATGAATATCCTAGTAAGAGCAACAGTGGAAGGGGAAGCCCTGGGTCCTGCTAAGACTGAACCCCCAGTGAACTAGACTATGGGGGGAGGGCGGCAATGGGGGGAGGGTTGGGAGGGGAACACCCATAAGGAAGGGGAGGGGGGAGGGGGATGTTTGTCCGGAAACCGGGAAAGGGAATAACACTTGAAATGTATATAAGAAATACTCAAGTTAATAGAAAAAAAGTGAAAAAAAAAGTAAGTTTCTATACAGTATACAAGATATTTTATAACAGGAGAATACTATTTAGCTAAAATAAGGCAGAGTTAAATAGGAAATAGTAGTCACTATGTCGGAATCTCTTTAACAGCTTAAAATTATGTTTAGTGAGAAAAACACATGTATATGGAAATTTAAGTGGACACATTTAACCTAAGTAGGATTATGTGCACATTTAAAAGATTACACAATGACAAAAGGCTTAGCCAAAAGGAAGAAGCATCCCAGGAAACCATTTCCTCAGCAACTAGGGATATGCTAAGTAACATCTGAACAAAGATAGTTGACTTTTCACTGCCCCCACGGAAATGCTGAAATGTTTGGGTTTATCTATGAGAACGATGAGACAGTCAGTGTTTATATATTTGGATCTATTTGTTTTAAATATTTACATCATGTAAACTGCTTAAGCATTTTGAGCATGGCTTAGCGAATTCCTCTTGAAGGTTTTGTAGAAATGAAACTTGTTACGTACAAAGCCGTTTGCTAACCAGAAGGAGTCTGATGTTAGCAGGGCGAGGGGAAGAAAGTGCACAGATACAGATTTGTCCTAACTCAGCTCACTTGTATACACTTAAAATGAAGTATAGCAGAGTTTCCCTAATCCGGGTGAAGTTCTCTGCCTTTCTAAAAAAGGCCTGTATTCCTTTCAGCCACTTCAATTTTCATTATAACCACTCTATGCAGAAATTGGAAACTTTCCATACAGGTATTCATAGGCTTGTTTCTTCATAACAGAACACCACTTGGAGCTGAAACGCCAGTTCCTAGCTCTTTTGAGGATAGATATAAACACTTAATATTTAGCTGGCATAATAAAAAGACAAGGGTCTGGTAGAGCTTTGAAAAGTATAGGCTCCTGACCTTCCAACCCATCCCTCTACTTGCAGAAAAGGACTGTTAGTTTGTCAACACAGTGACCTTCTAAGGAAACTAGGCAATGAAGTACAGATGTCCTAGGAGTCTGACTAGCAGCTGGCTTCTGTACTTAGTCTCAACCTCAGCTTCCTCCACACGAGGTGGCAATGACATATGGGGTCATGTGACACAATGCAGCAACTAATAATAATTCAGGCAACACAAAAGATTTCTGGGTACACAT
Source organism: Rattus norvegicus (assembly GCF_021556685.1). NCBI lineage: Eukaryota > Metazoa > Chordata > Mammalia > Rodentia > Muridae > Rattus > Rattus norvegicus. The sequence continues at coordinate 232,359,128 of NC_141535.1, read as the reverse complement.
GACTAAAACATATCTCAAAACCAAATACTCAATGAACCAAAGTCTTTCCAGCAGTGCTAACTGAAACTCCATCTCCATCCATTTTCTATCCATCTAGCATACACACTTTGTATTACTGCTGCCTCCACACAAGAAATGAATCCTGAAGTTCATTGGTTAAAATTCAGTAGTCTTTTCTATTCTAGATTGTATCAGTTTTACTTTATTGTATTTTTTTTTTTTTGCTTTGCTGTACAGGCAACATGTCTGCCTTTACAGAAATATAGCGAGTTAACTATACCAAAGAGGCATTAAATATTTCCCTGCCATAATTTCTTAGCATATAAGAATCAAATTAGTATATCTTTGAATTGTATTGTTTTAGAATGATTGGTTTTATAAATTGTTATTTTAGTTTTTTACTTTAAATCACTAAATGAATATTTGGCTGGCCATTAGGACAGAATTTACTACAATTTCTGAGATGAATTTTAAACTTAATTTTTCCATTTCCTGGGACATACTTCTATGAACCAGCATTCTCAGAGTTGATAGCTATAAAATCAACTACCCCTCTTCTCCAAACATCATTGAAAGAGCATCATAGACTATTAAATGTTCAGCCAAATATTTGTATGAAAATAAACATGCATGTCCATCATCTCAGTATGCTATTTGTTTTCAACTTTCAAAATCGCAGAAATTATGTGTGTCACGGCTAGCGAGAAGGCTCTGCAGTTAAAAGCATGTGCCACCTGGAGTAAGACTTGAGTTTAATATCTGAAACTCAACTACGAAAGAATGGATGCCCTTGAGTTATCATACACATGCACGTGCATGCACACACACACACACTCACACACTCACACTCACACAAATGCATGTGCAAGCACCCACACACACAAAATTAAAATGTATTCAAAAATTATATGTATAGAAAATATTTACAATATACTTTACAAAAAATTTCAATATGTTATTGTAAAATAAATATACTTTACAATATATTATTGAAGAGTATTTTATTATATATTTCTTTATGACTTTTAGTTTGTATACATATTTTAAAAATATGCCTGGGAACGTTTGGAATTATTGCAAAGGATGTCTCAGATACTACCCCAAAACTTAGGTTCCTACCAGTTCTATTGGTTTCCTTCCAGAACAGGTGATACGCTATTGCCAATGATACCATATACTTGAATCACAGAAGTTGGGACAAATCAAGCTAGCACTCACTTGGAATCTTTATCTCTACTGCTAGGCTTTATAATGGAATGAAATTATAAGGTGAAATGCACACTACCAGAGAGAAAATGGAATCACCAATATTATCTATTTATGAACCCTGTATTCTATAATGATGGATCTGTGGAGACAGCCCAATAGTCATGGTAATATCACAGGAGTAACTAAACATTTCTGAATGAATTTAATGCCTAATCAACATGTCAGAACTCATATTTAGGCTAAGAACCTCTAGCTGGACATGTCAAAAACCCTAGGGGCAACCAAATACTATAACTTTGTTGAACAGATATATTAAACTAATTCATTATTACATCTGTACACATATTCATAGGGTGACTCTCACCAGAGAAACTTTTTTATAGAATGTGGAGAGTAACACACAGATCCATGACTCCTCAAAGTGCAGAGAATAAAATACTTAAACTTTCCTCTAAACTTAACATCTGTATCATAACCACTCCCTGGCAAGGCTAAGGGATCATGGCAGAAGACAGAACAGAGACATTGTAAAAGCCAAAGACAGTGGATGGCTAAATGATGAGGACTGCAGGCAAGACACACATAATAACGTATAAGAGTTGAGAACATGCAGAAAATGAAACAAAACAAAAAAAAAATACAGCATGGAGGAGAGAAGGGAGCACAAAACTCTATCCCCAGTTAAGCAGCTACAGGCAAGGAACAGCTGCTGGAAGAGGAGAATTAGCTTTTTTGAGGGTGTGGTCCTTAGGATGTAGACCATGCCACAGAAGACCACCTATGACTACATGGGCAGGAGAACCTGTACTTGATGGATGGGTCTTAAAGAGTTTTCAATGGACAAAAAGTAGGATAGTCTAAGGTGGATCTAGAAGGAGTCAAAGGAGTGTGCATGTGATCAATGCATTGTATGAAATTCTCAAAGAAATATGCATAAAGAGCCAAAATGAAGTAGGTTGAGAGGACAACAATGTTTTTGATGAAAGAAGGTCATGGTGTGAAAAGTGCAAGAAGCCATACTTCAGAGCACGTACCCAAGATACAAAGTGCTAAACTTCTCTACTTTGATTCTTTTAAATATCCGTGTTTGCATCTATTTGCAAGCCTCTAGACTGATCTCTTAGTCTGCAGCCTAATACCTGCTTTCTGGTCATGACATCCATATTTTCATTCACGCAGCTAACAAACACTGGAGAATATTTATTATTTTATTAATTTTGAAAACATTTTTATACATCTTGATCATATCCTTTCTCCTCACCTAATCCCTCCTATATGCTCCATACCTCCCTCCCCGCTCAACTTGATGCCTTCTCTCTCCCCTTCTTTTTCTTTATCTCAAAAAACAACCTGCAAAGCACACAAAAATATCAAAATAAGCAAGCAAAAGACCACTAAATCATTAACAACAAAAATAATCCCAAAACAAAAGCCCACAAAACAACAACAACAATGATGAAAACATGGAATTATTTTTATGGTGGCCAACTACTCTGAGACATGGGGGACTTGCCTTAGAGTGTGATTGGTACACTTAGTGAACTCTGTTGGACACTAATTTTCCCTTTCCCAATAGATATCAACTACAAATAGCTCTTAAGTAGCCGTAGGACCTGTTGTCGCATCTTATTAGTGATGGAATCCTGTCAGGCTTAAACCTGTTCAGGCCTTGTGCATGTTGTCATTCTCTCTTGGTTCATTTTATGTTGGTCCTGTTGTTTCTAGAGAGTGCCATTTGCTTGGAGTCATTCACCAACTCTGGCTTTTATGATCTTTCTGTCCCTCTCCTACATAGACTCCTGAGCCTCAAGGTAAAGATTTTGATGAGTATATCCCATTTAGGGCTGAGAGAACTAGAAGGATCACCTGATATTACATCTTACTAGGCTTGGAATTGCCATACCTAACCCAAGAACCTCTAGATAGACATGCCATAGAGCCTAGGTAAAACATAAGACTATAATCTCGCTAAATGGTTATAGCATTAAACCGCTTCATCATCGTATCCATACATTAGGTCATGGGGCAACCCTCATTAGAGAAACTTCTTTTTACAGACTGTGGAGAGTAAAACAGATCCTTGACTAAAACCTAAAAGACACGTCTATGAGGTTTACAGTCTAGAGCAGACAAGCAGCAGTAAATAATGGACACTACGGACAATGATGTCAGGAAGATACTTCAACGTAAGATCGTGATTTAGAATGAGTTTAAAATCAGGACTCTCAAAACTAATACAATAATCAAAGCCAGACAATGTACAATGTTACTATGAGGAGAGCCTGAGATAGGGAAATTTGCAAATAATATTATCTGGAAAATAATGTCATTTCCTGAACTCAACTGAAAGGTTCAAATGCAAAGTCAGGCAGGATGTTATTGTTTGGTTTTGAGTTTACCCCATAGTTCATGACTGAACACTTAGTCCTGGCCTGCGTAATGTTTAGAGAAGTTATGGAAGTCTGGGAATGGAAGGCATGCCTAGCGGAGTTGAGTCATGGGAGCGGATTTTGTGAGTTATAGCCTGCCATATTTCTGGTTCAAATTGCAGAAGCCCCTGTCACATGTCCTTACAGCCATTAACTCAACCATGTCTGCCCCTATGTGATAGAAGTAATCTTTAAAATTACAACCTACCATAAACTTCTCCTTCTTCAAGAAGCTCTGTCAGATATATCTGGTCACAATAATGGGAAAAGTAACCAACAAATTAGATGAAATATACCGAAGTCATGCTACTATATAAACTTTATTTCAATAAATCTAGACTGGGGTCATATCCTTCATAGCAACTGATATTTCTCAATTGCTTTCTGACAGCTGTTTATCCTATTCATATATCCTGTTTCCTCTGGTTGCATTCTTTATCTATGCATGCCTTATCTATAGCTCAAATCTACTCCAGTATTAAAGTTCCTGTGGAGTATGTCATATTCTGTGACAGTGCAAGAAAAATATGATGGCCTTCCACATTCACATAAACTCAGATAACAAATGGAAACTTACTCAAGCCTTCTGATTCTCCACTGGAGGAAAATACACTCTGCACACTAAATACATAAACACCTCTTTTCTCTTAGAATCTTCTAAAAGACTGATGACATCTTCACTGCCCTTCCCATCCCTGAGGGGTTACTTGGGCTTTGATCGCTCACCAAATTCTCCTCTTAGGACTTCAGTTCCAGGGTGATAATTTACAAAGCCTTTATACTTTGATTCTAACTTACTTCATTCACATTTGACTTCTCTTGCCACATTACTTTAATTTCTAAGAGAGGAGTGAGTATGTGCTTTGTTTATCCTTTGGAATATGTTGTGACGAATACATGCTTCATTTCGGTAGACCCAAGTGCCTAACCACCTGAAATTCAAACCTCTAGGCTCTAATCTTTCAGATCAAATGACTATGTTTCTTGTGAATTTGAAACTCAATTTAGATATTGAATAGGCTAAACTCTGGCTAATTGTCCCTTTCTGCTATTTAATTCTTTCCTGGAAACAATCTCAGCTCATAAGATAAGAGACAATCCCTTGGGAGCTACAGTGTAGAGAATTAGGAAACTATTGGGTTTATAAAGATCTCAAAATTTAATTCTATAGCCGATTTTAATAAAATTAAGGAAAGGAGAACCAACAGCACTCTTTCTACTTACACAATAGTTTGTACTCTGTGGCTCTCTCTTTGGGAGAGTTTGTCCTTTGATATGAGGTCTGGTGCTTTTGCATCAATCAGACAGCTGGGCTTTACGGCTAAATTCCATTATTTACCAACTTAGAGGCCTTAGGCATTTTAATTAGCTGTTAAAAGCTTCTTCATGGCCTGGATCTGTAATATTAATTGTACTAAAATTAAAACATTGTTGTGAGGATTAAATTAGATAATCTTCAGGAAGCACTTATAAAACTGTCAGGAAATGCAACTTGGAACAATACCAAACAGGTTAGTTTTAATCAGTAATGGCTCAGTCTTCCCTCAGTTTCCGGGTAAATGAGGTCATAGGAAGGATCTAATCCCTTAAGTCAGTACATAGAAAGGAAAACATATTTCTAAATAACATGCAACTGGAACTTTCCCACCCTTCTGACTCCACTAGGTAAAGCTTTCATGCTTTGCTTGCTCTACCGGAACTTCTTTGAGCGATGAGCACCAAGTCTGATTGGATTTGAGTAGTTATACTTGGTAGCAACAATGGGTTGGAGCCAGGAAAGAACTCATTAACTAAGGGGAATGCCACAGGAGCTTGAAGACAAGAGTTGAACTTACAGGGACCAGAATAAAGCATGTGTTTGCAATCTCAGTTCCTTAACAGTGAGATGGGAAGCAGAGTAAGGAGCCTAGGGGGAAGCTAGGCTGTTAAGTGTCGGCCAAGAGCAAAGATGTCCTCTCTAAAGATGGTGGTCAATGCCTAACACCTAACTTTATACCTTGCCCTCTGCCCATGTGCTGTGGCATGCTTGCACCAACAATTACTCACAAAGATATTTTTAAAATTGATTAATACAGACACCCATCTAAAGGTGTGCAAAGGTGCATTATTTTTTTTAAAGATGTATTTATTTATTATATATAAGTACACTGTAGCTGTCTTCAGACACTCCAGAAGAGGGCATCGGATCTCTTTACAAATGGTTGTGAGTCACCATGTGGTTGCTGGGAATTGAACTCATGACCTCAGGAAGAGCAGTCGGGTGCTCTTAACCACTGAGCCATCTCTCCAGCACAACTGAACATGGATAAGGAGTCATCTGCAGCATCAACACATTGAATTCTTTTTTTTTTATTAACTTGAGTATTTCTTATATACATTTCAAGTGTTATTCCCTTTCCCGGTTTCCGGACAAACATCCCCCTCCCCCCTCCCCTTCCTTATGGGTGTTCCCCTCCCAACCCTCCCCCCATTGCTGCCCTCCTCCCATAGTCTAGTTCACTGGGGGTTCAGTCTTAGCAGGACCCAGGGCTTCCCCTTCCACTGATGCTCTTACTAGGATATTCATTGCTACCTATGGGGTCAGAGTCCAGGGTCAATCCATGTATAGTCTTTAGGTAGTGGCTTAGTCCCTGGAAGCTCTGGTTGCTTGACATTGTTGTACTTTTGGGGTCTTGAGCACCTTCAAGCTCTTCCAGTTCTTTCTCTGATTCCTTCAACGTGGGACCTATTCTCAGTTCAGTGGTTTGCTGCTGGCATTCGCCTCTGTATTTGCTGTATTCTGGCTGTGTCTCTCAGGAGCAATCTACATCCGGCTCCTGTCGGTCTGCACTTCTTTGCTTCATCCATCTTGTCTAATTGGGTGGCTGTATATGTATGGGCCACATGTGGGGCAGGCTCTGAATGGGTGTTCCTTCAGTCTCTGTTTTAATCTTTGCCTCTCCCTTCCCTGCCAAGGGTATTCTTTTTCCTCATTTAAAGAAGGAGTGAAGCATTCACATTTTGATCATCCGTCTTGAGTTTCGTTTGTTCTAGGGATCTAGGGTAATTCAAGCATTTGGGCTAATAGCCACTTATCAATGAGTACATACCATGTATGTCTTTCTGTGATTGGGTTAGCTCACTCAAGATGATATTTTCCAGTTCCAACCATTTGCCTACGAATTTCATAAACTCGTTGTTTTTGATAGCTGAGTAATATTCCATTGTGTAGATGTACCACATTTTCTATATCCATTCCTCTGTTGAAGGGGATCTGGGTTCTTTCCAGTTTCTGGCTATTATAAATAAGGCTGCGATGAACATAGTGGAGCACGTGTCTCTTTTATATGTTGAGGCATCTTTTGGGTATATGCCCAAGAGAGGTATAGCTGGATCCTCAGGCAGTTCAATGTCCAATTTTCTGAGGAACCTCCAGACTGATTTCCAGAATGGTTTTACCAGTCTGCAATCCCACCAACAACGGAGGAGTGTTCCTCTTTCTCCACATCCTCGCCAGCATCTGCTGTCACCTGAGTTTTTGATCTTAGCCATTCTCACTGGTGTAAGGTGAAATCTCAGGGTTGTTTTGATTTGCATTTCCCTTATGACTGAAGATGTTGAACATTTCTTTAGGTGTTTCTCAGCCATTCGCCATTCTTCACCTGTGAATTCTTTGTTTAGCTCTGAACCCCATTTTTTAATAGGGTTATTTGTTTCCCTGTGGTCTAACTTCTTGAGTTCTTTGTATATTTTGGATATAAGGCCTCTATCTGTTGTAGGATTGGTAAAGATCTTTTCCCAATCTGTTGGTTGCCGTTTTGTCCTAACCACAGTGTCCTTTGCCTTACAGAAGCTTTGCAGTTTTATGAGATCCCATTTGTCGATTCTTGATCTTAGAGCATAAGCCATTGGTGTTTTGTTCAGGAAATTTTTTCCAGTGCCCATGTGTTCCAGATGCTTCCCTAGTTTTTCTTCTATTAGTTTGAGTGTGTCTGGTTTGATGTGGAGGTCCTTGATCCACTTGGACTTAAGCTTTGTACAGGGTGATAAGGATGGATCGATCTGCATTCTTCTACATGTTGACCTCCAGTTGAACCAGCACCATTTGCTGAAAATGCTATCTTTTTTCCATTGGATGGTTTTGGCTCCTTTGTCAAAAATCAAGTGACCATAGGTGTGTGGGTTCATTTCTGGGTCTTCAGTTCTATTCCATTGGTCTATCTGTCTGTCTCTGTACCAGTACCATGCAGTTTTTATCACTATTGCTCTGTAATACTGCTTGAGTTCAGGGATAGTGATTCCCCCTGAAGTCCTTTTATTGTTGAGGATAGCTTTAGCTATCCTGGGTTTTTTGTTATTCCAGATGAATTTGCAAATTGTACTGTCTAACTCTTTGAAGAATTGGATTGGTATTTTGATGGGGATTGCATTGAATCTGTAGATTGCTTTTGGTAAAATGGCCATTTTTACTATATTAATCCTGCCAATCCATGAGCATGGGAGATCTTTCCATCTTCTGAGGTCTTCTTCAATTTCTTTCCTCAGTGTCTTGAAGTTCTTATTGTACAGATCTTTTACTTGCTTGGTTAAAGTCACACCGAGGTACTTTATATTATTTGGGTCTATTATGAAGGGTGTCGTTTCCCTAATTTCTTTCTCGGCTTGTTTCTCTTTTGTATAGAGGAAGACAACTGATTTATTTGAGTTAATTTTATACCCAGCCACTTTGCTGAAGTTGTTTATCAGCTTTAGTAGTTCTCTGGTGGAACTTTTGGGATCACTTAAATATACTATCATGTCATCTGCAAATAGTGATATTTTGACCTCTTCTTTTCCGATCTGTATCCCCTTGATCTCCTTTTGTTGTCTGATTGCTCTGGCTAGAACTTCAAGAACTATATTGAATAAGTAGGGAGAGAGTGGGCAGCCTTGTCTAGTCCCTGATTTTAGTGGGATTGCTTCAAGTTTCTCTCCATTTAGTTTAATGTTAGCAACTGGTTTGCTGTATATGGCTTTTACTATGTTTAGGTATGGGCCTTGAATTCCTATTCTTTCCAGGACTTTTATCATGAAGCAGTGTTGAATTTTGTCAAATGCTTTCTCAGCATCTAATGAAATGATCATGTGGTTCTGTTCTTTCAGTTTGTTTATATGATGGATCACGTTGATGGTTTTCTGTATATTAAACCATCCCTGAATGCCTGGGATGAAGCCTACTTGATCATGGTGGATGATTGTTTTGATGTGCTCTTGAATTCGGTTTGCCAGAATTTTATTGAGTATTTTTGCGTCGATATTAATAAGGGAAATTGGTCTGAAGTTCTCTTTCTTTGTTGGGTCTTTGTGTGGTTTAGGTATAAGAGTAATTGTGGCTTCATAGAAGGAATTCGGTTGTGCTCCATCTGTTTCAATTTTGTGGAATAGTTTGGATAATATTGGTATGAGGTCTTCTATGAAGGTTTGATAGAATTCTGCACTAAACCCGTCTGGACCTGGGCTCTTTTTGGTTGGGAGACCTTTAATGACTGCTTCTATTCCCTTAGGAGTTATGGGGTTGTTTAACTGGTTTATCTCTTCCTGATTTACCTTCGATACCTGGTATCTGTCTAGGAAATTGTCCATTTCCTGAAGATTTTCAAGTTTTGTTGAATATAGGTTTTTATAGTAAGATCTGATGATTTTTTGAATTTCCTCTGAATCTGTAGTTATGTCTCCCTTTTCATTTCTGATTTTGTTAATTTGGACGCACTCTCTGTGTCCTCTCGTTAGTCTGGCTAAGGGTTTATCTATCTTGTTGATTTTCTCAAAGAACCAACTTTTGGTTCTGTTGATTCTTTCTATGGTCCTTTTTGTTTCTACTTGGTTGATTTCAGCTCTGAGTTTGATTATTTCCTGCCTTCTACTCTCAGGGGTGTATTTGCTTCTTTTTGTTCCAGAGCTTTTAGGTGTGCTGTCAAGCTGCTGACATATGCTCTTTCCTGTTTCTTTCTGCAGGCACTCAGCGCTATGAGTTTTCTTCTTAGCACAGCTTTCATTGTGTCCCATAAGTTTGGGTATGTTGTACCTTCATTTTCATTAAATTCTAAAAAGTTTTTAATTTCTTTCTTTATTTCTTCCTTGACCAGGTTATCATTGAGTAGAGCATTGTTCAATTTCCACGTATATGTGGGCATTCTTCCCTTATTGTTATTGAAGACCAGTTTTAGGCCGTGGTGGTCCGATAGCACGCATGGGATTATTTCTATCTTTCTGTACCTGTTGAAGCCCATTTTTTGACCAATTATATGGTCAATTTTGGAGAAAGTACCATGAGGAGCTGAGAAGAAGGTATATCCTTTTGCTTTAGGATAGAATGTTCTATAAATATCCATTAAGTCCATTTGGCTCATGACTTCTCTTAGTCTGTCTACATCTCTGTTTAATTTCTGTTTCCATGATCTGTCCATTGATGAGAGTGGGGTGTTGAAATCTCCCACTATTATTGTGTGAGGTGCAATGTGTGTTTTGAGCTTTAGTAAGGTTTCTTTTAAGTAAGTAGGTGCCCTTGTATTTGGGGCATAGATATTTAGGATTGAGACTTCATCTTGGTGGATTTTTCCTTTGATGAACATGAAGTGTCCTTCCTTATCTTTTTTGATGACTTTTAGTTGAAAATTGATTTTATTTGATATTAGAATGGCTACTCCAGCTTGCTTCTTCTGACCATTTGCTTGGAAAGTTGTTTTCCAGCCTTTCACTCTGAGGTAGTGTCTGTCTTTGTCTCTGAGGTGTGTTTCCTGTAGGCAGCAGAGTGCAGGGTCCTCGTTGCGTATCCAGTTTGTTAATCTATGTCTTTTTATTGGGGAGTTGAGGCCATTGATATTGAGAGATATTAACGAATAGTGATTATTGCTTCCCGTTATATTCATATTTGGATGTGAGGTTATGTTTGTGTGCTTTCATTCTCTTTGTTTTGTTGCCAAGACGATTAGTTTCTTGCTTCTTCTAGGGTATAGCTTGCCTCCTTATGTTGGGCTTTACCATTTATTATCCTTTGTAGTGCTGGATTTGTAGAAAGATATTGTATAAATTTGGTTTTGTTATGGAATATCTTGGTTTCTCCATCAATGTTAATTGAGTGTTTTGCTGGATACATTAACCTGCGCTGGCATTTGTGTTCTCTTAGGGTCTGTATGACATCAGTCCAGGATCTTCTGGCCTTCATAGTTTCTGGCGAGAAGTCTGGTGTGATTCTAATAGGTCTGCCTTTATATGTTACTTGACCTTTTTCCCTTACTGCTCTTAATATTCTTTCTTTATTTTGTGCATTTGGTGTTTTGACAATTATGTGACGGGAGGTGTTTCTTTTCTGGTCCAATCTATTTGGAGTTCTGTAGGCTTCTTGTATGTCTATGGGTATCTCTTTTTTTAGGTTAGGGAAGTTTTCTTCTTTGATTTTGTTGAAGATATTTACTGGTCCTTTGAGCTGGGAGTCTTCCCTCTCTTCTATACCTATTATCCTTAGGTTTGATCTTCTCATTGAGTCCTGGATTTCCTGTATGTTTTGGACCATTAGCTTTTTCTGCTTTACATTATCTTTGACAGTTTAGTCAATGATTTCTATGGAATCTTCTGCTCCTGAGATTCTCTCTTCCATCTCTTGTATTCTGTTGGTGAAGCTTGTATCTACAGCTCCTTGTCTCTTCTTTTGGTTTTCTATATCCAGGGTTGTTTCCATGTGTTCTTTCTTGATTGCTTCTATTTCCATTTTTAATTCCTTCAACTGTTTGATTGTGTTTTCCTGGAATTCTTTCAGGGATTTTTGTGTCTCCTCTCTATGGGCTTCTACTTGTTTATTTATGTTTTCCTGGAATTCTTTCAGGCATTTTTGCGATTCCTCTCTGTAGGCTTCTACTTGTTCTCTAAGGGAGTTCTTCACGTCTTTCTTGAAGTCCTCCAGCATCATGATCAAAAATGATTTTGAAACTAGATCTTGCTTTTCTGGTGTGTTTGGATATTCCATGTTTGTTTTGATGGGAGAATTGGGCTCCGATGGTGCCATGTTGTCTTGGTTTCTGTTGCTTGGGTTCCTGCGCTTGCCTCTCGCCATCAGATTATCTCTAGTGTTACTTTGTTCTGCTATTTCTGACAGTGGCTAGACTGTCCTATAAGCCTGTGTGTCAGGAGTGCTGTAGACCTGTTTTCCTCTCTTTCAGTCAGTTATGGGGACAGAGTGTTCTGCTTTCGGGCGTGTAGTTTTTCCTCTCTACAGGTCTTCAGCTGTTCCTGTGGGCCTGTGTCTTGAGTTCACCAGGCAGCTTTCTTGCAGCAGAAAATTTGGTCTTACCTGTGGTCCTGAGGCTCAAGTTCGCTCTTGGGGTGCTGCCCATGGGCTCTCTGCAGCAGCAGCAACCAGGAAGACCTGTGCCGCCCCTTCCGGGAGCTTCAGTGCACCAGGGTTCCAGATGGTCTTTGGCTTTTTCCTCTGGCGTCTGAGATGTGTGTGCAGAGAGCAGTCTCTTCTGGTTTCCCAGGCTTGTCTGCCTCTCTGAAGGTTTAGCTCTCCCTCCCACGGGATTTGGGTGCAGAGAACTGTTTATCTGGTCTGTTTCCTTCAGGTTCCGGTGGTGTCTCAGGCAGGGGTCCTGCCGCTCCTGGGCCCTCCCCCACGGGAGCCCAGAGGCGTTATACAGTTTCCTCTTGGGCCAGGGATGTGGGCAGGGGTGAGCAGTGTTGGTTGTCTCTTCTGATCTGCAGCCTCAGGAGTGCCCACCTGACCAGGCGGTTGGGTCTCTCTCTCTCACGGCGTCTGGGAGCAGAGAGCTGCTGCGGGCCTAGAAACTTACTTTTAAATAATTTTTCTTATATTTCCTGTTAGCCAAACAGAGGTTTCCGCTTAGCTTTTTATCTAAAATAGGAGCTTTTATCAACATTCTGTCAACTTGAACAATAGTGATCCATTGAGGTGATGCCCACTCATAGTGTCATATTATGGAAAGAGAAGAATATAAACCCAACAATGATCGAGGATGAAGTATTAATATACTGAGGACCTGGCAGGTGGTATCATTTAAACTGACCAGTGATCACTTCTACCATCCATTGAAGAAGAAACAAGTTTCAAAGACACGAAACATCATGTCTGAGGACACAAAGCTTTAAATGCCTTCATATATTACTAGAAGAGCTGTGTGTTTATATATATATATAAAATATATGTATATATATATATATATATGTATATATGGATTTTGTGAGACTAACAGGTAAACAATTGCGTTAGCCTGGAGGTCTGTAGATCCCTGTGGATGCAAGAATATGTGTGAAAGTGTGACATATCCTGAGATTCTCTATATTTGTGTAGGTAGACTTTTCTTTGTCTTCACGGGTTTTTTCAAGCAATTTTAATGATTATTAAAAACTCATGACCTAGAAAAATCAATATATTATCATGATAAATTATTGAGATATTCATTCATATATCTGCTCATGTATTTCTTTCTACTTCCATTGCGGCTCTGTCTGTATGAGAGCTGTAACCACAAGTAAATAACAGCTGACAAGGCTTAAACTCTGGAGCTGCTTGTACAATGTCATCTTGACTTTGACACTAAACGAGTTTGTGTTTTGAAAAACAAAAAAAGCTTCTTTACTCTTTTTTTAAGTTTAAAATTTTCACTAATATCCAAAATAATTTTTTAATTGAAACAGAGTAGGAGAAAAGATGAGTCACCCACCTCGACTAGCAAGAAGAAACTAGAAAATCTTTAAAAATGAGTGTTCAATGAAACCCCTCAGCAACCATTGGCAAAGTGAGTTTTAAAGTAGTGACATTGAACAAGTCTCTGTGACTCACTAAAGTGACCTGGGTATAATAATTCACTTCTGTCATGTCAACATGTAATGTTGAGGAGGATTGCCATAAATTTGCATACAGCCTGTGTTCTGTAGTGATTTCTAGCCCAGCATTGTTTAAACAGTGAGACCCTGTCTCAAAAACCTGTTACAACAACCCTGCCTAACCAACTACTCATAGCAAGAATGATCAGTTTGGATGAAAGTATTAAGCCCATCTGATAAATTCCCTAAAATGCTCTCAGTGAGTTCTCTGAGGGTTTGGACTTTAATAAATGCCCTAAAACTGTGTGTGTCTCAGAGAACATTTGACTGTATTCAGAAGTACTTCAGGAGTTTGTATGTGGGCAGACACAGATGGTAGAGGCCATATGGGCCTGTGGTCTTTAGGAATAATCATGCACTAATACACCATCTCAGATAATTTCTTCCATCCAAAGCCTCCCACTCAGTGCATGACTCTCTTTCAAACCTCAGAGTCTCAGTCACTTCATACTGAGAGCTCTGAATGTTCCCCATAGGGAAGCGTAGTCACAAAGACATGTGGGACAATTCTGGGAAATCAACAAGGTCCTGAAGATTTTTGTCACGTAAACAATGTCGATGAGCACAGGATGTTCTAGAGCCATTCATGTGCCAAGGTGGAGTTAACATCTTACTTTTGGATAAAAACAATATGTTTTCAGCTTGTTTCATGAGTGGATGGTTCCTAAAAATTGGCTGGAAATACAAGGGTGGCAATAATAAAAAGGGATGAAAAGTATTTCCAATGTAGGACTGGTCTATGGCTGTCACCTAACTGAAGAAGTTGCTATGAGCTGTCTCATTTTGCAATGCAACTTCAAGCTGATGGCAGACACAGAAGATCATTTAAAAAAAAACTAATATTTTATGATAGTTGTCCTTGATTCAATTGAATTAGATGAAGAAAATCAGATGGCATAATTATAAGTGTTTGCTCAGCGGTGCATAAAGGATGTTATATCTACCTGATCACACGTACATACCATGTAGGTAATCTCTCAATTTTACAGTCAAACTGACATTGGGTTATTCTGTCACATTTTAATCTATCTTTGTTTTGCCATATAAGACTGAGATTACAAAGTCTGATGCTACATAGGAAGGCATTTTGCCTGTGTGTCCTCGGCCTAGGCCATGTTACACAGATCAGTGGATTCCAGCTGTAAATCTCTGTGGCCGTCTTTCCTGATCTTCTGAAGGGTGAGTTAGAGGGATAAGTTAGGTACCTCCAATTGTTAATTTCAAGCAGAGACCAGAGCCACTGATAAACAGCCATCATCAAAAATCATTTCCTTGCTCCCGGGGTAAGGTGAGTCTAGTTTCTTTTAAGGAGTTTTCCCTACGTTCATGGGTCATCTGAGCTTTCTGCTCCACTGTGGCGATAGCCTTGGCATCTGGTCCTCGGCAGCAACCTCTGAGATAGCCCTTCCCTCTTTCCCTTCACTCCACTCCTTACACTTCCCAGAAACTTTCCAATGAACTATTACACTGATTTCATGTTCCTCAGCTCCTCTCCTAAAAGGAGCCCAATGTAAGACCATACAAAGAGGAAATTATTGAAGGACGTAGGAGCGTTTAAACTAACAACATAGGAAATGTTTGTCCAATCATTCATTCACTCACTCATTCACTCACTGACAACCTTCCTTCAGGGTGCTAAGGAAGATATTTTAGTGATGACCAATTCTTTCCTCACATTAATGAGGAGATCTGTTAGTGAGACACCAAGACTTTTCAAAGATGTGAGGATTTAAGTTTTTTCTTGCTGTTCTAAGGACCAGTTCCAAGAAGAACCAAGGAAAACAAGATGTACAAATTCATTTGCAGATGACAGGGTTAAAATTCCACACACCCAAGAACTGCCCTATTTATTTCATGTGAACAGGAACTCTCTTGGCTCCTAGGAGGGGAGCCATTAGTGAATTCTTTTGCTGTGACTTGCTTGAGTTTAAGTATGCTAGCTACAAGGTGCTATGTTCTCAATTCTTCGCATTTATAGAAAAAAAAACAGCTTTGTTTTAAAGTGGTGTGTAGGAAGGTTTCAGAAGCACATTTTATTCCCTTTCTTTGTTCTGTTCCTTCAGTACCATCTGGTCTAAGGGAAAGCCTTGCTAATTGACACTAATGGCTGGGAGGTCCACTGTAAAGGACAAAGTTTACAGATTAGCAGACATGATTAGAAAAAGCAAGGGATCTGCATTAATCTAATACATTTTGTTGGGACCTAAGAAAATCATTTAAACATGTTATCAGAGCTTAATATTTTATTATACAAGGCATTTTATAGGAATTGCCTATGCTACTAGGAAGTCTTAAAGCACAATATTTTATGGGAGAATTTATTTGCACTCCTAAAAGAAAATGTCAGAATGGTTTACGAAGTTTTGACCTCTACTTGTTCCCATTCTAAAGAACTCAGAGCAAGTAAGATCAGCCCCCTAGACTCCCAGAGGTTAGCGACTTCTATTTGTTCTGACACAGGAAGCGTGCAGACATTGTTTGTGTATGTGTATCTCTTTATGTTGTGCCTTATTGCTTTATAATAACACTGCTTATGTTAATGGAAGTTTTGTGGTTTGTAAACATTTTAAATGTCAGCTGTTGAGGTTCTTAACGTTTATTATTCTTAGATCCCATCCCGCTGTTCTCCTTGCTCTTTATCAAGCAACAAAATCTCTTCCTCCCACACGCCAGTGCAAACAGTTTAACACACAGAATTCATGTATGCATACAACTCTTTTAGGCCCAGCTGTGTGTGCCTTCTGCATCCTCCAGGAATCCATTCCAGAGCGTAATAAATAGGGGGAGGGGGAGCAGGAATAGAATGTGGGGGGACCCTCAGAGCATGAATAACTTTGGAAATTATTTTTTTAAGTTGAAGTATTCCAATATACAACATCTTCTACACTATTGCAATTAAAGCTACTGTTAGCCCGTTTTAGCATTAAGTTGAAGTTAAGCATAAGTTCGGGGCTTTGGAGATCATTGTTCTGACCTATGGACTGTTGTCATAGTAAGGAAATGAGAGCTCAATCTGTCTAACCTCCCTGTGACACAGCAAAAAGCCAGGAAGAGGAATGTCCCTGGCAGAGACAGCCAAGAAATAATGCTCCACACTTTCCACATGGAGGTGTCACCACAATGGCTTTCTGGCACTGCCACTGATAGATCTAGGGACTAGAAGCAGGGCAGGTCATAGATGTATATCCAACTGCCATTCAGGTATGAGAAACAATGTCATGGGTGAATTTAAAATGTTAGGAAGCCATTGAAAAAAATCAGTTTTTTTTTAAGAACTTAGGTTTTTCCATTTAGGAATTCTTAATGTCCATATACTCTATGAGTTATCCCTTTGTGTAGGGTTGTAGTTAGACATCAGACTGCTTTTTCTACTGTGTGCAAGGTCTTATGTCCAAAAACCATGGCTTTCCCTTGAAAAGATCATTGAAAGAAACATAAACGAAGCATAAATCTTACTCCAGGCATGTTTGTGATTCAGCCAACACAAGGTACTACACAAATGGGGGCTGGGGACTGGAAGGAGGAGAGAGGAAATGAAGCCAAGAAAGAAATTGGGATGGAATGCAAATCCTGACACAATTTCACTGGCTTCCCTTACTGTAATTTTTATAGTCAAGCTCCCTTGATCTTTCCCCTGCTGACCCTTCTCCCTGCTGACCTTTCCCCCTGCCAGCCTTTCCTGCTCCTGTTGCCTTCCTGAGATCAGAAGAGTCCATAGTGGTCCTCCATGCACTACAGGTTGGGCACGGCCCCTCCATCAGCCTTTTTTTCTTTTTAGTGTTTCATCTCTAATTTTTACTGACATTTTAAACGCTATCAGCATTTTTGTCTGACGATTCCACTGTGTTGAAGATGGGCTGAAACCTCAGGTCCTGGAGGATTTTTGATAATGAAATTTAAGTGATGTAGTCATTGAATAGAGTTTGTCTTCTAATTCTCAGAAGCCACTTGCTTTCAGGCAAATGTGTATGCTTTGATTCATTAAAACTTATCAAGAGAAACTTTGAGGGAATGCATCATTCACTCATATGATTAAAATATAATACAAACAATGTATCCAAAAGCAATCATATATTAAACACCTAGTATATGCAAAGCGCGGCATCAATGGGAAAATCAATCTGAATATGAAGTGGTAAAAGAATAAGTTTTTTAAAGCACAGGTTCCATTGACTTCATAACACCTAGATTCTGTTGTTGAGTTTAGGTTGATTTTTTCCATACTGGAATTAAAAAAATTTGTTTTTGTAAGCTCACATCAAAATAGTGTCAGCCCGTGGTTGTATTGAGCTGAACCTAACACAGACAAAGGTTTGAGTGGTTCTGTCTTTAAAATTAGGGTGAATGAGGATGAATAACATGTGTTCAGGAGAAGAAAGAAAGTGGCCTCGCAATCAATAAAAAGAAGTGTGCAGCGTGCGTGAGCCCATGTGCAAGCACACATGTGTACAGAGAGCAAAGGGCATTTCTTGTCTCTTTTGCTTAGAGAAACCTTCTCTTGGCATGGGTGGATTGGTTAGTACAGGATGGGAATGACGCTGAGTGCTGTTTTGATATTCTTGTCTGTCACTGCTGTGTTGAAAAGCAGTCATTTCTGGGAACTTGAGAGGCATTTCTCAGCAGTCGCCATAATGTTTACCCTCAGGGATTCCAGTCCAACAACTTCAGCAACCAAATTGGCTTAAAGATATTTCATCTCCAAAGGTCTCTGTCAAGTTCTAAAAGAGCAAATCATCTTTAATCTGCAGTTTAAATTGAAAGTGAAAGACAGTAGATATTAACCTGAGGTCTCCACTCCAGTCACATCCCACCACCGCATTCAAATGCCCTGCTGGAATGACAGTCTAGAGCAGCACGCTGGTACTTCTGATCTAAAATATTAATCATTCTCTTTGTAGACCTTCAAGATGGCTTGTAAGTGACAAAACATTCTCAAAAGCACAGGGGATAATAGGCACATTCCATAGAAGCCTTGGGGATTGATTTACACACTGGAGAAAATATTCAGATGAGGAGAATGACTATATAATTATTATAGCATTAGAACCCTCTCTACTTCTGTTTTGTGTAAGTCCTTCTGCCACGACAACCCTGTAATGTGTGCAAATGTTATCCAGGCTTCCTGTGTAACAATATTGTCATGCATACTTCTTTTTTGCTGGGAGTTGACTTATTAACACTTAGTAATCTACACCCAAACTTGAAGAGGAAATAAAAAGAGAAGATCAGAGAAAACAGGGTATTTTGTTTTAGACCCTAGGTAATAAGCTTAAAGCTCATCACGGCTCAAGGCTTTGCTTTCTCTGTAAGCTCTGCTATGTATTCACTTTAATCAGCGATCGATGTTTCATTAGCACGGTGTTCAAGACGTGAGAACAATCATTCTGAGACCTCATGGACATGAAGCTGCATCATGGCAGCACACACCCCATAGGACCCTGGAATGGAATGCTCGCCCTAATAGTGTTCTCCTTGCTGACCATTGCAGTCGTTGGCACGAGGACAGCGTGATCCAGAACCCCAGCTCTTACTGACTTTCAGTGTTGAAGTGAGTGCATAGGGCTTAGTTGGATTCCAGCCAGTGGTTGTAAGGGTGGAGCATCCTGATTCCAAAACCTGAAAAACTGAATGTTTCAATGTCTGAAAGATTTGAACACAACATCGCACCACAAAATTTGTTTCTGAAAGAAATTCTTTTAAAACGTTGAACACAATTGCTTAAGGGTTACGTTTACAAAATATACCCAAAACATGCACCAATTTCTTATTTAACTTGGGTCCTGTCCCCAAGATGTCTTATTGTGTTTATAAAACTATTCCAAAATATGAAATATTTTTACAGAATCTATAACAATTTTCCTTTTGTTGGTTTTGGATAATGGATGCTCAGCCTGTACTTAATAAACTTCTCAACTTCTCAGAGATCAATTTGATTTCTTTGTAAAAAACACATACTTTAAAACAAACTCCACAAAAGTGCTTCGAGTACTTTTATTATGATCCTCGTGCCACAGTCTCTCTCTGATATGGAAACTCAGTGTTTGTTTTTCATAGAATTCTCCTTATCATTGCAATGACGCCACCTGAATGTACATGGGTACACAAGAGTGGCAAGACTGGTTATTTCTGGACGTATCACTCCCTTCTAACAAAGTATCTGCCACATGACAAGGGCTTGGGAGATGAGATGTCTATTCTCATAGGAGCTTACCCTTCTTACAGTGCTCCACACACAGCTTCCTTCTGGTCCTAACGTTCCTGAGTTCTCCATTGCTGCATCATTGCACACCTCCCTTCTCTTTGTTGGGAGGCTAACTCAACACCTTTCAGGATTCCTCAGCCTCTTAGGTGCATCTTACCTGTGCACCTCACTCTCATATGCAGATGACTTCCTTTGAGATGGAAACCTGTTCCACATTCAGATTCTGTGTGTAATTTTCAGGCCAAAGCAAAGGCTCTGTTTGACAAGTCTGTGTGTGTGTGTGTGTGTGTGTGTGTGTGTGTGTGTGTGTGTATGTGTATGTGAATGTGTGTGTGTATACGTGTGTATGTGTATGTTTGTGTGTGTGTATGTGTTTGTGTGTGTGTATGTGTTTGTGTGTGTGTTTGTTTGTGTGTGTGTGTGTGTGTGTGTGTGTGTGTGTGTGTACGCGTGCGTGTTTTGTGTAAAGTTTGTTTGTAGTTATCATTTCTCAATTTCAATGAAAGCTGTGTGGTTCCAGAGTCCCTTGCCCACTTTATCCCTTGCTACATCTGCAATACCAGGATAAGTAGCTTAATATGCTTTTCCTTTAATAGAAATGTAAATACATATTATAAAATATAAGTCCCAAAATGTTAAGCTTACTGGTCTTCTTCTGTGGGTTACTCCCACAGAAAAATCAACACACACCATGTTTTCCACAGGACTTGAATAAGACTCACATCTTTATTGTTAGTTTTCAGATCTTCTATTACATGCTATTAAGCCTCCCTTATATTGTGCCTTTATCCACCTGCAGACACTCATTCATTGAGCCAGGAAATGATGGTTTATATAACTGTCTGTGGTTTGTACTTTCCATTTCCACCTTCCTTACCATCATGATACCAGTTGCTATTAAGCTAGACCATTCTTTACTTAATTGTTAACGTTGATTCTGCTACTGAATGTCCCATCGTTTCTTCTCGTGGATTCCTCGAATCTTACACTTGACCTACTTTTCTTATTACAAAAGATGTTGTCTAAAACAGAAGTCGGCAAATCATGACCAAGTGGACAAATTTAGCATAGATTTTGTTATTATGAATTCCCAGAACTATCATGGCCTTACATTTTTAAAAGGTGGTTAAAAAATAATATATGATAGAGATGGAATGAGGCCAATAAACCTGAAGCATTTACTATATAATTCTTTTTCAGAAACTATTGTTGAACTCTCTTTTGGAGTATCTAACACTCAGAGAACCACTTGTTATCAGTAAGAAATAGTCCACTAAAATGATTATCTGTCCTCAGAGAGAGATATTTACCTGATTACAGGTGAAATCAGCCCGTGTGTTTGCGTTCCTACTTAAAATTAAAGTTTTTCAAGGAAAGTTCTTGCAAAAATCTTGAGACTACTTTTTCATTGCTGCTTTAAATGCTAAGGATATATTAACTTATTTTTCTGCTCTTCTATCCAGAGCATAATGAACAGCATCATTTATAATTGAGTCCAGCACATGTTCCCTTTGATCTCTAAAGGCTGGAGTCAACTATGAGCGATACTTATAATGCTGGTGTATCTAGAAGTTTATTCATGTAAAGAGAAGCATTATGGTAAGTTTTTCATTGCATGTTCTAACTGAGAAGTAGACGAAGGGGTGAAGGAAAAGGGGTGTTCATACCCAGAGAACTCTTTGAATAGCATTAGGAAGCTCAAGAAGAAGGAACCTAAGTGTGGATGCTTCAGTCCTTCTTAGAAGGAGGAAAAATGCTTACGGGAGGAAATACAGAGACAAAGTATAGAGCAGAGACTGAAGGAAAGGTCATCCAGAGACTGGCCCACCTGGGGATTCATCCCATATACAGACCCCAAACCTGGACACTATTGTGGATGCCATGAAGTGCTTGCAGTAGGAGCCTGATATAGCTGTCTCCTGAGAGGCTCTGCTAGAGTCTGACAGATTTTGAGGCAGATCTTCACAGCCAACCATTGGACAGAGCACAGGGTCCCTAGTGCTGGAGTTAGAGAAGGAACTGAAGAAGATGAAGGGGTTTGCAAACCAGAGGAAGAACAACAATATTAATCAATCAGACCCTTAAGAGCTCCCAGAGACTAAACCACCAACCAAAGAGTACACATGAAGGGACCCATTGCTCAGCTGCATATGTAGCAAAGGGTGGCCTTATCTGGCATCAATGGGAGGGGAGAACCTTGGTCTGATGAAGAGTCCATGCCCCAGTGTAGAGGAATGTCATGGTGGGGAGGTGGGAAAAAGTGAGTGGATAGGAAAGCACTCTCACAGAAGCAGGGGGATGGGGGGATGAGATAGGGGATTTTCAGAGCAGAAACTGGGAAAGGGACTAGCATTTGAAATGTAAATGAATAAAATATCCAATAAAAATGAAGAAATATATGTGATCGCACTGACTTTTTTCTCATTTAGAAATCTAGGTCTTGAAAAAGAGTTGGCTAAATTTAATGAGTACAAAAGAGGTTTTCTCTGTGGAATGTAATAAACTTTACCAACACAATAAATACACATCGAACAGGTACTCTTTACCAAGACTTGAAAATCTTACAATTGACCCAGGACTTGTTCTTACTATCAGAGATGAAATCATGAGCAAAATAATGTTTTCACTTTGACTTTTCCTTATGATAGGGATATAACATGTGACCAATGGTGGTACATGCTATGGAGGTAAATATCCTTGACAAAAATTAATACATTGAATGTGTGTATTTCTCTGTTGGATAAAAATCAACTTGGTGAATGATATACTGAAAATAGAACAGAGACAGTATGAAAGTAAGCATTGGGATCAATAGTTTATGTAGAAGAAGTAGCACACAAAATCCAGGCATAAATAGTGGCCTCATGCATTTCCAGCACTTTAGAGTCACAGACAAGGGATTTCTGGAGCAAGTTGCTTAATCATATTAATTGGAATCAATAAATTTGGGTAGAGTGAGAGGCCCTCTCTTCAAAATAAACTTGGGAACTATTGGAAAGGATGCTCAATGTCAACTAACTGTGGACACACATATGCACTTGTTTACACATGTGTATCAGAACCTACTCCCCAGGTAAATATGCAGATGCGCATATACACTACAGACACGTGATTTTTTAAAAGTAGCAATTACAGCATCTGGGGCATTAGTGTTTGTTGTAAAGATAGCAAACAAGGAGGCTGGTACAAGTGGGAAAGGAAAGAACACAGTAGAGTAAAGAGCTCAGAGCTCAGAGCCTCTGGGTACCAGATTTAAGGGATTCTCAGGATATTGTCTTTTATTATGGATGAGGTAGGAGCAACTTAGGGACTTTGGGCCTAGGTTTGCAGTTCAGTACCAAAAATGGTGGTTTATTTGTCTCCCTGGAGATTAGGTTGTAGGAGAGAAGAAACCCTGACAGATCAGTCAGAGGAACATTTTAGAAAATTTAAAAATTGAGATGGTCAGGATCAGGACAATGATGACGGCAGCATAAGAAACCATTATTTAATGGATGTAATTGTATTTTTAAACCACTGTACTGTGTTTTATTGTATTGTGTTGCATTTTGTAGAAAATGTAAGACAAGGGGAGAGTAAAAAATGAATTTATAATTTTAATGCAGTGTAAATGAAACAATGAAGGTTTTGGAAGAAAATGAGGGAAGGAGGTATGGTTTTGATGGAATGAATGAAAAGCTGGCTACTTGGCTCCTAAAGTTAGTAATTTTCGCCTAGTTGTTAAATTTCCCATTAGAGACTTAAGTAAGACAGATGGGCATGTGAGCCAGAAGGAAGTTGAGGCTACAGGTACAGGTTTGGGAGTTATCGTTTTATAAAGTTTATAAAGGTACGAAACGGAAAAAAAGTTCCCCAGGGAGTTTTGAAAATCATGCCTCAGACCTAAGTTCGGGGTTGTAGAAGTAAATGTCTTACAAATGGGGAAGACTAAAAATGGTCATCGAGAAAAGTATAGGGACAACAGAAGGAAGGACAGGTGTTAGAAGCTAAGTGAGGAGACCATGGTGAGAAAAATGTGACCAATTCTGTTAAAGTATACTCATGTGGAAACAAATGAACACCGCATTCACAGCTCAGCAACATTTTTAGGGATTATAAGAGTAGTGTAATACAGTCAAGAAGAAAGTGAGGAGGTACTCAGGAGTGAAGGAATCATTTCCAAAAGCCCAAGAGAAAGGGTCTGGGATGGTTTACTTGAATGCCCATTGTCCAGAAGGTTAGCGGTTGATCTTTGATAACGTTGTTGAAGGTGAATCTTTCATGAAAGATGTAAAAGTAGGTTAACAAAAGTTTGAAAGTTTAGAGGGAGTTCTGTCTGCTCAGGGAAGTGTAACTGGAAGACTAATGTGACTGAGGAGTCAATGTGATGGATCCAAAACCAAGACAAGGAGCTGAGGGGGGAGAGAGCAATTAAAGAAGCTGATAAGGTCCTGTACATGTAAACACGTATGGGCTACCAGAAGCTCAAAGGTACTAAATCGAAGGCAATGGATTAGACCTCTATAAAGAGTCAAGTTCAAGTTATGAGAAACACAGGATGAACTAGACAGATACTAGAAAATCAACACTAATACAGTAATGGAGAATCTTCATTTAACAGTAGAAAATGACACCTGTGTCAATTCAAAAGACCAAGTATAGCATGACACTTGGTTGTGAAAGGCTTACTCGCATTTTAATTTTACCAAGACATGGGACATAGAAAGGGTATGGGACAAAACAATTAAATCATAAGAAATTTATTAAATCTCTAGCATAACTTTTCCTATAAATGAAACCACAAATTCTATGTACCAAAATGATTTTTTGAATGTATAAAATCTTTCATTTTCCTGTACTCTTTAGTTGTGATACCAGTCAATCTACTCAGATCTAACTTGTTCCTTTTCTTGGGACACATTCTAATAATTTCCCCAGAGTTTTGTAAAATTACAAAACACACACCAAAAGGCACATATTATCATTAATGTTTCTTTGGTGATTGGTGATTTTTTTAAGACACGGATATAGACACTTAATTCATGCTTACTTTTATCTAGAAATAGGTTATCGAGACATCCTTATCATCATAGCCTTTATTAAAGTATAACAGTAGAAACTGGAAGAGGATGGTGTCGCAGACACTCTTTCAAATTGAATTTTATGAACAATGGGATATTCTTAAAAGCTAGTGTTTCTGCTCTGTTATGCTTCAAACTTACATTCCTGAATGACCTTTCTATTTCATTTACAATCATTCTGATGTGAAATTTCCCCCTTTGTACACTCTAAAGTACTAGAAAAACCTTTATAGTAAGCTAGCTCTAAAGATCAATCTTTAACATTTAATAGATGGATTGCAAATACGGAAGGCTTAAAGTCATCAAACCCTTAGATGAATGTCCCTGTATTTTATAGCTTATCATTATATTTTCTCATTACCCTCTACGGATGTTGTTCAAGGTGATACCTTGCCATTCTATAGCTTTATATGCATCATATTGGTATTTATATTGGGCAGGGACAGCTGAAGAGTTAGTACTATATAAGACCTTCAGAAGGAACCATTAGTTTATAAAATAATTTCATAAATGCCAAAACTATCAAAAGGTTAAATTCAATTTTGCCTTCTAATAATTAAAACACTGCAGTATAAACCTGTTTGATGTTGTCTGACAAATAATTCTGTCTTATGAAAAGAATATGAGGCTAATATATTTTATAGCTATCATTTACCAAATCAGAAGACCAGCTTCTTCTTCATAATAAAAAATACCATAATTTTAGCATCTAAGTTTTCTACATCTCAGTTATGAGAATTCATTTGAAATCAGTTGAGTCTTTGCACATGAAAAAGAGTGATTTTTACTGTTTATCTAGTTGGTTATGCAAGGTCTATATTCCTTATCTCTTTTCTAAGCATATTTTTATTGTTTGCAGGGGAGGTCACATGTGCCATGATGCCCATGCGGAGGTCTGAGGACAATCTGTGTTATATTTCTCCTTTCCCAGTGTGGGTCCTGAGAATTACAAGCAGAGTTTCAGACCCTGTGCCAAACTCCTATTGGTTAAGCCATCTCCTTGATGCTTGCTTATCCCATAAGTGTATTTAGCTTTGGTATGATCTCTTTATCATTATCATAACCTTGGTCCTTATAGTAAATAATCTGATATTTACAATGGCTTTCTGTGATAGTTATTTCATATTATAATGCTTAAAAGTTAATTGATTCAATAATTATTTACTAAATTTCTACTATATTCCATGTACTATATTGCCTTAGGTGATATTAAAACAAACCAAAAGCTTTATTTCACAGACCTTAGTTTCATCCAAGGGAAAAAAGAATTTGGTAAAATATGAATGTATCACATGTAAAATAGTCTTCAGTAGAAAGAAAAACAAGTGGGGTTAAATATAAGAGGAAAGTTGGGTGGAATGTGGGAGGAAAATGTGTAATCACAGTCTCACTTGTGCGAATGACAAATCCAGCAGTAGAAACAAAGCACTGATTAATGAGTTGCCTGCAATGCCACGTCAGAACAGAAGTCCAGATCCAAACTCCACCACTTCCAACAACTGGGGAAATTGATAGAACCCGACCAAGCATCAGAATGTTCCTCTGTGAAACTGAGATTTTGTTGGAACCCAAAGTACAATTAAGAGAATTAAGTCTGTAGGAAGAGAGAAAGGATGAGTATTTAGATGACTTCAAACATCTAGGGGCAGCTTTATTTAAGGTCAGAGAGGCAGTGTGTCTACACTGTCTGCAGTGAATCAGTACACTGTACAGTCTTATCAGGACGCAGAGCAAGATCACTCAATGGCCAGAGTTCAACGCTGAAACAAGAATGAAGGTTACATGCTTCAGGCTGGGCCCTTTGTAGCTAATAAGAGAGGAGAAGTGAGTGTCCTTAGGGAAGAATGGGATGGTTAGATGTTTTCTTTAGACATCAGTTTCCAAAACTGTAGGATCTGTTGTTTCTTTGAGTAACCACTGGGTATCTAAGATAGGGGCAGCTGCTTTGCTTCCACTGGTTTCTTGGAATTTTAATCTCAGTTTTGGGGGTAGGTGGCTTTCAGAACTCATATCTGTGCCTGTGAGTAATTAAAAGGTGAAGTATGAAAGTACAGACACAATTTCATAAACCGAAGATTTGAAGTACCACTTTACCAAGCAAGGCTGCTAGTGCCCTCTTCTTGACAGCATATATACATTTTTTCTCTTTATGTCCCATTGGTAATTAACCCTATATTTCAAATTTTTATCAATATTATGTCTTTTACATGGTATCTTTGAACCAGTGAACTTTGATGTTACTATAGAAATTGTTTTGAGAGTGTGATGGTGAACTTGATGACTATTTGTGTTCTGCCTAATCCCCATTTTAATTCTCCAACTCTTTTCCTCTTTCTAGGGATCACTAGTTACTAAGAAACAACAATGTTAAACATAGACCTATCATTAAACCTGCAATGACCTTTACGTAGTCAAGTTACAGGAAGTCACAAGTCTCTTATTTTAAATCAAAAGACCTCAACCCTATATAAAGAGCTACAGGCAACTGACCGCAATTGGGATCTGAAGAATTGGTCTTCCCCAAGGATGACCACACCATGTTTGTTATTGCCAAACATGTTTACAAGTTATATTATATGAGCTCAAAAGCTTATATTTGGGAATTTGTATGTATATACAAGTACATATATTTATAAAATATGAGTGAAAAATATATCATGAATTTGAAGGAGAGTAAGAGAGGACATCAAAGTGTTGGAGGGAGTAAAGAGAAGAGGGAAATGTTATACTTAAAATACAATCGCAAAAATAAGCAATATCAAAAATCTAGACAAGATTAAGTTTAGTAAGAAAGACATGTTGAAAACTTGATCTGTGGTGATCAGCCAACAGCTGAGGATCTAGAGGAAAAGCTCTTGAGGAAAATCAAAATTTATTTTCTAGGTATTACAAGAACAGGGAACACAACAGTCTTCTTAGTAATAAGAGGTTAGCAACCTGGATAGATGGTGCAACTGCTTAGATCAGCACCTTAAGCCAAAATCTAATTTAAAGGCATCTCAATTCTCTTCATTTATGAATACTGTGGAAGATAGTTGTGGTGGCTTGTAAATGTAAATGTCGCTTCTCTTTCTTTAAGTGAACTGATCAGATGACAACCATAAGGAAGGTTTATGAATACATAGCTTGGGCTGATCCATGGGCATCTCCTTCTCTGTACTACCTATCAACTAGGCCAAGTCCTGGAAGCTTCTAGCCTCCTTACAATCTAACTTTCTTCAACTTCCAGCCTCCATTGGCTAAACTAGGACTATAATGTTTCAGCCTCTGGGACTTTCTGCTGAGTAAACTTAGTCTTTCTAGTTCTTTCTGAACTCTAGCTGTCTGGTTCAAATAAGCTGTATGGCTCAAATGTCTCTCCAAGTTGACTGATTCAAATTGGCTTCTTTCTGACTTTATTGTTCTGCTTGGAAAGACTGCCTCCTAACTGCTCCTAACTCAACTACTCTGCTCTGAACTGAGCTGAGCTGAGTTGAATTGAATTGAGCACAATTGAATTCTCTTTCTTTTCCTCCCTGCTATTTAAATAGCCTCTCTTTTTTTGTTTGTTCTGAGAGTTGGGCATATCCCATCTCTGACTCCTTCTATCAAATCCTGATTTATCACTTTGTCTGCCGTCAAATAGATGTTATAGACTGGAAACTAAGGTATGTATTAAGGGCATATTCCATCCAGAGGGAAGATGTGTATTAAGGGCATAACCATACTCCAGTCAAAGGGAGGCAAAGTATGGATTAAGGGCATATCTGTATTCCATCCAGTGAGATTGAAGGTGTATATTCCAGCAAGGGGGGGGGGTTAAAGATGCATGGCGTTTCTGCATTCCAGCCAGATCATAACTTTGGATGTGGTCCCTTACCATAGCAGCCATGTGACTGGATTAAAATTCCTCTACAGTGGCTGATACATGGCTCCTAGCAGTTGGTTAGCAGATTCAGGAAGATTGCTGCCAGTTATAGATAACAGTCTATATAGTGAGATTGTATCTTAAAATAAAAGCAAAAGGGGAGGAACAGTGGGGGGGAAGAAGAGTATGAGGGAAGGAAGGAGAAAAGAACAGGGAGGACAGAGAGACACTGAGGAAAACATACCTACAGAGAGAGAGAGAGAGAGAGAGAGAGAGAGAGAGAGAGAGAGAGAGAGAGAGGAAGGGAGGGAGGGAGGGAGAAGGAGGGGGAACAGGGGAAGGGGGAGGAGGGAGGGAGAGAGAGAGAAAGAGAGATAGAGATATAGATAGAGACAGAGACAGAGAGAGACAGAGAGAGACTGATACAGAGAGACAGAGAGACTGGCCCATAAAACTTAAGCAGAAAAGCTACAGGGAGCAAAAATAAAAAGGTTCAGTGATTTGTCCAGAAGATCTAGCTAAGACTGTACATGCGAATGCTCACACTGAAGCCAGCTGTTCACTATAGCTAACAGGACCTGATATTGGAAGAAGGTGTCATATATGATTCAGTGTCTAGGGTGAAAAAGTAAAAAACCAGCTTCAAGCTTCAGGTGACATGACAACTGTCTTGTTAGAGTTGAATGTAGCCAGTGAAATGCACAGAAGTTGATGTTCAGTTGTCATTCAGAGAATACTAGGACAGTTAAAACTTATACTAATAACCTTTAGTGTAACAACTCTACTAAGGATACTTTGCCTGAGTTCTGTATGTGGAAAATATGTGTTCAGGCTGGATGAAAGCCTGTTTAGAATTTATTGTGATGAATAAAAATAATTTAGTCAAATGCTGCGAATTGCAGATTCCTCAAATTCCATTTTCAAATGTATATTTCTGTCTGATGAACTTTACTTATTGACCAAGCCTTTCAAAACATCTCAGCTCCACAGAAGACACCTGCATGTGTAAGAACTCTTGATAATAAGTACAAAGAGTTGATGTTGCTTTCTATTGGTCTGTTACTTCAATCTCCACTATGAAGTCCAAGATCAAAAAGTAGTATCTATGTTGAAGCCTTATTATATAAGGAATACATTTTGTAAGGCTATAGATTCTGTAAACATTCTGATGGATTTGAGCAAAGAAAACTGCAATTAAAACTCTTCGGGAAAGGTTACAGAATTCTCAGTCATGCTAGATATTAATGAGCCACAGGAGTAGTTCAAACGTCAGTATTGACAGACCTTGAGAAGTTGAATCTAACCTTGTGGACTACTGTTCATGGTTCCAGCATCAATGGAAGATATATTGTGTGTAGAATTCATTAGAGAAATGGAATTAGACAGGAATCTGAAGATATTACTAATTCCAGAGAACACATGATGGATCTTGAAAGGATGAGAGTTGCTCCTTATGTATTATCAAAGAAATAATTCTCTTGAGGTGGTGAAAAAGTTCAGAACATTGGTGAAATAAAGGATTACAAATAAGACTGTCAGATAACAACCCCATCCCTCACTTGATGCCCTGTCTTTCTGCTGGAGGTGGGCTCTACAAGTTCCCTCTCCCCACTGTAGGGCATTTCTATTACTGTCCCTCTCTTTAAGTCCCGAGAGTCTCTCACCTCCCAGGTCTCTGGTACATTCTGGAGGTTACTACCAATGTCCTACCTCGTGACGTTGACTGTTTCCATTCTTTATGCTGGCACTCAGAGCTTCAGTCCTTTTCCTTTACCAAATACCAGATCAGTTTCCCTTCTTTCCTTCCTCCATCCCTTTTCCTTCTCCTGTCCCTCCCCCCTTGTGGTTCCTTTCTTCTCCATCCCAAGTGGAACTGAGGCATCCTGACTTGGGCCCTTCCACCTGTTGGCCTTTTTGAGCTCTGTGGACTTTATCTTTGATATTTTGTCCTTTTGTTTTTTTTTTCTTTTTGGCTAATGTCTACTTATTAGTGAGTACATACCATGCATGTCATTTTGGATCTGAGTTACCACACTCAGGATATTTTCTAGTTCCATCCATTTGCCTGCAAAAGTCAGGATGTCCTCATTCTTAATAGCTGAGTAGTATTCCATTGCCTAAATGAACTACATTTTCTATATACATTCTTCTGTTGTGGGACATCTGGGTTGTTTCCAGCTTCTAAGGCTATCATAAATCAGGCTGCTATGAACATAGTGGAACCTGTGCCTCTGTGGCATTGTGCAGCATCTCTTGGGTATATTCCCAAGAGTGGTATTTCTGGGTCTTTAGGTACATCTATTTCCAATTTTCTGAGGAACCTCTAAATTGATTTCCAGGGTAGTTGAACCAGTTTGCAATCCCACCAGCAATGGGGGAATGTTCCTCTTTTTCCACCTCCTTGCCAACATGTGTTGTCACCTAAGGTTTTGATCTTAGCCATTCTGATTGGTATAAGGTGAAATCTCAGGGTTGTTTTGATTTGCATTTCTCTGATCAGTAAGGACTTTAAATATTTCTTTAGGTGCTTCTCAGCTATTCAAGATTCCTCTGTTGTGAATTCTCAGTTTAGTTCCATACCCCATTTTTTAATTGTTTTTTTTTTTTGTTTTTTTGTGGTTAACTTCTTGAGTTCTTTATATATTTTGGATATTAACCCTCTATTCTACAGTCAAAACTCTGAACCATAATTAATTCTTCCTGTCTGAAAGAACTGCAGGAATGGAAATGGAAACGAACCTGAGGAAGAGAAGGTCCAGTAACAAGCCCAAAGTGGCATCCAGCCACTTGGGGGGAGGCCCCAAGACCTGATACTATTACTGAGGCTATGGAGTGTTCACAAAAAGGGCTCTATCAGGACTGCCCGGTGAAAGACTCAACAATTAGCTGAGAGTCAGATGCAGATATCTGAACCCAACCAATGAATAAAAGCTGCTGACCCCTGTGGTTGAATTAAGGAAAAGATGGAGGAAACTGAGGAAGAGGGCAACCCTGAAGGAGGACCAGCAGTCTCAATTAACCTGAAACCCCCAAGATCTCTCAGACACTGGATCACGAACCAAGAAGCATACACCAGCAGAGATGAAGCCTCCAACACATATACACCAGAGGACTCCTGGGTCTGGGTTCAGCCGGAGAAGATGCACCTAACCCTCAAGAGACTGGAGGTCCCCAGGGAGTTTAGAAGTCTGGTATGGTGTGTAGGTGGGGGCATCCTTGGGGAAATAAGGGGAGGGCATGGAGGAGGTAAAGGATACGGAACAGTTGTAGGGTGTACCAAAAGAGAAATAAAATCTGTAGTGTAAATAAATAAATAAATAAATAAATAAATAAATAAAATAAAATAAGAGACTAGGAACAGGAATTGAAATGTTCTATGGTTAGGATGTTGTCAAACAACCTTATGCACTGTAGAGAAATAATCCATGAAAAGAATTTATTGACCAAATAAATGGTATTATTTTTCCATTTTAAGAAATCTGAAAGATCCCATCTTTCTATGCATACCATCCAGAAGATTAAGCAGCAATCAAGTAGAATACAGGCTTCTATTCATTAATTTAATATTTTTTTACTCTTTGAAGACTCATGTGGCTCTCAGCATTAATTAAGCTATACAGAATTATTTTTGAAAGGTTTCTGAGTGTGTGTGTGTGTGTGTGTGTGTGTGTGTGTGTGTGTGAATACACATATGTACATTCATATCTTTACCATTTATACTATGACTATGTGTGTTCCTCTGGAGTAGAACAGGGAATTGGATCCCTTCCATCTGAAGTTACAGGGAGTTGAGATCCACTTGACAGAGTTTCTGGCAATCAATTCCTAAATTCTAGAAGAGCAGCAAAGGTTCCTACCATCTGGAGACTCTCTGGCTCAGTGCAGCATTTATTTTTTTTCCTTTGACATGAAATGCTATCGTGCCCTTAGATGAGCACAATAAAGTAAAGGAAGTTTTCTGCTAACTGGACAACAGAAGACAAGTTTCTGTGTCTCATGTGTTCTGTTGCCGACTTTGCCTTATTGCTGTCGTCTGGAACCAAAGTTATGCTAGTTCAAGGTAAGCCTGGAGATTTTCTTTTCTTTATCAGAAACTTGGTTCTGCAATTGGAGAGATGGCTCAATAGTTAAGAACATGCACTTCCCTTGAGTAAGACCTCTATTAGGTTCCTGTACCCAGGTTGGGTAGCTCACAACTGCCTTAACTCTACCTGTAGACATTTATGCAGCCCTGCTTTGCGGTCTTACCTACTGTAGTTAGTCAAATATGTGTGTATATGTATGTATGTGCACCCACATAATTGTAAACCTTGACTAAGATGTTTTTATTTATGCTTCTCTTTTGAATTATCTGAATTGTGGCAAAAATCTGAGCATTTTAGCAACTATGGATCATAAAGGAGAACAACACAAAACACTGCAGATTAAAACATTAAATCTTAGCTCAGGAAACAATTTTCTATGAAAAAAAAACAAATGTTGATATAAACCCATAGTTAATATTTTTAACGTCAATGTTTCCCAGACAGGATGATAGAGTGTTATTTCACAAAATGAATGATTCTATTTCCTTGTGTTACCTAAAGGTTTTTATATGGACGTCACTACAAGGCAGCTCTCGTTTCAGAGTACCAGCTATTTATGTGTTAGATTGGGACGCACCTTCTAAGGTGCACCTTCTAAGCTTGTTTTAGCTATTATAGACTACAATATGCTTTAGTCTTTGCTGAAACGATTGTCATAAAACACACCGTTCATTTACTAGTATAAAAGATGGGATAAGGAACTAATGTGTTGTACATTCTGTGGGTGTCAGTATAGATGCTTGCTAAAGACTTGTTAAAAGCGTTACTTTTATTTCTTCTTAGATTGGATGTTTCCTTATCCTTCAGCCTGTTTAAATTATGAGCCCTGCTAAAATTGCACCAAAAGCAACACTTCTTATTAAATCCCTGTGACTAGTGCATTTCTAAAATGGCCAACCTGATGCAGTGAATCCAGAGAAATTGCTTTGGGTGTATCTCAGCTTTTGCTTCAGAAGTATTGAAATGTGTATTCAAGGCAAAAGTTGTCTTTCACAACGATAGAAGCTGTCCCTGTCCACATAATCCATCAGCTTTTTGAGGAGGAAGGAGTCTTTCATTTGAAAACAAAGGTCATATTAGAAATAAAACAATGGATGCATGACTAACAGCACCCTCTCATTCCTGAGGAAGCCCTCATTTAAATTTCAAATCAATAACGAACTCATCCAAAACACCTTTTAAGCAAGAAAAGAAAATAAACTCTGTAGATATACAGAGACAGTTGTGAAATGAAACTTAAGCTGGAGAGATCATCTGTTTTTGCTTTTTTTTTTCTTCAGGGTTTACTCATTATGAACGATTCAGCAGGTCTGGGAGAGATTCAGTTTAACTGATAAATAGCATTTAATTCATTTACTTAGTACTTAGTATTCATTATGTATGGGCCCCGATTAGTGATCATTGACTTCAACTGTAATAACAGTATAGAAACAGTTAGTGTAAAATCACTTGTCTCAGAAGACTAAAGTCCAGAATTAGATTCCTGGATTACATACTAGGTGGAAAGAATACACTCCTGAAAGTTTTCCTCTGACATACACATGTGTCCCTACACTCACATACAAAAACGTACATCACACATAAACATATATCCAGTAATAAATAACATAAAAAATTAAAATAAAACATGAGTATGCACAAACCAAACTCTTTTAGATATTGAAATACTTTAGGAATGGTTTAAGAAAGTTTAAATGTAAAATTTTTGGCAAGCAGAGGTCAAAGTTTACATTTTGAGTATTGGGCAATGTGCAAAAATTTTTAAATTTCTATATCTAGTGTATTTATGTGCAAGATGTCATACCCATCTTTCATTTCTGATATATTTTATACAACTCGTTTGGGAAAATACTTGTATAAAATACGTTATACAAACTGAAGTTAGTAGATCACCTGGGAAATAAACAGAGGCATGCTATTGGAAATGGAGGTTATTGAAATTTTCAGTTTGAAAGTGACTTTGAATTAAGCTTTGCAGACAAAACTTGTAACTGAAGGAGACTGTCTTAGTTAGGGTTTTACTGCTGTGAATAGACACTATGACCAAGGCAACTCTTATTAGGACAACATTTAACTTGGGCTGGCTTACAGGTTCAGAGGTTCAGTCCATTATTATTAAGGTGGGAGCGTGGGAGCATCCAGGCAGGCATGGTGCAGGTGGAGCTGAGAGTTCTACATCTTCATCTAAAGGCTGCTAGGAGAAGACTGGCTTCCATAAAGATAGGGCGAGGGTATTAAAGCTCATACCCACAGTGACACACCTAATCCAACAAGGCCACGCCTATTCCAACAAGGTAACACCTCCTAAGAGTGCCACTCATCACAGAGACTTACAAAGAAAAGTAGTCTTTTGGCAAACTACAAAATTACTGTTCCTAGTGATTTTATAAATCATTTCATTCATTCTAAATTTTCATGATCATTGAATATTTGGCATTGTGTCTGCATGGGCATCATAGAAAGCCTTTAAAGACATAACTGTAATATGAGTACAATAGTAACTTTGGGTTACATTAGACCTGCATAGCTCCCACATTCTAATCACAAGCATGATGCACTTCTGTAATCAAACATGAGTTATTGGAGTTGTTTTGAAGGCAGACAGTGACACAAAATGTGTTTTCTATATACAAGTCTGGAACAGAATCAGGTTAAACACAGACACACACACACACACATTTTGAATTCTTACAACGACTAGGAGACTTGTAATGAAGGTATGTGATCTTCATTTTCAACCACAAATTAGGTATTTCTTCCTACCATTGCAGGCAGAATGCATAAAAAACAGAGAACTCAAATAGTCTTGGTTTACGTCTTTCCTCCTACAAGAAAGGGAAACAGAGGAAGAAGGGAAGACATGCTTACATTCCCCTTTGCTGCTGCTAGTTAAAAAGACACCTGAGATGGGGCCAGAATTCAGGTAGAGAAGCTAAAGTTGAGAGTCGATGGGGCCCTCGTCTCATCCAAGAAAGCATTACACATGCAGGCTTGCCAGTTTCACCCTAGAAAGACCATATTATAACATACTGGGACCAAATAAGACAGGGGGCTATATAGATAAAACTGCAATCAAATTTGATGCTTATACCGGTATGGACAATGAGCTACAGCTCAGTAGGCACTTGATGAATTAATGAAAGCATGAGTATCAGTTCTCCAATGTGACAAGTACCAGCACTCAGAGCCATCCTTTAATTTCTATTAATATTTCCTTTGTGTTAGGTAGCTTTGAACAAACCTGATTTTTCCTTGCTCCTTCTACTAGCACCCACTGTTACCTACCTGAATGACGTTGCTATTTGTGTTAACTGGGTCATTTGGATGTAGCGCACATGACAAGAGAGGAGCTGGGAAGGCTCTCGAAGCATTCAACTTGTTCTGTCTCTGGAACTGCTGCGATTACCCTGAGGACATCCTTGGTGCAGCGCACTGGAGTTTGGGAGATATGTAGCAGAGCAAATCATTCTAGCTGTGTGTTCGGAGCCCTGCCTGGATCAGCTCACTGCCAAACAAGTGCTGCCAAGTCCAACAGTTCCATTTAGAAGGCATCCCAGAAGCTGGGACATTGGAACCACATTTTCTTCTTCTTATTTTTCTACTGAAGTCTTGTGATTTTATTTTCCCCTTTGCATCATTGCATCAGTAGATAAATGCAATCTCTTCATCCCATGACTCTTCCCTCAACCCCATCTCTCTTCCCTTGAATGGTTTTCTCTCTTCCTTTCCAGATAAATCAAAATTTATTTATTACTTGCTCTGTGTCAGGCATTATGCAAAGAGATGGCAGTGCAAGGGTAATAGGATACTGACACAATCACTTTATCCCTACGTAAGTCAAACTTCATCACAGCCCATGCTCTCTCTGACTAGCAAAGTCATTAGTCTGTAAAACGCAGTGACAGCCTGAAGCCGAGAATACTTTACTTAATTCTTGAATTCAAAGACATTGAGCATCTAAGTAGAGGTAAATAATAGACGTCGCTTACTCACTGCTTCTGTCCTTAGCTCTGGCCTCCTGTCTTTGAGCCTGGGCATGGAGCCATGTGGTAGTCCAGAGGTTGTTTGTGTCTGACGTGCTAGCAACAAAACATATAAAAAAATACTTTACTTATAGGAAGTGACAAGCATGTAACGAATGTCATTATGAGACTTCATAACAGGAAAGGACATGAACATCAATAGTAAATTACAATTTTAGTGACCTTATAGCAAAATGCTAAGAAATGTCTAAGCTTCGTACTTTAAGGATTTTCTTCTTATTATTAATTACAGGCACATGTAAAAATAAATGTAATAAAATCAGTCACAATCGACTTATGGTCAATTCGTGTAATCTATTCTCTAGTCACCTTCCTAAATTTAATTTATAGCAAATCCTACCTATAAAATCGTTTATTCTGTAATTATTCAGTAAATCTGTCTTTAACCTTTCAATATATATGCAGGTATGTATCTATCATTCATTTCTCATTGAGCTAAATATTATCTCTGTATCTAAAAATTAAAGTGTCCAGACAGGTTTGGTTTGATCGCTGTTCTATCACACAGCCCTGAGGACTTGCTAGGCTGCCTAGCAAGAAAAGGATCTGACAGGCAGGACTAATGACCCAAGTTCTGTTCTCAGCTCTATCTTGGGCCTCTAAACAATAGTGTTCTGAACTTGCGGAGTACAACATGACCATTAGGGGACATTTCTCAAGGTATATTTGGCTGTACTGTGACAAAGTTGGTAGAGAAAAAAGATGATACATACAAAATTATTCTTTTCCATACCAGCCAGGGTTATAAACAATGAATAGTAAGTTATCAACTACATCTTTCAAAGGTAAACCATGATGTTTCCCCTTATTCTTTTTAACCTGCTGCTTTTTTGCTTTTGCAAGGAATATTAAAGGTCCAAACAGTAACAATTTATATATTTTATCTCATTGCCTATTGATTTTTTTCAATTAACTCCAGTAATCTTTACTAGATTCTTTGGCTTCTGGTTGGCAACACACCTCAGATTCACCTCAAACATTTTCTTTCCCAGATCCAAAATAATTTTCCAAGAAGCCCTTGACTTCTTCAAATAAAGACTAGAGTATCAATATTTGTGTGATCAGGCAAGTCGGTTGATTTGCAAGTTGTAGGCTTCTCAGTGAAAGATGTAAGGCATGAGTGCATACAAATGCTTAATGAATCCACATAGATTCTTGAATTTGCACACAGAAATCACTGAGCTGGAATTTATACATAACTCCATTGCTTTCATATTTGAATCTGAAATATTCAGGCTGTCATCCATTGATGACAATTCAGGCTCTCAATGACAACAAATAACTACTTACTTGCTTTATTATAAATAAAATACACATAGGACTATTGAAGAGCAAGTCTGCTATACTGCACCATCATTATGCTGGAAACTTTTGAAATATTCTTGTTAATTTGTTTACACAGATGAGAATTTATACATAGTTTAATTTTGTATTTAGTTATTGGAACCAGTTATGTGCTCTAGCTTGTAACTAATCAGAATATGGGGGTTGGGGATTTAGCAGAGTGGTAGAGCGCTTGCCTAGCAAGAGCAAGGCCCTGGGTTCGGTCCCCAGCTCCGGGGGGGGTGGGGTGGGGTGGGGAACTAATCGGAATATGTAAAACCAAAACAAAACGGGAGTTTCTTATTTTAAAATACTTCCATTATAGAGTTTTCTATTATAATTTTTATCATTAGATTATTCCCATTTAAGTCAAATCATACACATATACCTATGATTCAAAGTACTTGCATTGTATGAAATGCATATCAGGAGAGATAAATTTTTGAGGTCATACACTATTTCATTTTTAATTGTATGACCTCAAATATTTATCTGTCCTGGTATTTATGGCCTTTTACAACATGAACAGTTACATACCACAGATGTTATGATTAATAATGTGTGAGAGTTGGTCACAACAGACTTTCAGTGTTAGTCCTTCCTATTGTCCAAAGGGAAAACATCCTCCAAGTGTGATGGATTTCTCAATGCCTCATGAAAGTTTTTTGTCCTCTAAATCTACTAAAACAATTAAACCAAACATTTATGCAGCATATAAAAATGTACTCACCCATATATGTCTACCTAAACTTTCCTCTCTCCCATTCCTTAAAGAAATAGTAGATCATAAGCTGTGTTAAAGACAATTCACTTTTATATCTATATCTTTTTTAATTGAAAGAAAACTTCTTATAACTAAATGCTGGAACTGGCTCATGGATCCAAAAACTCTGATAAATGTATCTGTGTTAATCATTAATCATGGTCAAAATTTACCCTTTTTCCTCTGTGGATAAGTGGGTGAACTTTTAGAATTGCGCTCACACTTATTACCTAAAGATTTTGGAGCTAGAAATGAACAAACATTGTAGTTATTTTGGACAACCAAGCAATTGTCTTCTTTGTTGGTATTCACATTTCCCTCAAGCAGGCTAAGAGCTGATGTTAAATATAGTTTCAGAGCGATTAGCAACAAGTTTTTTGTTTTGAGATCCATTGACATTCCATTATCGTCTACCAACTACAGACAAATTTATGGTAGAACCATTACACAAGATAAGATCAATTCTTTGAACTAGTGAGGAGGGGCTTGTGCCGGTAAGGAAGGCTCTGAATGAAACACAGGGGTGACGTGGACACTTCATTTATTTGTTCCCAGTTCAAGCCTCACTATCCTGGCTAAGGCTCTGTTGGTAAGTCTACAGGAAAAACTGCACACCACACTTGTTTTTCTTTCTTTCTTTCTTTCTTTCTTTCTTTCTTTCTTTCTTTCTTTCTTTCTTTCTTTCTCTTCCTTTTTGTCCTTTTTCTTTTTTTTTTTAATATTACTACAATGAGAAGTGATTGCACTGCCCTTCTTTGTGACTTAAAACATGTTAGCTCCTCATACTATTAATACGACCTAACAGTGTGGTAATTGGTGAATCAAATTTTGGTATTTCAACTAAAGCATCATAAAGTAGAATATGATACTATATATTAATTGTAGAAGGCTAATAGCTGAAAGACTTAAAAGATAGGTGACCACTATCTTTTCTGTTGTTGAGTAGAGGAAACATGACTTAGAAGATGTTTACCATGTTCAGCCCCTAGAGCTTCTTCACCTGTGAATTATACCAGATACTCAGCACTAAAGAGGAGTGTATCCTGTGCTCTGGGGCACCCAAATTTCCCTTATTTTCTCTTGCAATTTCTTTGTTTTGTTGTATCTCATTCCCCAATGGAATCTCTCTTTCCAGGGGTTTCTTTTTAAAGATTCTCAGAAAAGCAGCTAGAGTTGGAGGGATTCTCCATCTCCCTGAGTCCAGGTTGATCCATTAATTGCTTTTCCAATGCCTCCTTTACACATTGTTGGGAGAGTCTGTTCCTCCGTCATAGTTCTCATTTATCTCCGTGTTGGAGAAGGACACGCATTTATGACTAGCTCAGGAGCACTAACGGAGCCTTGCCTTCTCTCTACCTTCTGGACTTCACTGTACAGTGTGTGGGTTTGCACGGCTCTGCTGTGGCTCCACCTTCCCAGTTTTGGAAGCTGAAGCTAAGCTGGCATTGATATTGCAACAGAGTTTGCCTGTGGGGCTTTTCTTTTAAACAACTTTTAAAATTTCCCATCCCAAACAATGCATCCATTTAAATACACAATTTAATGGATTTTAACATATGTACAGAGATATACCACAATGTCAACATCCATTTCATCACACGATTCATCACCATTTCAAAGAAACGCAGCAGCAGTCACACATAATTTCTTTCTGCTCCTACCCTGGTCCTCACTTTAGGTCCTGACAATTACCTTATCAATCTTGTTAAATAAGTTAATTTTCTGTTTAATTTAAAAAGAATCAACTTTGGGGTTGGTTGGTTTTTTTCCCTAATTGCTTTCCTGTTTCATGAATTTCTAATATAATTTTTATTACCTTTGCTTCTTCAATTTTGATATGTTCTATATCTTACTATTTTAAACCCTTTGTTTTTATGGAGAATTTGGTGATATTTAAAGGTTATTCTGAAGCTAATTTCATATTACTATGCCACATTTTAAAATTACCACAAATATTGTGCATTACCTGCTATTATCAGTAATATGCATCTTCTTGAGAAAAGTAATGCAATTTGATTATTTGCCATTTAAAAGTATAGAGTGTCTCTTAAACTAATTATTTTTTCTTATGCCGGTTTGATTTTCAAACTTTAAGCATTTCAGACTGCTGAGAATGAGATGTACCTCCGTATGTGTGTGCTTTGTATTACTGTCTCACTCAAGCCCTTCAGAGAGATTAGGCCCTGGGATTTTGATGCTTCAGACTATTAGGCAAAAATCAATGTTGAAACACATGTTGATAATAGTTATAACGACAAAATAATTTTAGCTAAATATGTTGGTTTTAATGTAAATAAAGGCACTTTATATGCATTATCTCAGAAAATTCTCACCACCACGGAAGTTGAGAATTATTCTTATATTAAGGAAGTCATAAATCAGGAGGCAGACATTCTTGTCTATAGCCTCATGGGTTGTAACTGGTAGAATACATATTTAAAAAGGTCTGCCATGTTTCAAAGTTATTTTCCTTCAATATAACTCTGAAGTCTCAACTTGGGATCACAGAAGTGCCTAAAAGCTCATTATTATTCCACATGAAGAATCCACTTGTTTTCTATATTTAATGGGAGTAAATTTATATATAAATACATAGATATAGCCATTTGTAGAAGATAGATAAATATAAACATCTTTGTCAGAAGAATATAAGAACAATTGTAGGGTGAGTAAGAGATTTAAATGACACAACATTGAACCGACAACAATCCTTAGGCACAAGGGCTTATCTAACTATCCTTCTTTGTAATTACTAAGATGTGATTGATGTTTGAGACAAGGGGCTGCCAAATGTTACCATATAAAAGTGGTTATCCATCCTTGCAAGAATCAAATCATTAGTATTGACCTTCAAAACCTTCCAACGGGCACACAACTTCCATGAACAATCAGGAGAAGAAACATAAAGCACTAGTGATGTGTGACTCCTTTATTGATATGATTGATTACAGAGAGATCTACATGCTATGGCAGGGATCATGGGTGGAATGGCCTCAAGGGGAGAAACCCTTTGTACAAGAAGATGAGTTGGGGAAGAGGGTATAGGACCGAGAACATACATTATTGTTTGAAGTAGGAAGTGATAAATGACATCCTTCTGTCGGTGCTCAGTGGTAGCCAGAGGCTATCTGAGACCATTAGGAAATGACTGCATGGAAACAGGGTCTTAAAAAATACTTCAGTTGACATGACCTTTAT
The DNA here is from genome assembly GCF_021556685.1 of Rattus norvegicus. Taxonomy (NCBI): domain Eukaryota; kingdom Metazoa; phylum Chordata; class Mammalia; order Rodentia; family Muridae; genus Rattus; species Rattus norvegicus. The sequence continues at coordinate 232,317,111 of NC_141535.1, read as the reverse complement.
TGCCTTAGATGTAGCATATTCTCTTACAACTCCTTCAACTCCTGGGGTCATCTGCATATCACAATTTAACCTTTGCACAGTCTACTCTCCAGGACTACATATTGATCATCTCTGTATGGTAAAATGACTATAATCCTTTCATCCCAAACTCCTACCACCAGAAAAACCTGTAGTATTTAAATAGAAAAAACTTTAAAAGATTCACTCCTACTTAATATTTTTGTAGCATAGATCTTGCAATTTAAAGCCTGAGGAGAGAAAAATATCAAATCAACAATGAACTCTCCTAGTTGCAAATATGTCCTGCTAATGAGATCATGGCTGATTTCTGATTCCTGATTATGAAAATTTGTTGAATACGACAACTACTGATTGGACTCTCACATCTCTATGCCCCTTGCCATCAAACCAGCATGCATACATAGTACCCAATCTATATCATCAGGAAAGTTATCTCTAACCTTCTGCTTCTGCCTCAGATACAAGAGGAATTTCCGTCCTGTTACACTAGCATGCACTGACAAACTCTATGTGAGTTTTTGACAAAGGAAACTTGCTCATTTTTCTCAGAGGCTCAAACAAAACTTGTTAGGATGACCTTGCACTCCTTATTCAGGACCCACTTTCGATTGAGATAATGAGGAAACTTTTCAGAGGAGCTCTTCCCCCATAGCTTCAGCTGTCATCCCAGTCTCATGATCTCCTCCCTGCCACTTTTCTTACTTACATTCAGCTCCTTGAATCACAAATGTCATCCTCAGGAATTTCATGCTTAAAGTTTCAAGCGTGCTCAGCTATTAACTGAAGAAGCACCATTGTGTGAGAAAATCAACTCTGATTCCTTCTTTCCATTCTTCTATGAAACAGAGTGGGATGTCTGGGCTTTTTGATTTGTGCTAGGCCAAGGTAAAATAGTCTAGAAATGTAACTGTCTAGGGGCAGTTGTGGGTTTGTAGAAGAAAAGTTAATGTCAAGCAAACACTGAGCCATCTACGTTTTCTTGTGTTTACAGTGGCTTATCTTTATGTGGGCCTCTCCTATATTAGTGATCAAAAACATGTGGGACACATCAGGAGTTCTGTACCACATTAAAATATGGGTTGAGGTGCCCTCTTTAAAGAATAATAGGGAAAATGGATTGAGGCATGGGTATCCTGTACCTTGTGGCTATTATTTACTTATTAGTGAGTACATACCATGCGTGTCCTTTTGGGACTGGGTTACTTCACTCATGATGATACTCTTTAGCTCCACCCATTTGCCTGCAAATTTTATGATGTCCTTGTTTCTTGTTGTGGTATAATATATAAAAGGTTTCTTTTAACCCTCACTAGAGCTGGCACATGACATCTGTGGAATATATTCATATCAGTCAACAAAGTGTCCCACCTGCTAAGGTCTATCTCATATCACGCTGCCGATGGCTACTCTCTGAGCCCAGTAACAATCTAGTTTCCAAGACCGGTTGCCACCATGCCAGATATACTCATCACATTCTGTGACAGCCCAGTGTGTCCAGCTACCACATACTTTCTTGAACTCAATTAAATGGCCACATGAAAGAGCGCACAACACAATATCCTTTGATCCAATTGATAAGATATAATTTGCTCATTTAGACACATAAAATCCTGTACACATCCATCCTTAAGAATATTCACAACACCTGTACATGTGCAGAGAGAAATCTTAACATCTGCTGTCATGTTCTTTCTCCTCCGGTCTCCTCTATTCTCTAAAACTTTTCTCCTGCCCATCTTTCCTTCTAGTCCAATGACAGGCTTGTTCTATCCTGTACCTGTCTTCACCTGAATAATGACATCAACCTACAGTTTCTAACAGCTGAGTAGTATTAAATTGTGTAAACGAGCCACAGTCTCTTTATCCAGTCTCCTGTTGAGAGGCATATGGGTTGTTTCTAGTTTCTGGCTATTAAAACTGAGGCTGCTGTAAACACAGTGGAGCAAGCGTCCTTGTAATATGGAGGAATAACTTTTGGGTTTATATCCAAAAATGTTATAGCTTGGTCTTGAGGTAGAACTACCCTAATTTTGTGAGAAACCACCAAATTGATTTGCAGAGTGAGTAAGGGCCAAGGAAAGACACTTAAATCTTGTTCATGAGGAGAAATAAAATTGTTAAAAGTTATAACTGGGTGGGAGAGAGGATAGGGAGGGGAATAAGATGGAGGGATTAGCTGTAGGGAGAGTCAGAGAGAGGCCAGGAGAGTGAAGAGAAATCAGCAGGGTATGAGCGTTATCTCTAGGACATGCCAGAGTCCTGGGATGGGGAGGCTCCAGAGAGTCTATGAGGATGACCGTAGCTGAGACTCCTAGCATGGGGGAATATGGAGCCTGAATTGTCCACCTCCTGTAACCAGGCAGGACTCCCAGTAGAGGGATAAGGACACCAACCCTCCCACAAAACTTTCCATTCAAAATTTGTCCTGACTAAAAGAAGTGCATGGACAAAGATGGAGAAGAGACTGAGGGAATGGGCAGTCAATGGCTAGCCAAAATTGAGATCCATCCCCTGGGAAGAACCAATTCTTGATCCTATTAACGATATTCTGCTATGCTTCCAAAGAATAGCCTAGCGTAATTGTCCTCTGGGCATGCTTGAAACATTAAGCAGACTGAATAAATGCAGAAACCCACAATAAAATATTAAATGGCACTTGAGAAGTCTTGTGGCCAACATGGGGAAAGGACTGAAGAACCCAGAGTGGACAGAACTGCACTGGAAGACCAACAGAGTCAACTAACCTTGACCCTTGGGAGCTCCCAGAGACTGACCCACCAACCAAAGAGTATACAAAGGCTGGACCTAGGCCTCTAGCACATATGTAGTAGACGTGCAGCTCAGTCTTATTGCATATCCCCCCCAAAACTGGAGCAGTGTAGGGGTGTCATACGCTGAGTCTATCGCCTGCCTGTGACTCCTACTCACCTAACTAGGCTGTCTTCTCTGGATGACTAATCCTGTGGGGACTTGATATTCCAGGGTGAGGATATACCCAGAGGGAACCTTTCCCTTCTCAGAGGTAAAGGGGAGGGGTGTAGGGAAGAGGACCTGTGATTGGGTAGCAGAGATCAGAATGTAAAGTGAGTGAATGAATGAATGAATGAATGAATGAATAAATGGGAATGAATGAAGAGGAAAGTAATTGTGACATAAACTACACGTTAGCCTAGTAACAAATTGAAAAGTTATAAGCTTAAACACCCTGTTTCTGAAAGGCTTATTTTTATTTGGGTACTTCAAAGAAACACTAGCCAATACCATCGTTTTCCAAAAATATATCTAGTGAGAGAATTACTAGGGAACTTGACTCACATGATGGACGCTACAACAGTCCATCTTAATGCTGGAGAACCAAAAAGCTACTAATAGGCAATCTGAGTCTAAAGACATGAGGGGAAGTAAAGCAAAGGAAGAGTTGTTCAATAGCAAAGCTCAAGAAAAAGAAAATTCCCCTTCATGTTTATGTATGCCTTCAATGGACTGGGTAATGGCCTTTTACTTTGGTCAAGGTGGATGAGCATATGTTTTTGTGAATGGTGGTTTTCTGAGTTCTTTGCATATGATAGATATTAATTCTCTGTCACATAGGTAGCTGGAAAATATTCTCTCCCCTTCTATGAGTTTCTTCATCACTTCCTTGATGGTTTCCTTAGCTGTGTAGAAGCTTTCAACTTGTAGAGGTCCCAGTTGTCAATTATTAGCCCTAATTCCTTGGTTAATGGAAACCAGTTTCAAAAGTCCTGTACTACACAGATATCTTGTGAGGTTTCTTCTATCAGTTTTAACATTTCAGGTTTCAAGTTGGTTTTTCCCCCAAATTAGGATCTTTGATATGCTTAAATGTTAGGTTTTTGTGCAAGTGATAGTTGTGGATCTAATTTTATACTTCTGAATGAGGATGAGGGCGTCCTGTTTTCCCAGTACCATTTATTGAAGATGCTGCCTTTCCTCTAGTGTATTCTATTTTATTTTTCAACTCTGTCAAACATCAGATGTCTGTGGTTATAAATATTCATTTTTGGGTACTCTATTTTATTCCGTTGGTCTGCATGTTTTTGGTTGTGTGTGTGTGTGTGTGTGTGTGTGTGTGTGTTGTGAGTTTTGTTTTTTCTTTTTTGTTTTTTTGTTTTTTGGTGGTGGTGCAGGACCTGTGTATTGTTACCAGGGTAGGGGGCTACAGCAGGAGCTATGATAACCATTGAGGAGGAAATTTTGGAAGTAGAAATTACAGCGATTTTGGAAATTATAACCAACAACATTCTAATTATGATCCAATGAAGTCTGGAAACTTTGGTGGTACCAGGAAGATGAGAGGACCGTATATTAGAGGGAAGTATGGTACTGGAGGAAGTGGAGGGAGTGGGGGTTATGGTAGAAGGAGCTGATATTGAACCTCTTCCTACTTACCATGGAATATATATAGGGAAGGATGAGAGTTCAGAGGTAACAGAACAGCTTCAGGTTATCAAAATAACAGTGTTAAGGAAACTGTTTTCTCAGTCAGGCGTAAATATTAACTAATATGGCAGAAGACACCAGGGCAGATGCTAGAGTAATTTTGTGAATGGTTTGGATTGTTTAATAACATGACCTTACTGTGGAGAACAGTTATAAAAAATGTCTTTGAGACATTAAGCTTTTTAATGGTTGCTTTTTTCTAGTGGTCTTTGCAAGAGTGCAGCAACATTGCTTCCTTGATTATGTCAAATTTGTAAGATTCAGATGACATGTAAAACCTTTTTAAATTATTTTCTCAAAAGTTTTTCAAAACTATTAGCCAGGATCATGGTGTAATGAGACCTAATGCTTTTACTTTGAAAAAAAATTAAGTGCATGTGCAGAGTTAGGAAGATGTTGTGCAGATTGATACTACTGAAATCATTATTGATAGGCACTCTGGAGAGAGTGCAGGCTGTGGCTTTGTAACTTTTGATGACCATGATACTGTGGATGAAATTATATTGCAAAAATATCACACCATCTGTGCTCAAAATGTATAAGTTAGAAAGGCACTGTCTAGACAAGAAATGCAGGATGTTCAAAGTTCTAGGAGTAGAAGAGGAGGAATCTTTGGTTTGGGGCTTCTCATGGTGGCAGTGGCAATTTTCGACCAGAAGCAGGAAGCAACTTTGGGGCGGGGCTGATGGATACAGAAGTGCACATGGGGATGCCAACAACGGGTATGGAGGAGGCCCAGGAGATGGCAGGTTTGGAGGTAGCCTGGGTTGTGAAGGATGAAGAGGAGGCTATGGGTCAAAAAATAATTTTGGGGAAGGGTCACACAGTGTCACTTGTGTCTATGTGCAGACTCTCTTGTCTATGGGACAATCACATAATGGGGGCCCAGCTTTAGCATTAGAATACAAGCAAAGGAATACCAGGCCAACTCACTATTCTACACTCAATAATATATATTGAAGTCTGAAAAAGAGATCCCTATGTATTGTATTTTTATATTTTTATTTTTTTATCATTTTTTATTAGATATATTTCTCTACTTCCATTTCGATTGCTATTCCCTTTCCCGGTTTCCTGTCCATAAGCCCCCATCCTCATCCCCTCCATTATATGGGTGTCACCCCCATTCACCCCCTTACTACCCCTCTTCATTCCACTGCACTGGGGGTCCATCCTTGGCAGGACCTAGGACTTCCCCTTCCACTGGTGCCCCAACTAGGCTATTCTCTGCTACATATACAGTTGGAGCCCTGGGTCAGTCCATGTATAGTCTTTCAGTCGTGGATTAGTCCCTAGAAGCTCTGGTTGGTTAGCATTATTGTTCTTATGGGGCTGCAAGCTCCTTTAGCTCTTTCAATCCTTCCTCTAATTACCCCCAAGGGGGTCTTGTTCTCAGTTCTAGCATTGACCTCTGTATTGGACATGCTCTGGATGTGTCTCGCAGGAGAGATCTATATCTGGTCCCTTTCAGCATGCACCTTTTAGCTTCATCTATATTACCTAGTTTTGGTGGCTGTATATATATGGGCCACATGTGAGGCAGGCTCTGAATGGCCATTCCTTCAGTCACTGCTCTAAATTTTGTTTCCATATCTGCTCCTATGGATTTTTTTCCACTTTTAAGGAATGGGAGCATCTGCATTTTGGTCATCCTTTTTCCTGAGCTTCCTGTGGTCTGTGGATTGCATCTTAGGTAATTTGAGCTTTTGGGCTAATATCCACTTATCAATGAGTGCATAGCAAGTGTGTTTTTCTGTGATTGGATTACCTCACTCAGGATGATATTTTCTAGTTCATTCCATTTGCCTATGAATTTCATGAAGTCATTGTTTTTGATAGCTGAGTAGTACTCCATTGTGTAGATGTACCACATTTTTGAATCCATTCCTCTGTTGAAGGACATCTGGGTTCTTTCTAGTTTCTTGCTATAATAAATAAGGCTGCTATGAACATAGGGGAGCATGTGTCTTTGTTGTATGTTGGAACATCTTTTGGGTATATGCCCAAGTATAGCTGGGTCCTCAGGTAATGGAATGTCCATTTTTTTTGAGGAACCTCCAGAGGGATTTCCAGAGTGCTTGCACCACTTTACAATCCCACCAACAATGGAGGAGTGTTCCTCTTTCTCCACATCCTCGCCAGCATCTGCTGTCACCTGAGTTTTTTATCTTAACCAGTCTGAGTGGTGTGAGGTGGAATCTCAGGGTTGTTTTAATTTGTATTTCCCTGATGACTAAGGGTGTTGGACATTTCTTTAGGTGCTTTTCGGCCATTCGATATTCCTCAGCTGACAATGTTTTGTTTAACTATGTACCCCATTTTTAATAGGGTTATTTGGCTCTCTGGAGTCTAACTTCTTGAGATCTTTGTATATTTTGGGTATTATCCCTCTCTCAGTTATAGGATTGGTAAAGATCTTCACACAATCTGTTGGTTGCCATTTTGTCCCAATGACAGTTCCTTTTGCCTTATAGAATCATAGCAGTTTTATGAGGTCCCATTTGTTGATTCTTGATCTTAGAGCATAAGCCATTGGTGTTTTGTTCAGGAAAATTTCCCCAGTATCCATGTGTTAGAGACTCTTCCCTACTTTTTCTTCTATTAGTTTGAGTGTATCTGGTTTGATGTGGAGGTCCTTGATCCACTTGGACTTAAGATTTGTACATGGTGATAAGAGTGGATCAATTTGCATTCTTCTACATGCTGACCTCCAGTTGAACCAGCACCATTTGTTGAAAATGCTCTTTCTTCCTTTGGATGGTTTTAGCTCCTTTATCAAAGATCAAGTGACCATAGGTGTGTGGGTTCATTTTTGGGTCTTCAATTCTGTTCCCCTGATCTATCTGCCTGTCTCTGTACCAATACCATGCAGTTTTTATGACTGTTACTCTGTAATACTGCTTAAAGTCAGGGAAGGTGATTTCGCCTGAAGTTCTTTTATAGTTGAGTATAGTTTTCACTTGGGTTTTTTGTTATTCCAAATGAATTTGCAAATTGTTCTTTCTATCTCTATAAAAAATTGAGTAGGAATTTTGATCGGGATTACATTGAATCTGTAGATTGCTTTTGGCAAAATGGCCATTTTTATTATATTAATCCTGTCAATCCATGAGCATGAAAGATCTTTCCATCTTCTGAGATCTTCCTCAATTTCTTTCTTCAGAGATTTGAAGTTCTTGTCATACAGATCTTTTGCTTGCTTGGTTAAAGTCACACCAAGATATTTTATATTATTTGGGACTACTGTGAAAGGTGTCAGTTCCCTAATTTCTTTCTTAGCATGTTTATCCTTTGAGTAGAGGAAAGCTACTGATTTGTTTTAGTCAATTCTATACCCCGACACTTTGCTGAAGTTGTTTATCAGGTTAAGTAGTTCTCTGGTGGAACATTTGAGGTCACTTAAGTACACTATCATATCATCTGCAAATAGTGATACTTTGATTTCTTCCCTTCCAATTTGCATCCCTTTGACCTCCTTTTGCTGTCTGATTTCTCTGGCTAGGACTTTGAGTATTATATTGAACAAATATGGAGAGAGTGGGCAGCCTTGTCTAGTCCCTGATTTTAGCAGGGTTGCTTCAAGTTTCTCTCCATTTAGTTTAATGTTAGCTACTTGTTTGCTGTATATTGCTTTTACTATGTTTAGATATGGACCTTGAATTCCTAATCATTCCAGGACTTTTATCATGAAGGGGTGTTGAATTTTGTCAAATGTTTTCTCAGCATCTAATGAAATGGTCATTTGGTTCGAATCTTTGAGTTTGTTTATATAGTGGATTACTTTGATGGATTTCCATATATTAAACCATCCCTGCATCCCTGGGATGAAGCCTACTTGATCATGATGAAGGATCATTTTGATGTATTTTTACCCCTAAC